>NC_090925.1:64879376-65182406 GCF_040938575.1 Ambystoma mexicanum | reverse complement strand
GAGAGGGTGGGGTTTCAGACCACAGATACATCATAACAAAGGGAGCTTTCTCTGAGGTTTTCGGGGATATGGACAGCAGGTGCAGCTTGGCCCAGGGGATTTTTCAGGGGATTTCCAAGGGCAAAGGAGCAAGCCACCACAGTGTTGGACGTGTGGGCAGTTAGGCCACATTTCAAGAGTATGTAGGAGCAGGGGGAGCCGCAGAATTGATGAGCACAGTGTCAGCAGCCCTATCAAGGGGACCAGGATAACTATTTATTTATTTATTTCCACTTATAAAGCACACAGCAGCCCTGAGGCATCGTGGCGCTGTTACAGAATATTCACTTGGTACAATTTCAGACAGGTTGGTAGAAGTGACATAAGTACGTTAACAGTAAGGAATGCCATTGGACAGTTCCCTGGTTACATTGGAACAACAATAATATAACCGTCTTAGTTGAATAACTTGGTTTTTAGAGCTTTTCTGAATGTGAGGAGAGAGTTTTCCTTTCTGAGTGTAGGTGGTAGGGCATTCCAAGATTTAGGTGCTAGCACTTGAAAGCTGGTACCGCCGGCTTTGGCTTTGTTGAAGGCCGGGACTGTGAGTTGGTGTGTGTATTGGTCTCTCTTTGGTCTGATTGTGGGCCTCGGATGAATTCGTACCACTAGATACGTGTGGGCAGATTGAGACAGGCACCTGTGTGTGATGGTTAGGGCTGTGAACAGCATGCGTTCTTTAATTGGGAGCCAGTGGGCTTCTTGTCTGGCATGAGAACTGTGCTCTTTCCTAGGGATACTTAGGGCATCTCTGAGTGCATTATTTTACGTTATTTGCAATTTGTTGAGGTTTTTGGTTGATGTCCCTAGGAGTTACAATAGTCTAACTTTGCGCCAATAGTGGTTCTCGCAAAGTTGAGGCAGTTTTTTGATGATAGATGTGGTTTCACTGCATTAATAATTTTTGTTGTGAGCGCATCTGAGGATGAGATAGCACTGACCTGCCTTTCCATCGACATGGTGGAATCAAGTTATACACCTTGGGTCTTTACTGCCGCAGAGACTGTGATTACCATATTTCTCAATGCTAATGGCACTGTATTTACTGTCAAGTTTTGTCGGGAATCTTTTGGGCCTACCAATAGGATTTCAGTTTTTTCCCCAATGAGGCGGAAGCCATTAGCCACCATCCAAGCATGGACACGTGCATATGTCTTCTGGAGGGTGTCAAGATCTTGCTCATAGTCCCCGGTTAGTCGGAGCAGAATTTTTGTATCGTCGGCATAGTCAGTAAAAGCTATGTCAAACTCTTCTAGGTCATTGAACAGGGGTAGCGTGAAGAGATTATATAGAGTGTGGGAGGTGCAAGACCCTTTTGAGACTCCACAGTCAATGAAGGATGGAATGGCTGATGCCTGGTCGGAGAAGACCCTCATGGCTCGACCTACCAGGAAGGATGTTATCCAGGTAGTGGCTTCTTGGGAAAAGTGGACGGTTTCTGTAAGCTATCTGCACAGGATTTTGTGGTTGACCAGGTCGAAAGCAGCCGAGAGGTCGAGGCGTAGGAGAAGTGAGACTTTGCACTGGTCCATGGTTTTGTGTAGCTGATTCTTGAGGTCTAGCAAAGCTGACTCTGTGCCGTGGTGAGGGTGAAAGCCAGATTGCCTTCTCCCGAGAGTGTTGTGTGTTTCAAGGTGGGACTGGATCTGGAGATATGCTGCCTTATCCAGAATTTTCAGCAGAAATGGAACGGTGGTGATTGGTCTATAGTTATTGGAAGAATCTGCATTAAGGGTCGGTTTCTTAAGCAGCGGCCGAACCCAGACTTCCTTGAGGGAAGTTGGGACGATACCTGAGGTGAAGGAGGCCTTAATGAGGGATGTGACGAATGGAGCAAGTGCTACTGCGCAGTCTTTGACTAAGCTAGCTGGGCAGATGTCTCCTTTACATAGCAATGGTTTGATATGCCCCATGATATGAAGGACTTCCGGTACAGTTGCATCCTTGACTACTATACACACAACCAACAATAGCAAGGACAGATACAAGGCACATGCCAGCAGATGTCACAAGCACAAGTACAAGCACCACAGATGCAAACGCAGATACCACAGATGCCAGCACCAGTACCACAATATTTACAAGCACCACAGGCTCACAGAAACACACAGCAATTGTCACAGATACAGAGCAATAACGCAGCAGCACACGTGGACTGCATGTGGCAACGTTTCCCATTAGACAACTAGGAGGAGTTATCATGATGGGGAAGAACCCCTTTACAGGGAATTGGATGTCCTTGTACCCTCAATATGACAGCCCACAGACGAACTTGATGTGTCCCATTCTGTCGATTACACCCAACCCTACGGAGGAAACTCGCATAGGGGTGGCAATAGGTGACAACATTTTTTCCTTTCTGATTGACACAGAGAGGACTAGGTCCTGCATTTGAGAAGGGGCATTTAAGATGTCAGGCGATGCGCTGAACACTCAAGCATTCTCTGGGGCTAGGGAAGTGGTTCCTTTCACAGACCACATTTCACTTTCTATAGGTTATCATGATCTATATCTGCCTTTACTTTACTCTCAACAGACACCTGTAAACATACTCGAACGAGACATTATGAGCAGACTGACCAGGACTATTTCATTCACAGACAAGGGAATAGTGTGCTCCATGACAGGAATACACATGCTCAATGTAAGGCAGGTTGTTCAAGCTTATTGTGGACAAATGGTACAGAGGGGGATACCAGTGGACGCAGAAATGTTCTAGTATGGGGTTGACATTGCCATTGCATGGCTTCCAGGCATTGCAGGGAAAATATGGTGGGTTCCAAACGAATACCTGTTCAGGCCTGATTTTCCATTGGACGAGGAAGAGGAAACCATAGTGCTAATACCAATAGAGGCAGTTATGGCGAGAGAGGACTGGGATGGACAACACACGACAAGCCTGGAGAGCAGTGATCACAGTGGCAGAAGGGTGCAGGTTGACCACAGTGACAGATGAGGATTTATTTAGGGAAGAGAGATTAGAAATAGAGTTGGTGTTTGAGATGAGTGTGACATATTGGCAAAGGATACACCACAGGGATGTACCACAGAGGATGACAATGGTGCTCTAAGCGCCACCCCCATTTCGTGTGGATCATCTGGCCAAGGTATGATATGATATCATATGATATAGCATTCATAACGTGCCTATACACAAGAGTTTCAAGGTGCAACGAGGCAAGGGAAGGGGAACAGAGGGAAGAAAGAGACAGCGATCTTACTAGGCCAGGTGTCATTCAGATCGAGCAATTGCAGGGGAAGGGGAAAGGGACAGTGTAGTACATGGGATCAGTAGAAAGAATAGACAATAATAAAGAGTGTGGCCAGCTGGTGGCAAGTGCAAGGGTAAGTGCAGACATCAAGGTGTCAAGTGCTGTTAGGGGACAGTAGGGATACAGAAAACATTCCCCAAGTGTGAGGGGTTGCCAGGGAGGCAGTGCAGGTGTGCAGCTGGCGGGAGAGGAGCCTGTGCCCGAGAACAGAAGGTGGCCAGGTAACCAGTGCAGTTTCAGTTTCAGCCAGGAGTTCAGCAGGGGAGAGGAGGAGAGAAAGCAGAAGCAAAGAGGAAGGTTTTGAGGTGTTTCCGGAACCGGAGATGGTTCTCCTCAAGTTTCAAGGAGGCAGGGAGGCTGTTCCAGAGGGAGACCTCAGCCGAAGAAAGAGATCTCCCATAAACACGCTGCTTGGAGAAGCGTCTGACCCTGAGGGAGTTGGAAGTGGATGAGCGTAGAGCTCAAGAGTGAAGGTACTTAGGAAGAGAGAGTTGAAGGTATAGAGCTCCAGGCCCAGAAGGCCTTGTGGACAATGCAGAGGGCTTTTAACTTAATCCTCGCAGCCACTGGGAGCCACTGCAGAGATTTCAGTCCTGGAGAGATACGATCCCTGTGCTTGAGGCCAAGGACAAGTCCTGCAGTCCTGTTCTGGATGAGTTGCAGAGGCCTGAGAGTAGAAGCAGGCAGATTATGAAAGAGGTTGTTGCAATATTCCAGCCTAGAGAGAACCAGAGCTCTGGAGACAGTGAGCTTCTGGGGGAAGGAGAGGAAGGGCAGAACACCTCTGAGGAGGTGCATCTGTTAGTGTGACTTCTTAGAGACAGCAGTGATGTGAGGAGAGAAGGAGAGTGTGGAGTTGAAGATGACCCCGAGGTTTTTAGCATCACAGGTGGGAGCAGGAAGAGGGCCAAGAGAGGCCGGCTCAAGAGTGACAGAAAAGGAGGGAGCAGGTGTGCCAATGAGGAGAATCTCAGTCTTACTGGCATTCAAGCAGAGATCATTGGAGGCACACCACTCCTGGATAGCAGACAGACAGTCAGAGATGAGAGAAGGAGAGTAGGTGGCTGAAGGTAGCCTGAAAATGATCTGAGTGTCATCCGCATAGCACTGAAAGTTGGGGCAGAGAGCAGCGATGCGGTATGCAAGAAGTGCCAGGTATTGGTTGAACAGCCAGGGATATCCAGGTTATCACTGAGACAGATGAGCAGGATGGCATGGTTGACCGGGTCAATGGCAGAAGAGAGATCAAGTAAGATGAGAACACAAGGGGTGTTGGAATCAAGGTTGGAGAGCAGGTCTTCACGGATGATTAGTAGAGCACTTTCCCTGCTTCTGGCAGCTCTGAAGCCAGACTGATGGCCATGAAGACTACAAACAGATTCAGTGTGAAGATTAAGTTGGGAGATGGCCAGCTTTTCCAGGAGTTTGCCAAGGAAAGGAGTGATGGAGATTGGGCGATAGTTGGCAAGGCAGGAGGGGTCGCAGAGGGTTTCTTAAGAAGAGGGTGCACAAGGGAGTGCTTCAGGGGGGCTAGGAAGAATTCACTGGTGAAGGAATGGTTGCAGAAGTCTGCCAGAGCAGGAGCCAGGGAGTCAATGTGGTCCTTGATGGTTTTGGAGGAACAAGGATGAACCTGTTTTGAAGAGACTTTCATAGATCAGACTTCATAGAAACCTTGTCTGGGGAGAACAGGGGAAAGGTAGAGAAGGAGGGAGGAGAGGTGGCCGAAGAAGGGCCAGGGGAAGAGCAGGGAGTGGAGGGAGGAGGGGAGACAAAGAGAGAGAGGCCAGGATGTCCTGAGTTTTAGAGATGAAATGAGAAGCCAGATCCATTCGGAGAGTCTGGGAGGGGATAGGAGAGGTAGAGACTGCAGCAGGATTGGCCAATTCCTTGCAGATTTTAAAGAGTTCGGCCGAGTTGTTGAATGCCGCAGAGATGCAGGCTTGGATGTGAGCTCTCTTCTTGATGCGGACAGAGAGCTGGTATTGCCTTTGGAGCAGGCGGTAGGCCAGTTTGTCAGAGGATGTACCAGAAGCACGCCATTTCTTCTAAGCCACCCTACACTTGCGTTTGAGGGTGACGAGGTCTGAGTCGTACCAGGAGTTGCACTTGGCAACAATCTCACAGCATGGTCAACAGATTACCCCCGAGAGAGCAGAGACAATACGCAAACACCTAAACCCACGCCAGGGAGAGAAATGCAGCAATTCTTAGGGTTATGAAACTACTGCAACTACTGCAGAGCATGGGGTTTTGACTACGGCACATATACAAAGCCCCTACTGTGCACACTGAAGGAAGCACAGAACTGACACAAAACACTGACATGGACCACAGAGGTGACTGATGTGTTCGACATGCTGAAAGTAGAAATATGTGCAGCGCCAGTGCTAGGGATCCCATATTACAAAAATAAATTCTTCCTGTTCTTACACACTGACGGTGTAGTGATGAATGCAGTACTGACACAGAAGACGAGGATGGGACACAGGCCAATAGCCGGTACGACGTCCTTTCATCACGGGATGTTCTTACGCAGGGTTTTTTACTGCGAATATTTTTTTTTTAAAAAACATCACATTTTTTTTTAAATCTGGGGGTTGGGGGGGACCCCCCCAAAAATAAGAATAAAATAATCGATGGATTCTTTGCGAAAAAACCCCCCCGGCAAAAAAACGCAAAAAAACATCCCTTGATGAAATGACATGGAACCCAATAGCCTACTACAGTGGGAAAATTGACCCAGCAATGAGCGAACACTATCATGTGAACAAGCTTTGGCAGTTGCCACATTTGCAGTAGAAGAGTCAGCAGCAATCACCACGGGATGCGCTACCACTCTTTATGTGTAGCACGTCCTCTTTGCTATACTGCAGAAGCCAAAGAGCACACTGACACCACAAAGAGCATCAGGGTACAAAGTGATACTATCAAACACGTCACTGAACATAGTGAGCTGCAGAGATGTCAACCCAGCAATTTTCCTAGCAGATGTCCTACAAGAGGGTGACTATGTACACAACTGAGCAGAAAACATTCAGGCATTCAGTGACACTCACAAGGTAGATGATGATGCAATTGAGGGGGGGTGGGACATGCTGTACATTGACGGGTCATCAATTACTGACCAGACAGATGGGCTCAGACGTACAAGAAGTGGAGTAGTGAGATTGAAAGAAGATGGGACGAGTGAGGTAGTGGCAAGTGCGCGATTACCATACCATTATTCAGCACAAGCAACAGATCTAGTGGCCCTAATACTGGCACAGGATTACAGCAGAGACAAGGAAGTGACAGTATTTTTCGATTCAGCTTACGTGACATCACCAGTACACGCAGGATTGGCACAGTGGATCAGGAAAGGATTCAGAAGTGCAGACAGGACACCAGTACAGCATGCACTTTTATAGGGTAAACTGATGGAAGCGATTGATTATCCAGCACGGATCGCCGTAGTGAAGTTCATCCACACTAGGGGGGAAGATTCTATCTCAAGGAGAAACAAAGCAGCAGCCTTTGAAGTGAAATGTGCAGTATATCTTGTACAGCCATTAGAAATAGAGGCAGCATCGCATGTTCGAGAGTGCACCAGGAACATGGTACTAAAAGAAGGGTACAATGCACTGCCAGAAGCACAGATTATGGAGCTGCATGAAACTGCACACTGGGAGGAAAAGGAAATGTGGGTTAAAAGGGGATGAACAATGTCTCCAACAGATTCCCATGGTGGCATAATAACACAGGTAATGTGGTCACCCTACTAGTATTGAACACTGCACTGTCACAATTGCACCATCCAACACACACGGGAAAGAGGTCATTGCTGCCCACATTGGAGAAACATGGTTCTGTCCTAATTTGGCAGAACACGTGGCTGAAGTTGTCAGTAATTGCTTGACGCGTAAACAGTTTACAGAAGGGCATTCCTTGAGAGCTGTGAGAGGAGCCATACCATGGCCAAAGGGCCATTACAGCATTTACATGTTAACTATATTGACATGATCCAAGTGTGTCAAGGGTACTGTTTCATGATAGTGGTTGTTTGCCCATTCTCCAGGTGGATTGAGGCAGGCCCCTGTTCACATGTCGACACTCTCAGAGTAGCCAAGTTCTTGGTCAGGGAAGTGTTTCCAAGATGGGGCGTGTGTGAGGTCCTGCGGTATGACAATGGCCCTCACTACGCCAATGAGATGTTCCAGCACATCACCACGTTGATGGGCATTAAACACAAATTTTCCTGTGCCTACCACACACAAGTGAATGGGATGTGTGAACGCCTGAATGGCCTCCTGAAGGAGTCCATAGCCAAAACACAGCAGAGCACAAGGAAAAATTGTCTGCACTGCCTGCCTCTTGCCTTGTTTGCATTGCGCAATAAGCATGGGTCCGACCACCATTTAACGCCCAGGAGGTGGGGACTGGATGGCGCATGCATTTTCCATTGGCTCCTCCCACAAGAGCACTGAAAGACTGTGAGAATAGTGCAGATGTGTTAGGACAGGAAATGCATGAGTACATTACTTGATTGATTGCTAGTGCGTCTTTTATCTCTCGCCAGATACAGTGACACCCTGGGGGCCAGAAGATAGCAGATAGAGAAACATTGACAACGCCCCTTGAGACTCCAGACTTAAAACCCCAGTGAATGTAGGGGACATTGTCTTTTTAAGAAACTTTATTAGGCACTGGCATCCGCCACGATTCACAGGGCGTCACATTGTCAAACAGGTGGCAGATTGTGCTGTCAAACAAGAGGGGAAGTCGGTCTTCAACCACCTTGCCGACAAGAAGCCCTGCAAAGCAGCAGAATCACCTGGCAACGTGATCGATAGTGCCAACGTTCAACAACTGGAAGAGCTACAAGCTGACTTTGAGCGTACGCTGCAGAGTGGAGGACACCCAATGCTTACTCGTTCAGCAGAGTTAGGGACCCGATTTCTGGTCGATTTAGAGTGAGGAAACACTGCCTGTTTGTTGTTTTATTCTCTGCATACTTCCAACGAGTAAGCCGATATAATTGTTGGTGATTGTTCATGTTGCCCACTGCCCACCCCCCAGATACCTTCTCAAACCAATTTGTCCACACTTTAAGACAACTCACTAAATTTAAAGCACTATTCCCCAGAGTATACTACCTTGCCTTTATAGAGTATTTGGCCCAAACATAACCACAGCTTGAGCACGGCAATCACCCTGTCCTCACAAGACCGAGAGACTCTTCAGTAAGAAAAGTGTGGGAAGAAGTGTTTGCATTTGGTATAAGTGATTAGATGGTACACAGGGCTTAAAAGTTGCTTACAATACTAAAACAATAACACATTTCTTTGCACATTTCAGGGGGGCAACTATATCTCCATGCTGCAGGCGTATCAGCAGCACAGGTAAAAATGAGTGAAATAATAAAAAATATTGCTATCTTGTTGTTCATGATTGTTCATAGAGGTATTGTTGTGTTTATATTTTGGAGGATCTCTTACGTTGCTAGTGTTACCGCTGTATCCTCTACTAACATTCCCACAACCCTTGCAGGTGGACCTACCATGTCAGGTGGACAGGAGAACACTGCTGATACAGTAAGGAGAGGTAAAAGCAGTGTTGACACAGACATAACAGGGGTAGACATGTATCTCACCGACACTGCTCGAGTGTCTAATAACATGTGGTACAAACATATGACAAAAGTAGATAAGGAAACCACCGGGGAGAGCTGCTATGTCTGCTCACTAATCCGCTATGCCATGAGTGCCTCCAGAACGTTCATAGCAAATGAAATATCAGCAGCAAGAGCACAATGATTGACAAAGGAAAAACAAAGACTATCACCTTGAAATAATTGCCGTGTCCCAGGACGAGAGTGAAGGAATCAGGAGGAGAGCCTGGGTGTTGGGCGAGACCACCGATATTTGTGTATGCCAACTGTACACAGAGGATGGATGGAAGGTTGGAGGATGGAAGGATGGAGTGGTGGGAAGCAAAGCGTGCACAATCACCAGTAAACAAGACACAGGAAGAAAATGACAAGTGCCTGAAGGAATGGGAGGCGAGTGCAAAATTACTGACATTGGTGGAGAATTAAGCTGGACAAATGCCAATAATACCCGTGAAGGCACCAGCACAGTGCTATCAGAATAACAGTGAAGTTGAAGTTGGCAAGAATGTTGGAAAAACATGCTGCTGTGAATGCAGGAACAGCAGCACTGATGGTCAGACGAGAAGATGCCACCCGACTGGGGAGGAGTTTTCCCATTGGTACATATAAATATGCCATCATTGGTCATGCCCTGAAAAGATGTGAAGCTCGATGAGTTCCCAAAGATGGAGACTAACAAAAGGAAGAAGAGGTCGGTGGAAGGGGTACCAACAGCCAGGAGAGAGGAGCAAGCTGAATTGAGCAGAGTTAAGAGAGAGGAGGAAATGACTTCTCTGAAGCATCAGAGATGTTCCGGCCGAACACAGACTCTTCAATAGGACACAAATGTTCTTTGCAGCAATAATACGATCTGTACAAGCATACACTCATGCAAAATGGCTACAAATTACCCATTGGGAGCTTATGTGACATCACTCCAAAGTGAATGGGTTGAACGCAATAAAAGAAGAGCTGCGAGCAGTGATGTTGGTGGCACTCCAGAATAGATACGTTCTGGATCGTCAGACAGCAATGGAAGAAGGAGTTTGCACAAGAATTGGGTGTTCTTATTGCAAGTTCCTACGTGCGAATGACGAAGACAATGGTACGCTGTCAGAAGCAGTATTTCAACTATCCCAGATGCATGCCAAAACCGAGGAAGAATCAAAGGGGACTGGAAAGGATCAGAGCTACATAGCATACATATGGCCATGGATGCAATCATGACAGTCAGATGGATTACAGGTGATAATGGGAGCACTAGCACTGGCAGCAATATCAATGTACAAGATAAAAATATGCATGGAGAAGTGCAAGAAGATGGCAGAGGAAGCTATTGGGATGCAGATCCTAATGGATGTGAACATAGGAGGGGCAAAGGATGAGATTGTGGCAGAAAGAAACAAGATAAGAGAGAGAATTGCAACATGCAAAATGTTCCTGCTTGAAGCTATGAATCTGGACAGCCCATTTGATGCAAAGTACTATGAAGGGAAGTGGGTGTGGTGCAAAACCACAGGAGTGTGCTGTTATATGAAC
Source organism: Ambystoma mexicanum (assembly GCF_040938575.1). Classification (NCBI taxonomy): domain Eukaryota; kingdom Metazoa; phylum Chordata; class Amphibia; order Caudata; family Ambystomatidae; genus Ambystoma; species Ambystoma mexicanum. The sequence continues at coordinate 65,171,927 of NC_090925.1, read as the reverse complement.
TGGTCCTTCGATGATCATACAAACTACTATGGACACCTCAGAGGAATAACGAAGATATGGCAGCCAAGGGCAAACGGAATGTTGTATAAGGATGTTTTCCACAGGTCAAACAGAGGGTGGAGTGAAGAGGGAGTCAGGATCGTACCACCACCTCCCTTCCCATCAAGTTCATGACAAGACTGAAGGCCAGAAAACATTGCAATCACCCATTCTATTTCGAACGAATCCCAAATGCACCAATGATCGATAAATACACTGAGAGGTGTCCTCTCAGTCAGCCATACCACCTTGGCTCAGTACAGATCTATCCATGTGAAAATGAAAAGCTGCAAGCCATGGTCAGTGACACCTATATGGACAGCATGGACATAGCACCAAGAAGCCATGTTGCTGACGTCATTAGAGACACTACGAAATAGCAGCGTTACACATGAAGCACACGTGCAATCCACACTGCAGGACACAAACACACTTGAATACATGAAGAACATGAGCATACAGTTCTATAGTTAGAGGACAGGTACATATACATACTGTCATTGCTTTTATTTTTGCATTAGCCAAAGGCAGCAATGCAGAAACCGTAAGACACAATAGATCCTGAGCAAAAGCTGGCAGATGCATAAATGTAAATAACTGTATGGAACTGCAGGAGCACCTGTAGAACTTGACAGAGGCACGTGTGACTTACATATGGCGAATATAGCATAGCGTGGACAATGTAGAAACCGCAATAAAGGGTTTAGGAAAATTACAGCAGGCCTCAAATTGTTGAGCAGGAAACAAGCTGAGCTCGTTCAGGCTGCTCATGGAGCCAGGCATGTGAGACGAGGCCCACAGCCAAAGACAAGATGTACAGAGACAATCCAATCCTAAGACGACAATGGGACCAGATGCAGAAAAAGTCAATAAAACCTCATATTTGAGAGCTCCAGAGCTAATTTTTGTGGTCTCTGGACACGTGATACCGCTGAAGCAGACAATGGACCTTGATCAGGTGTGAGAAAGGAGAGCCGATCCCAGGACACCAGTTGGAGACTGCAACAAATGTGCAACAAATTGTTTTGATGAAGCGGGACATGGTCTCATACACAAAGGTTGTACACACAAGTTACAATTCAGACACATACTCGTTCACAGGACCTTGAAAAGGTGCACTGTGAGCTGAGAACCCTTTAGTGTCGCAGGACTGGGGACGTCAACTCTAGCCAATCACAGTTTAGCACTCAACAGGGGTAAGAACCAATGGTAGGCCCACTGTTCTGCAACAATGTAGTAAGATAGATTTTGGGGAAGGGACAGGCCGGGTACCTGACATGTAAGAGCCAGTAGAATAACATGTATATGTACTCATGTAGGTTATTATGCTCCTGGCGGCCAATCACACGCCACAATAGGTTTTTGGATAACGGCCCAAGTGATGACGGAGCAATGATGTGTTTTCTAGACAAAAGTGCAATGCATGCCATTTACTGTGTGACATTCTGGCATATTTCGGAGTTCTTGTATCGACCCCTGTTGGTTTTGACTATAATAAACCGCAGTGTGTACTTGCCATCTAACTGAGTTCTCTGTTTATTCTGGGGAGGGAGTTAGGCCCTCTGAGTACGCTGACCCCCAGCATCACTCTAGCATACCTGGGAGTCCGTCCCTAACACTAGCAATATCTAGTGTGTAGTGTGTAGGTTCATGGAAAAGGGAAATGCAGCCTTGGGTACCATGTGGTGGCTATGGTGTAAATCCACAGCATGCCAATGCCTAGATTTGCCTTAAGAGGAAGGTGGAGTGATAGTCATGGAAAGATGGGAAGTGCCTCATTTTCTAGAATCGCAGGTTTGATCTTATTTTGATCACTGTGATGTAAGATCATGGACAACAGTCAAAGTAATTATGCAAAGAATAGCAAGGGCATCAAATGTGAAAAGGGTGGACAGTCTATGGAGGATTTGAGGAGCCACAGTTATCCTGACCGATTCCAGTGTAACGCGCTAAGACTGAAAATGTGGCGACCATCTCCCAATCTGGGTCCTGATCGAGTCTCGGATCTGGCCAGCATTCGTGTTTACAGTCTCTTGTTTGGAATGAGAGGATGGGATTTACAAGTATTCAATGCCATTGGGTTTCCAGGTGAGATTCACTGAATCTTGCAAAGTTGGCGTTGTGAGTTTGTTAAGCAGTAAAATCTCAGTTTGGAACCAAGTGATCTTATAATCAGATATCTTAGTATAACCCTTGATCAGTGACATGATGGATGGAAGGAGCCAGCAAGGCACAGTTATATGCACAGGATCATAACCAGTGTGATGATCATTTCAGATGTGTATCCTTTACCTTTCACCAGATTCTCTCATGAGTAGGTATTTAAAAGCCAAGATAGACAAAATAGGGAAGCTGGGGCAGGCCTTGCAGGTACCCCCTTGCAGGTTGGGGAAGTCATTGGAGAGTTGCAGTTATTCGGCTGTATAAATGGTGCCATTAAAGTGAGGCTATCTTTTATAATGTGTCAGTTGTAAGCCATCTTAGACAGCTCTGGGACCATCCCACCCCATTTAGGGGCAGGTCTTTCGATGCACTGTTATATGCTGGTGACACAGCTCTGATCAACCTGACCCCCGCAGAGCTACAAGCAGGTCTTGACTATGCGGCTGAGTATTTTAAGAAGAATAAGTTAACCTTGAAAAGGGATAAAACAAAGATTTCACTTTTTACTTATAGAAGGAAGAAGGTAGGTTATTAAGTACAAGATGTATGGCAGTGAAATCTGGGTGAGTTCTGACTGTGAGAAGTTGGAGGTCGCCCAACATAAAATTATGAAAAGGGTAATACGTCTCCCAATTGGAACCACAAATTGCGCTCTGCTTTTGGAACTGGGGATCACAAGAATAGCCACACAAGCTAAGGTTGTGCAGGTTCCCCCGAAAAATGACAATATTCAGTTCCTGTTATCAGAGATGGCAGGATCGGATTTCTCTTTAAAATTTAAGTGGTTTGGGAGGGTTTTAACACACAACTGACAGCAGGGATTGAATCTCTGACTGCAGCAAGAGACCTGAGCCTCACAGAACTGAAATCAAGGGTCAAAGAGGGAATACTTAGTAGGGACTTAATTCAGGAGTGCAATGCGGTTCAGGCATTAGGCTCTCGGAATCTGTTTTTGGCTATGAGATTCAATGCCGAGCAGGGGGGCAGTGTGTGTAGTATCCCCTTGCCCAACTGCAGGCACTCTATTTTATTAGTACCACTCAAAACCTCCACCATACAGGGACTCGGAGACCCATCAAAAAAAGGCATGTTTGGGCTAAAAGTAAGGGTGGATTTGAAGCATTTTTTGTTAATTTGTAGGTGGTACTTAGATGTGCAAATGGATTTGATCAATCATAGAAGGGACTGTAAAGCGGCACCGTATTTAATTTGTAACTGCCCGGACCTTGATTTTATTTTTTCCTTGGGTACCTACATGAGCAAGGCCCTGATAAGACGTTCGAAGAAAGTTTTAATTTAAATTGAAACTGAAGTGGGGAGAATTCCTTTTTAACATTGTGTTTTAACTGATTTTAAATTCTATTGAATTCTTTCTTTTACAATGCTGTGTTTAATGATGTATGTTAATGGAGAAATCTGATCAATACCGTTTACTTACTTATTTACTAGTAAATGTGCGACCATAAGGATGCAGATGCTGGTTACTAGCATAGAGGGATCTGTTTGAAAGTTTGAGGTCTCAAGTGAAGGTGAAAATAGGGGACATCTTTACCCAGGGGATCATGTCTCTGTCTTAATGACATTTTGGGGGGTTGCTTCTCCTCAAAAATGAGGCATCCCTAAGTCAAAGAGGGAGGGAGAATGGTCAGTGGGGACTAGGGTGGAAGGTTCCCGCTTGTGCTTAATCAAACATATGAAAAAACATGAATTGGAAATAATATAAACTACTGAACATTTACTTAAGATAGATAATCCACAATTTGATGTGTCTTCTGGGTCTAATAACGTGTTTTACAAATGTTCGACTCTTAGGTATTCTTGTTGTTGACTTTGAAAAGATGCAAGAAAGTGAAGACTTCATCAAGTGATATGATTTTCAACTATTCTGTGCCACATCCATGTAGCCTGGTCAGCTATGTTATAATCTTAATCTAGCGTACTATGAAACTGGACCACTTACCCTTGAAATAATATTAATAAGGAGTGTTTGAAATCAGTGAAATCCATCAGATGTTTAAGCGATCGATGCAAACTTTGTGTCTGGGAATAGTGTAATTATGGAACCTGTATTCAATGCACCTCTACTGCTTCCAGGCACTTCCCCAGGACCACCTGGTTTACATGATCCATTACTATATAATGGCAATGAGAATGGAGTAATGCCACGGCCCCGGCAATCAGATACAATTTGTTGGTGTAGGTTATTTTGGGGAGGATAGGTGATAAAGTTTCATTTGTTGGAAGAAATACAACATACAGTTTCTTGCTCCTTCGCAGCCGAGGAGGAGTGGCTAATAGGGCCACATGCATTAAATTAAATGCAATGGATTGGGTGGTGGGGAAGAGTTTGCAGGGGTTCATTGCATGTCTTAATGCATATTTGCCTGTGGGGAAAAACAGCAACACACAACAAAGATTCATGTAGACTTTCAGACACCCATGTAGAGGGACATGGATGTTTTGTGCTTTCCAACTTGAAGACAAAACTGAAAAAAGACAAAACATATGTATTTATTTTCAGTCTAGAAGGTATTAGAACTACTTACACTCTGGACAGTCTCCTCCATGGGGAGGTCGGCTGTTCCACTTCAGAAAAAGAGAGTGGTTTCTGCCTCTGAAAGAAGGGAATGGATGTAGTTTTACAGGTGATGGGCAATGATAACATGCAGTCGGTTTGTAGCCCAGAAAGACAGCAGCTAAGATGAAATTAAGCATTGAGTCTCCGTCTTCTCCCGTCCATCTCTAAGCGATCTCTCCCTTCCTCCTGGATGTACTTATACAGAGATAGCATATAGACTGCATCCGTCTCAGCTCTTCAGAGACATGGTCTCTGGAGCTGGAAGTGGCGCACATCCACATTACACGCCAGCGACATAAGAACTTTACTGATTAAAATGTTGTTTTTTATCTCAGTTAACATTTATCATCTAATTCTTTGGTAAGTCCCTTTATGAGTTTTAACGATGAGGCAAACTCAAAACATAATGAAATCCCAACAATCAAATTAGGCCCTGTAGTATCTGGCATGATCCACATTTCCTATGCCTGGTCTTTCGGTAATGATTTGGTAATGATTATAAAGGTGATTAATGGTCAATACGTTGTCATTGTGATTTCATCTAGTTCTGTTCTTAATGCGGTTATTCACTGGTGGACAGCCCATTTAGTTCTGCTTCTCCTCTACGTCATATGCTGCTTTCACTATTACAACGTTAAGACCTGATCCGGCGGGTCCGATCAGGTCTTATTATTCTGGGGCCCAAGTTAAAGGCCCGAGCAAAGCAAATCCCTAGGATGATAAGACTTGATCTGGTCCACCAGAGAGCTGCCTTAAGGCTATCAGGAGTGCAGTTTCCAATTCGGAAAACCCTGGGTGTTAATAAAAATGTGTTTCATTCAACTAAAGAGGACGTGTGTGGCATCCCGTTTATTGAACGAAAACACTGGCACAAGATGTCCACCATAGATCTGGAAGGCGGGGATCCTCTTCCATTTCCATGGTGGCCATGGAGCGGCAGCAGAAGCATTGTGGCGGTGCATAGGTGTCATGATGCCTACCCCCGGGGACCCAGACCAAGTCCAGCAACCCCAGAAGCAGGCATCAAGTTACCCCAAGCAAGCCCAACAACCCCCGCTAGGGGCTATTTGGGTGCAGTCCTGGCACCTATGGTGCCAGGCTCCTATGGAGAGTCAGTCCTGGCACCATAGGCGCCAGGCTCATAGATTAAAACTCACCTGATGCAGACCATGCTGCAAGAGCTCCAAGCCAAACGAGGCTTGGAAGGGACTATTTTACCTAGGGACTATTTTTTTACTTGGGTGGGGCTAGGGAGGAATACTTACCTGGGACTACTTTGGAGGATATTTAAACCACGCCCGAAGAGCAGCACACGCTTCGCGTTATTCTGCATCCAGCAGCATAATGCTCACTGTGCCTGCAAGTCTGCATCCAGTCTTCTGCCACGCCCGCCTCGAGTTTGGAGCTCCTAGAAAAAGGGAGAAAGAAGGAGAAAAGGTTAGAACAAGAGCAATATCTTTGATCCTTACCTGAATTCCCGATCCATCGCGCCTTTGAGCTGGAAGAAAGAAGTTATTTTATGCGCGTCGCCTCGCCTGCTGCAGCGCCGCGCTGAACTCACCGGCCTTCGCAGCATCTTCACATTTCACTGCATCCTCCTGCATGTTCCCGCCGCACTCCGGCACCTAAAGAGAAGACACGAACAGCAAGGTGAGCCAAGGGAATACACAGAGGAATACCCCTCATAGAGTTACCTGATTTTACCACCGGGGGTACTATTCTTCTTCACGGGTCAGCGCAGCTTCCACTGCATCGTAGCCGAACCCCGACCCCTGAAGGGAAACAAAAGGACAGCAAGGTGAAACAAGGGACTAACAAGGGGAACCCTCCTCACCACAAAAGACTTACCTGATTTTACCGCAGGAGGCATTAATCCCCGAGACTTCATACTTTCTCTCAGCGCCTGAATAAGGGAGAAAGCAACAGGTTACATATGGACATTATTTTATCGAAATGTGTTGGATAATACATATCCTTACCAGAACATTACCGGTTGCGACGAGGAATTCTTCAGTAGGGTCAAGCTGCAACCTGCAAGGAATCAGACAAGATTGAAAGTCAGGCATTTGAACTCTTACGAACTACATACTTATGGCGTCTTGCCGGGAATATCGGAGTCGATTTTGTCCTGGAACTCACCAATTCCTTCGAGCCAGTGAAGCTACTGGTTATCTACGCGCCCCTGCGCTCAATGCAGGATGGAGAGGTCATCTTTTCAAATCATCAGTTGAGACTACAAGAGGGGACATCCAAGGTGATCAGTGGGGAGAACAGCGGGGTGGAGGGATTTACACTCAACTCCACGGGTGTTTAATTCCCTTTCTCCATTTGCAGAAGAATATTCCTACGGGCCAAGCAAATGAAGCTAGGTGGGCCAGTCCAGTCTGTCATCTCGGCCCTACGCGTCACATTGGTGGAGACCGCAGCAGTCCAGTCCAGATCGACGCCTCTGTGGGATCCAGGTGAGTGTAACATAACGCAAAGCCTACCCACAAATTCCCACCCGGGCGTTATGGATACCTCAGAGACTGATCAATTGGCCCAATTACTAGGGGAACTGAGGGCCGAAGTGCATTCCGCCCGTCAAGAAACCAATGCCCTAAGGAGGGAACTGATTTTGTCAAAGGAGCAAACTGATGACCTTGCTAGGCAACTATTGCAAAGCCAGGCTGGACAAGTACACCTACCTGGTTCCGGGGGAAATCCAGCTCCTGTGTTATCGAGTAACCCAGTGCAAATAAACCTACCTGGAAATATTCCATTAGCTCCACCCGAACGCTTTGCTGGAGATCCCAAAAGTTTTGCCGTGTTTATGAACCAATGCCGCTTGCACTTTTTATGCAGACCTGGAGCCTTCCCAAACGGTCAAGCCAAGGTAGCCTTTGTATTGTCATATCTCAGCGGCAGTGCAGCTGATTGGTCACTTCCACTAGTTACTCAGGATGACCCAATTCTTCGGTATTTCAGGGCTTTCAAACGAGCATGGAAAGACTATTTGCTGGCACTCCCAAGGACAGGCCCTGGATAACGAACTTTTGTCCCTACGACAGGGTAACCAGGACCTTCTATCATACATCGCGACCTTTAATAGGTTGATAGTGGAAACTGGATGGCCTGAGGTAAAACTAATCACGTTATTTCATCGAGGGCTTCGAGGAGAACTCAAGGATGTCTTGGCTCAAGTTGTGAACCCACCTCAAGACTGTGCTGAATATATAGACTTAGTGGTCCAGTTAGATCACAGACTTCAGAACAGAAAGGCTGATCGAGCCAAGTTTGAGAACAGGGTGTTGTTCAAAACCCACGCTAACCCCAAAGGAGCAGAGGCTTCAGAACCCATGCAAATCGGAGGGGTTAAAGGACCCTTAACCCAGAAGGAAAGAGAAAGGAGACGGCAAATGCAATTGTGTCTATATTGTGGAACTTCTGGGCATTTTCTACGGGATTGCCCTGTAAAACCACCCAAGAAGGTGGTAGGAGCTGCTGATAAAAGCCATATGGAGTCAGACTCGGGAAACGACCACGCCCGACAAGCGTAGAGGTCTGATTGCCGAGCTTGAAAAAGGATACTCAGACCTCGCATTTCATCATACCAATGGTCCTCGTAGATCCAGGGCAGCCATCGCGTATGCACGCAGTAAGGGCATACATTGATAGCGGGGCCATAGGAAACTATGTGGACTACGAATTGGCTTCCAGGATGAATCTGCCTCTCTGCCGAAAAACCACCTCAGATGTCATCACAACAGTTGATGGAACTGAAATTGCCTCTGGGCATGTAACTCATTCCACCGCAGAGATGACATTATTGGGTCCGGATGGGCATCGAGAGGCTATTGTGTTTGATCTAATCAAGGCCCCACAGTTCCAAATAATACTGGGGATACCTTGGTTGGAAACACATAATCCTTGTATTGATTGGCGAGAGAAGAAAATAACCTTGCCGGATTGTGCGCAAACCTGTTACCCAAAAAGAAATCTGAGCGCAGGCCTGGCCACAGTAACCACAGCAGTCATGCAACTTCCTTCTGAATACCAAGAATTCTAGGATGTCTTCCAAAAAGAACAGGCAAACACCTTACCTCCTCACAGATAGTACGATTGCCAAATCGATCTCATACCCGGTGCACAACCCCCTTGTAGCAGGATCTATGCCCTTACGGAACCTGAGAACCTTCACCTACGACAATACTTAGACCAGTACCTTGCCAATGGCTTTATTCACCCATCTAAATCCCCTGAATCTTCAGCTTTGTTCTTTGTGCCCAAAAAGGAAGGTGACCTCAGAACATGCATAGACTACCACGCATTGAACCAGATAACTGTTAAGAACCGATACCCATTGCCTCTGATCCCTGAACTACTAGACCAAGTGAAGGACGCTTGCATATACACTAAATTAGATCTCTGCGGGGCATACCATCTGGTAGGTGTAAAAGAGGGCGACAAATGGAAGACTGCTTTCTGCACCAAGTATGGGTTATTTGAATACCAGGTGATGCCTTTCAGGTTGTGCAATGCACCTGCAGCCTTCCAATACTTCATGAACGACGTCCTTCGTGAACTCATTGATGTTTGTATTGTCGTATATATCGATGATATTCTAGTATACTCCTCTTCAGAATCTGACCATGTGAAGCACGTCCGAGCAGTCCTTGAGAAATTGCGCCAGCACGAACTATATGCAAAACTGGAAAAATGCGTTTTTCATGCACAGAAGTTGAATTCCTTGGGTTTATCCTGACCCCAAAGGGAGTCCGAATGGACTCACGAAAGGTGGACGCAATCCTTAAGTGGCCATCACCAAGTTCAGTTAAAGGAGTACAAAGTATGCTCGGCTTTGCCAATTTCTACCGCAGATTCATCCCAGATTTTTCACATTTTGTACATCCCATCACAGCACTCTTGCGAAAAAATAAATGCTTTATGTGGACTGAAGAAGCTGAAAATGCCTTCCAAGAGCTGAAAGCAAAATTCACTTCTGCAACTGTATTAAATCACCCGCGCCCTGAACTTCCATACATAGTGGAAACTGATGCATCCAGTCTAGCCATGGGAGCTGTCCTGTCTCAAAGGGACCCTGAAACTGGCCAGCTTCACCCAGTAGCGTTTTGGTCCAGAAAGTTCTTGGCACCTGAGTTAAACTATGCAGTTACCGATAAGGAGTTATTAGCCATTAAATCCGCCTTCAAGGCTTGGCTGCACTATCTTCTCGGTGCCAGGCATACCATTACTGTGATCACCGCTCACCGGAACTTACAGTATTTAAAGACAGCCAAGGCCCAATCGTCACGTCAACTCTGATGGGCATTGTTCTTTGCCGAGTTCGATTTCGTGATAACCTATCGACCAGGTTGTAAGAATGGTAAAGCAGACGACTTATCCTGAATAGGGATGGGAGAGGCAGAAGTGAACCCTGAACCAGTACCTATAATTCCCGAACAAAGGATTCTTGGCATGACTACTCTACAGACTCTAGAGGACATTCAGGTAAACATCCAGCAACTCTTTGATTCTACAGCCTTGCAGGACTGGGTAAAGAAAGACCCGGACAACTCTGTCACCAAAGATCTGCCTTATTACCAAGGACGGCTATTTCTGCCACACAAGGAACTACAAGAGCTAGTCATTTCCCGTTATCATGATACCCTAATGGAGGGGCACCCAGGTATTGCAAAAACTGAAGCTAAAATTAAAAGACAATTCTGGTGGCCCACCTGGGGAAAGGATATTAAATCATTTGTGATGTCTTGTGGCATTTGCGCCCAAAACAAAAGTCAAAAGAAAAAACCAGCTGGACTCTTACAAACTTTAGACATTCCACCTACACCATGGCACACCTTATCGTTAGACTTTATTACTGATCTACCCCCATGCAATGGATTTAACACCATTCTAGTTATTGTGGATCTTTTTTCCAAGATGGCCCACTTTATTCCTTTAAAGGGATTACCTTCTGCTTCAAAACTGGCCAAGGAGTTCCTCGAAAACATTGTTCGCATACACGGATTTCCGTCCGTATTGGTCTCTGACCGGGACAGTCAATTCATTTCACATTTTTGGAAAAATGCTGTCAATTGGTGCAAATCGATGTGAGGTTATCGACCAGTCACCACCCCCAGACCGATGGTCAAACGGAGAGGACCAACCAGACTCTCGAACAATACCTGCGTTGTATGTTACATCAGACGGAGAGTAATTGGAAAGACATTCTTTGGATCGCCGAATATGCATACAATAATTCAGTACACTCTGGAACTGGACAAAGTCCCTTTTATACCTTATATGGGCACCATCCTCGAACCTCAGACCTTGACTCACCACAAGACTTAGAAATGCCCGCAGTGGACCATCCGCACGCTACGATTACACAAGCCTTTTAGGAAGCAACTACACATTTAAAACAGGCGAAATAAAAATACAAGAAAGATGCTGATCGGCAGAGAAGTGATTTTCCACAATACCAAATAGGGGACCAAGTATGGCTAGCCACAAAACATATACCTCTAAAGGAAACACGGACCTTTAACCCCAGATATTTGGGACCTTACTCTATTAAGGCCATTATCAACCCGGTGGCTGTCAAGTTGGACTTACCTGCAAATATGCAAATTCATCCCGTCTTTCATGTGTCACTTTTGAAGCCAGTATAACCAGGTAGAAGACTAACCAAGCCACGAGACCCCATCCTTGTAGATGGAGAAACCGAATTTGAAGTTAAGAACATCCTGGACTCCAAGCTGATAAAGTCAAAACTTTTTTATTTAATCGACCGGAAAGGTTATGGACCACAGGATAGGTCATGGGAACCTAGTGACCATGTTCACGCACCCCGATTGGTGAAAATATTCCACCGAAATCTCCCAGACAAACCGAAACCACAGGGAAGAACGACTTTAGGAGGGGCCTTGGGGGGGAGTGCTGTCATGATGCCTACCCCCGGGGACCCAGACCAAGTCCAGTCCCCCGGAAGCAGGTATCAAGTTACCCCAAGCAAGCCCAACAACCCCCGCTAGGGGCTATTTGGGTGCAGTCCTGGCACCTATGGCGCCAGGCTCATATGGAGAGTCAGTCCTGGCGCCATAGGTGCCAGACTCATAGATTAAAACTCACCTGATGCAGACCATGCTGCAAACTTACCTGATGCAGACCATGCTGCAAGAGCTCCAAGCCAAACGAGGCTTGGAAGGGACTATTTTATCTAGGGACTATTTTTTACTTGGGTGGGGCTGGGGGGGAATACTTACCTGGGACTACTTTGGAGGATATTTAAACCACGCCCGAAGAGCAGCACACGCTTCGCGTTATTCTGCATCCAGCAGCGTAATGCTCACCGTGCCTGCAAGTCTGCATCCAGTCTTCTGCCACGCCCGCCTCGAGTTTGGAGCTCCTAGAAAAAGGGAGAAAGAAGGAGAAAAGGTTAGAACAAGAGCAATACCTTTGATCCTTACCTGAATTCCCGATCCATCGCGCCTTCGAACTGGAAGAAAGAAGTTATTTTATGCGCGTCGCCTCGCCTGCTGCAGCGCTGCACTGAACTCACCGGCCTTCGCAGCATCTTCACATTTCACCGCATCCTCCTGCATGTTCCCGCCGCACTCCGGCACCTAAGGAGAAGACACGAACAGCAAGGTGAGCCAAGGGAATACACAGAGGAATACCCCTCATAGACTTACCTGATTTTACCACCGGGGGTACTATTCTTCTTCAAGGGTCGGCGCAGCTTCCACTGCATCCTGGCTAAACCCCGGCCCCTAAGGGAAAACAAAAGGACAGCAAGGTGAAACAAGGTTCTAACAAGGGCAACCCTCCTCACCACAAAAGACTTACCTGATTTTACCACCGGAGGCATTATTCCGCGAGACTTCATTCTTTCTCTCAGCGCCTGAATAAGGGAGAAAGCAACAGGTTACATATGGACATTATTTTATCGAACTGTGTTGGATAATACAAATCCTTACCAGAACATTACCGGTTGCGACGAGGAACTCTTCAGTAGGGTCAAGCTGCAACCTGCAAGGAATCGGACAAGAGTGAAAGTCAGGCATTTGAACTCTTACAAACTACATACTTACAGCGTTTTGCCGGGAATATCGGAGTCAATATTGTCCTGGAACTCACCAATTCCTTCGAGCCAGTGAAGCAACTGGTTATCTACGCGCCCCTGCGCTCAATGCAGGATGGAGAGCTCATCTTTTCAAATCATCAGGTGAGACTATAAGAGGAGACATCCAAGGTGATCAGTGGGGAGAACAGCGGGGTGGGGGGATTTACGATCAACTCCACGGGTGGTTAATTCCCTTTCTCCATTTGCAGAAGAATATTCCTACGGGCCAAGCAAACGAAGCTAGGTGGGCCAGTCCAGTCCGTCATCTCGGCCCTACGCATCACATTGGTGGAGACCGCAGCAGTCCAGTCCAGATCGATGCCTCTGTGGGAGCCAGGTGAGTGTAACAATAGGGTGCCGCCGCTGATGAAAAAAGTAAGTGGGACGTGCCAGGGGTGGAGGGAACAGTAAGAACAATTATTGGGATGGGGGGAAAGATGGTGGTGCAGGGCAGGGGAAGCAGCCTCCAGGTTCCATGGAATGCAGGATGAGATTAGCCGCTTCAGCCTGCGATCCAAGGAACACGATTGGCTGCTCCCCCTTCCATGGGTGCTAATTACTGGTATGTTGTGTTTGTGATTTACAATGTACTACATTACAGGCTACCAGTTGAAAGTACAAAGGGGGATGACGCGAGGGACATCAAAGGGGGCATCAAACTGATCATGACTCACATGCATGTGTCATTCCATGCTATCTTGCATATCACACAACCTAACAATTTCAAGTGAGCCAGTACCACAAGGCCAGTATAAACAAGATGGGTCTTCTGTGGTTTTGTTCCTGACTGATATGGACAGGGTGTTCCAAAGGTTAATGCAGGTGGTGGGAAAGGTTTTTCCACACCGTCTTTATTCATTGAATTCTGGAATGCATGGCACATGTCTATTGATGGTCTGGGATATCTTGGGGAGGTTTAGTGTTTGAATCTGTTGTACAGGCTCTGTAATCCCATTCAAACCAGAACAGCCATAGCACACACACAGGACTGCCAATGGAACACACTTTGATTAAAGGCACTCAGGAAAGATCCTGAGATCATTGTATACCAGCAATGCCACCCTAATTGATGTTGAAATGTCTCTTAATTCTTATATGCCATCCAAACATGTGTTTGACAACACAAGCAGCTATGGTTCTCCCCAGAACTAAGACCTGCCAAATAAGAAAAGGAAACATATTAGCATGCTAGTGGTGATCTACATTTCTGGACTCGGATAACACTTCCATAATTAGATGCATGCTAAAAAATGCTATGATTAATAGATAGATATTTCATGAGTAAACTGCTGGCCTTTCGCTTGGAGCAAGCCTGCACTTTGCAAGTTAAATCTAGCAGCAGGGTCAATTCAGCCTTTCCACACATCATTAAATAAGACCCACAGCCCCTCACATCTTTTTGCCGTGAGTCTTCCCATACCTTGAGTGTACAACATGTTCTTTGCATGATCAATGCCTGCATCCAATTAGTGGCGGATTCCCAGGTATCTCAGAAATGTTGGGTTTATTCCCCAAGTTTTTTCAGCCAATCAAAGCCCTCTTGGGCTGATTTGTTTAGTTTGTTCAGGCAAATCTGAGCCCCAAAATACTCCTAGTGGAATTGTGTATCTCTATAAAAGGTCCCGCTAACTTCCTGTTCCTTTGGATTTTGCTAGGTTATGAGGGAAGGTGTTAGAGAGGACAGGCTCACACAACTAGGGTGTCTGATACATTTGGGCAGTTTTGGGGCAACATTTGGATATTTGCACAAGCAGGTTTAGATCTTTGTTTTTTATGTTTGAATATATTGCTGTTTTAGGAGAGTTTTTTTGTCCACATGTTGTGCCAATGTGTCCCCTTACTGTTTGTTCAGTAGATTGTTAGTTTCACCCAACAACTTTGTACTTTAGTCTTAGCTCATTTCAGAGAGAAAAATTCAAAGCCACAAAATAGTTTCCTGTCGATGGTCCTAACCAAAGAAAATCCTGCCAAACTACCCAGAATATTAGTTTACCGTTTCCTAGTTTCTGTGTTCCAGTTTCTTGTTGTAGCTTCTTTTCTCTCCTTTTGCTGTATGTTATTTATAATGTAGCATTGTGTTTTATTCATGCTCTTTAACCACTCACCGTGTTCCTAAGAGTATGCGGATGCTGGAATCTTGATTGGTGGGTTCAGGCACCTGATCGCATTGTATGCAGATGATATGCTGCTCTACGCCAACCACCCAGAAGTCAACCTGCAGTATATTGTGGATATAATGGCCCGCTTCGCAGAACTCTCCAGCATCCATATAACCCATGACAAGTCTTGCTTGTTGTCGTTGGCAGGCCTTACAGGCCTGAACTGGGATCTGCTGCCTGACCTGGGACTGCAGTGGAACACAGACACCTTTCAATACCTGGGAGTAAATGTGTGGCATGACTTCACATCTTCGTATTATAATAACACACAGAGGGACATAGACTACATAGTAAAATCCATATCATTCTGGAGGAGTCTGCCCCTGTCAATGGTGGGCAGAGCTGGCCTTTTAAATATGGTGGTGCTCCCTTGCTTGCTACACCATTTTATTAATATACCCTACAACATACCCAAGAGGTTTTTCAATGAGCTAGATTCAGTAGCCAGAGCATTCTTATGGGCGGGGCAGGGGGTCGGGGAGGCAGCATTGCACTGAAGACTGCATCGGCTCTACAGTAACAGCGGGATCAGACTGCCCCATGTTGAGATATATTATTTTCCAGGGCAGCTGCAGTTTGTTATAGCTGTCTAATGAGCAACCATCGATCAAATATTACTTCCTGAAGAAGGTGCTATGGGTCGTGACGCCTGACTCCCGCAGCAGCGCAGGATTCTTACACTAGGCAGGGAACTGTGGCACAGGGAATGGAAAGTTTTAGGAACCTTGCACCCCTACTCCCCAAATATCCCACTGGTGTGGCTTGTTGGGAACAGGCTGGATGCAATTAAAAAGATCAGGAGGCATTTGGATAACAATGTGGTAGTTACGTTGGGAGATATGTTGCAGTAAAGGAAATTAATGGATTTCACTGCATTGACGCTGGCGTACATAGCGACCTGACTTTCAAGAAGGCATTGAGAACGACCCGGTACTTAACACTATGCATGATGTGGCAGAAGCGGGTCACATGGTTTCTAGATTATACAAAGTACTTATGAGTAAACTCAGTGAACCAGACCTAGCAGTACACTCAACATTGGAGGAAGGCCTGGGCAGAACATGTACAGATCTGGAGAGGACTACAGTCCTGCTTTCACTAGGACTCCTGGAACTCTAGATGTAAACTCACGCAAACTATAGATGTAAACTCACACAACTGTACATCACACCCAGAGCTGACCTGACCACCCACAGGATATCACTGTTCCGAGGAGCAGAGGAACGGAAGTGTCCCAGATGTGCCCTTGACAGTGCTGATTTTATTCATATGTTCTGGACTTGCTCGGTGATCAAAAGGTTCTAGCAGGCGATAACAGATAAAGTGGTCAGGGAATGGATACAGATGCACACCTGGCCCCCAGAAGCTTGCTTATTGGGATTATATTAGAGGGGGAAGAAACACACATCACACCTCGCCAGGATGAAGGAACTTCTCTGTGTGTTAGCCAAACATAGAATCGCAATGGTATGAAAGTATGCAGAGGAACTCAGTGGGCAGACTTAGAGCACTGGACAACGGCCGAGACCACAACTTGGCACAGAGCAGTGTATGGTGGGATGAGAGAAGCGAGCACAGAAGTAGCTGCTTGGGACCCACTGACACAGGCAATGTTTTCCCCTCTGACACAAGGCCTGAATGAGCCGCTTGGGAAGTGTCACCTGTTAAGGTATGATGCAGGTCATAGACAACAGGGATGCTGTTGGAATCTATGCAAGCCAGTGCCTGGTGCCTACAGGCTATGCTGAACCGTACCCTGTAACCATAAATGTATGCACATCGCAGATCCTTTTTTGGTTGTGTTTTAGTTCTTGGTACATGTGAACATTTGTATTCATTACGGTTTGTTACCAATCACTGATGCTATGTAAACAGCATGAATGCCTGTTGTCTGTCACTGTATGGGAATAAAAATAGTAAATAAAAAATGAAAAAAAAGAAATGTAGCATTGTGTCTTTTTGTGTTTAATGGGTTGAAGTCAAGATCAGGAACTCAAGCTGAAGGTACTTTCGTTTAGGAATGTTATATTGAAACTCAACTCCCTGGGTAAGGAACCAGCATGGATTTCTGCTCTGATACCCAGACTCTCAGTTTGCTTTTTCTGTTAAGGGCAGAACAGTGATGGATGAAGATCAGCCATTGACAGCCTCTTTGCCTCTTCACCTGTGAGCCTTTGCTTTGGCCTCCCTATATGCTGAAGCCATGAGTGCCCTTACCTTGCTAATTACTGTGATGTCTTTCCACTGTGTGATGCCATTATACTGATACAACTGTTCTTCCAGGTGCCTCCTGAGTGCATTCATACACACAGTAAGCACACTTGACACCCACAT
The DNA here is from genome assembly GCF_040938575.1 of Ambystoma mexicanum. NCBI lineage: Eukaryota > Metazoa > Chordata > Amphibia > Caudata > Ambystomatidae > Ambystoma > Ambystoma mexicanum. The sequence goes on along the minus strand of NC_090925.1, from coordinate 65,154,547 downwards.
GATAATGAAAACTGACCACCTTGTCTTTGAAGCAAGGGGTGGGGAATGTCACCAATAGTTTTCCCACATCATCCTTAGCTATAATAAAGTGTACAGACACATGCAGTACCTGAGAGCATTGCCAGCTGTGCTCCCTATGACCTACTAGACAAGTCGCGTTCCTGCACTGACCAGATCCTGTTTGAGAAACTATGCCACAGTCAGGAACGTGCTGAGGGACACAGTGTTCATGCTAACATGTTGGGTGACCTTCTTAAATGGCTGTGCCCGGGAATGGACATTGCTTCGCAGCTATCACTCAACTGATCTAAGACATGCTCCTTCCAATGTTCATGGGTAACTGTCATGGTAGTCAGTTGCGGTGTTGCTCTGCTCATGCAGATGTGGCATTTACATCGTGGAGTACCACCAAATTGGCACTGCTTTGAGTGCCTTAAATAAGAGCAGATTGTTTGTGACTCATGCATCGTGGTGTCAGAAGGCTTGCAATGCTTGAGTAATGAGTAGCCACAGGCTATGAGCAGGGAGTAAAGCCATTGAAATGCCATGTCTACAACATTCTCTCAGAACTGATTATGGATACGCTGGATGAGATTGGGCTCCACAGAATGCCTATCGAACAAGCCATCGCACTAGATGCAGAAATTACGCCTGAAGACATAACTGAAGCAATTAGGTCCCTGGCCACGTGCAAGGCACCTGGCACTGACGGTCTGCCTTCAGAGTTTTATAAAGCATACAAGCCCTCCCTCATACCCCTGCTACACAAAGTATACCAAGAAGCATATGAGAGGGGGATACTGCCTGAAAGCATGAGAGAAACACTTGTGGTCCCGATCCTGAAGCCAAACAAACCGGCACTATATTAGCCAAGCGGCTGTCTAGAATAATTGGTGACATAATACACACCGATCAGAGCGGCTTTATACCGGGTCACAACACGTCAATGAACCTGCGCAGGCTGCAACACATCATAGCGCAAACTAGTGAAGACGAGGGCTCTTATGCACTACTATCCCTAGATGCCATAAAGGCGTTTGACTCCATCTATTGGGAGTGGCTTGTGGCTGTGCTCGGGGAATTTGGCTTCGGACATTGGTTCTTTAGATGGGTTCAGATACTATTCACCAGAGCAAGAGTGAAGTCAGGGAAGCAATTCTTTGACGCCGGCATAAGGCTAGGGGGGGTAGATCACACTATTTCCCTCTACGTGGATGATGTACTTATATACGTCAGAGACCCACACCTCAATGTGCCAACCATACTAGAAGTCCTGGACAATTATTCCAGAGTATCTGGGATCCAATTCAGCAAGTCAAAATCCTGCATGTTCCCACTAGTGGCCCTGAAGCATGAGGACATAGAAGCACTCCCGGAGGTGGGGATAAGATGGCAGACCACCACATTCCGATACCTAGGAATCCAAATAATGCACACCTCCACACTGATGCACGAACACAACACAAAGGCAGCGCTACCGGCACTGCGCAGGTCCATGAACTTCTGGTCGAGACTCCCCCTGTCGATGATGGGGAGGGCCTCAATAGTTAAAATGATTGTTTTACTGCGATTCCTATATGGGTTCCAGAATGTACATTACTATATCAATAAACCCTTTTTCCGGCTGCTTGAGACGCTAATAAAAGAATTCATATGGGGGGAAAATAGACACAGGAGAGCGCTGTCGACATTAACTCTACCATACACACGAGGCGGCATTCAGCTCCCAAACCTAGAAAAATACTACCTAGCAGCCCAGCTCAGCTTTGTAACTAAATGGTTATCCGACGAGCCCACAGATGAAATACCCCTGCTGCAGACCATGAGCCTCCCACTCAATTTGAAAGAACTTGTCTGGGTACCCTCGAAACTGCTAGGTGAAGCACCCTTTATAGTCACCTTGGGGAGGGAAATCTGGTGTAGAGCAAGAACACTTACCCACACGCAGAATGCTTACGCACCAGAAATACCATTGATCGCAGACCTATATACAACAGCCACTGACCTGAAACAAATCAGATATGGGAAAGAGAAGGGGTTTACACCTGGGGCGACCTTTACAGAATTTGCCACGCTACGGGACAGAGTAGGCATTCACACGGGTCAGTTCCTCTGGTACCAGAGGGTCCGCTCCACAGCACGATGCAAATGGGAAACATTCTGCACACAGTGCTACCTGCACACAGGTATGATATGGAAGGATCCGTCCTTTGCATAGCACTCGGCATGCTATCTGCACACAGGTATGATATGGAAGGAACCATCCTTTGCATGGGGCTCAGCATGCTATCTGCACACAGGTATGATATGGAAGGAACCGTCCTTTGCATGGGGCTCAGCATGCTATCTGCACACAGGTATGATATGGAAGGATCCGTCCTTTGCATGGTGCTCGGCATGCTATCTGCACACAGGTATATTATGGAAGGATCTGTCCTTTGCATGGCGCTCGGCATGCCATCTGCACACAGGTATGATATGGAAAGAACCGTCCTTTGCATGGGGCTCAGCCTGCTATCTGCACACAGGTATGCTATGGAAGGAACCGTCCTTTGCATGGGGCTCAGCAGCTATCTGCACACAGGTATGATATGGAAGGATCCGTCCTTTGCATGGCGCTCGGCATGCCATCTGCACACAGGTATGATATGGACAGAACCGTCCTTTGCATGGGGCTCAGCATGCCATCTGCCACAGGTATGATATGGAAGGAACCGTCCTTTGCATGCTGCTCGGCATGCCATCTGCCACCGGTATGATATGGAAGAAACCGTCCTTTGCATGCCGCTCGGCATGCCATCTGCACACTGTTATACTATGGAAGGAACCGTCCTTTGCATGGCACTCGGCATGCCATCTCTATGCCATCTGCACACAGGTATAATATGGAAGGATCCATCCTTTGCATGGTGCTCGGTATGCCATCTGGACACAGGTATGATATGGAAGGAACTGTCCTTTGCATGGGGCTCAGCATGCCATGTGTATGCCATATGCACACAGATACAATATCGAAGGAACTGTACTTGATCCAACATTTTGAACTACTACGAGGTCTTCTTGACAGCATCACATTCTGTTTTGTTTTAGGTCATCTATGAAAATAAACGCGGGATCTACTATTTTCAAATCTCTCTCTCTCTCTCTCTTTCTCTCTCTTTCTCTCTTTCTCTCTCTCTTTCTCTCTCTCTCTCTCTCTCTCTCTTTCTCTCTTTCTCTCTCTCTCTTTCTCTCTTTCTCTCTCTCTCTCTCTCTCTCTCTCTTTCTCTATCTCTCTCTCTCTATCTCTCTTTCTCTCTCTCTCTGAGCAATACTTAACCACATGTTTCCTTGAGTCAGCCATGGATTCTCTGTACTTGATGTCATTACATGATATGAGGTGCAGTACATGCTGCTTTTTGTACATTGATGTTTGTTCTAGTAGGTTAAGTACATTAAGGTCTAATATCTTCTGTGATTCTAATGATTATGTGGACCTTGGTATTATCACAGTGCCTCTATATTTGTGAAATAAATGGCCTGCAATTACACCCTATAGTGTATTCAAACCCAGGAGCTAATTAAGCCTTGAATAGTGCGATTTCCATTGGTTCCTTAGCCACATCTAATCTACACCTATTCCCCTAGACACATGGTCTCCTACATCGCCACTTGCAAATGCAGGCATGGGATTGGTGGTTTACCCTTATTGATACATTCATAAATTGAGACTGTCATCTGATGTGCACCCCTCCAATCCAGACGCAATCCGAGCACACTGGCGAGGCCAAGTGTGCTTTGATAAAACAATAGGCCTTCTCATTATACCTGATGCCACGGCGCACACAAGCTGCTCCGACCTTGTACTAAATGTATTGGCATCACTCTGCTTCTCCCATCCCAAATTATGCAATGTTGCAGAAACGGCTCCCCTCTTATCTCCTTCCAACCCCAGGTCCCCGGTGAGGACGTGACAATGATACCACTCTTCAGTCTGAATTGCAGAGATGTATTTGTTTTTGGTTATACGTGTGCTTGTAATTCAAATGGGATGACCACTCGTAGGTGAGGGCAGTAGTGCTCTAAATCTCCTGCTTCCCCATTGGCATCACCCAAGCATATGCCCTATTCTCATGAATGTGTCCTTCAAAGGGTGCATCCCTTCCTGCTCTTCCTTCAAATAACATTCCATTCCCACCACGTCCAGACCCTGAAGCTGGATACAATTAAAGACTTATCTGTGTGCCATGGGTGCTGCTGACTGTGGCTTCTCTCCTGGGAAACGGAAAGGGGATGTGTTTATGGAGCTGAGCAAAAAAGAGCTGCAGCTCCACATCAGGGCCTGTGTTTTATTTTGTTCATCGTGTGCTAGGACTTAACATCCAAAATTGTGACACCTCTGCCATGTTAACACTCTGAGCTTGCTTCTACCACAGTACCTTGCTGACTCCATCTTCCACCTGTGTCAACTCTTCCCGCACATCTCACTGCCCTACATAACTATGAATACGACAACTAAACACATGACCTATAACACTGACCTATCTATGACCTCTGCAACTGCAATAGCAATACATGTGTTGCTCTTTCCGTATTGCTATATGTGAGGATGTTAAACCGAACTAAAACAACACATGCGCCTTCTGTAGGGGCATCCCAACAAGAGGCTTGGCCCCAATGAGTCACAGTCCTTAGCACTCAGAGTCCAGCAGTGCTTTTTCAGCTACTTTTAGCAGGGCTTATCTCAAGAGTACTATTGGCTATGGAGAAATCAGGAATCAAACACACAGTTAGATCAGCTGTATCCTTGCTTTCTGTGTCCATTGGCCTGAAGGAGAAAGTGGAGAGCTGAGAGGAACATTTGGGATCAGATTGGACTTCTGATAAGAAAGGTTTTATTTATACAAAATGGATGTGTGCATTTAGTGTGTTTGTGGTAATGTGCTGTACATTGGCGATGGGGGTGCCGAGAGATGCACGACCAGCTGCAGGGCAGCGAAGTCAACAGGTATCTGAGCTGGGTGAATGAGAGCACACTGGGGCAGTAATGATGCATTGAGACAGACATAAGGCAGAAGTATGGAAATTAAAGCCTAATGGAGCAGGAATGAGGCAATGACAAGTGACATTAGGCAGAAAGGAGGCAGTGGGAGCAACATGGGAATTTCCTGCGAGATTGACAGCCTAATATTCCAGTGGGACAAATGTGGGCAGAACAGGGCCTGTAAGAGTCACATTGGTGTCACATTGAAGAAGGACCAATGCAGCGAGAATGGCATGGGGCCTAACTCAGGCTGTGAGAATGACATGAGGCTGAAATTGGGCAGGGAAAGCCACACTGGGAGAAATGATATTAGCAGGTGTGACACTGGGTCAGGGGCAATGCATTCAGAGGCTTATAGGGCAGATAATTGGCAGGGAAAGCCACACTGGGAGAAATGATATTAACAGGTGTGACACTGGGTCAGGGGCAATGCATTCAGAGGCTTATAGGGCAGATAATTGGCAGGGAAAGCCACACTGGGAGAAATAATGTAGCAGGTGTGACACTGGGTCAGGGGCAATGCATTCAGAGGCTTATAGGGCAGATAATTGGCAGGCAAAGCCACACTGGGAGAAATGATACAGCAGGTGTGACACTGGGTCATGGGCAATGCATTCAGAGGCTTATAGGGCAGAGAATTGGCAGGGAAAGCCACATGGACCAGGACTAGGTCAGGAAGAGCAGCATGGAGCAGATCCGAAGTAGTTAAGGGTAGAAACTATTACCTGGAATGTATACAGTAACCTCAACCTGCAAATGGATCATTTGGTGACTGTATAAAACATTTCTGTCAATGTTTGCAATGAATGATGCATGGGTTCTTTGGTGCAGTTATGTTTTGGAGGTCATTCAATAAACCTCATACTCGAGGTGATTTGAGAAAGTCAGTACATGCATTCTTACCTATATCTTGGTAACTACTTTACTCATTTTGTAGATACTTGATGAATGGCAGATCAGATCAAGAGTCATAAAGCATCATAGAACTTTACAGAGAACATTTAGTGCATTTCAGAAGATACACCGTGAACAGGAGAAACTGTGCAGTAACCTGAATTGGGCAGTTTGTTGTCTTGGATTGAGACGTCACAAAAAGTCCCAGCAAAGTTGATAAGTTTGAGTGAGTGAATGAATCATATTGAATGGATGGATGGATGGCTATGTTGAATGTCATTGTGGCTGTTTGCAGATGCAAATAAAGACCTGGTTATCCTCTGAATTAATAGTTTCTCAGTGTGTAGTGGAGAAACAGCCTCCCTGTCTTCTTTTTCTTTTTCTTTGGAAGAATTGGGCAGGATCAAGGGCTGTCTGCCATTTTGGGCAGCAACCACAACAGAAGGTGCAATGAAGAATCAATGTAAATTGGAGACAAGAGGGCGCCCTGAATGGGTGGGGACCCTCTATGGATTGCCAGCTATGGTGTGGATCAGACAAGCAACAGTGAACTTTGTAGGTGCATGAGCAAAACAGGTGACCCCTAGCAGTGGCCCAATATTTCACCCTCCTTCTTGATATGTAAAGCCAACTCCCTTTGGCTCTTTTCTACATTCTAATTCAAAAGATGCCCAAAGCTCCTCTGGAGGTTGTGAAAAACCAAAGGGTGTCCCAATCACAAGTCCCCGGGGTCTCTCTCTCAGGTGGCCAAGGACAGCCATCTCCTTTGGATCCAGACCCTGGGGATGGACCAGTGCAGGAGGATCACCTGGGTGGGGGATCTTGAGGGAGTGGGGGTTAGACAACCGATGGTGAGACGGGGCATCCTCCCCTTTGCCGTGCCTATATCCCATTCTATTTGATAAGATTCTCCAACGTTTAATCCCCTCCCCTTTCTACTCAAACTCTGGGCTGAGGAAGAGGAGGACAGAGAGTAAAGAGTCTAACACTTGCATAGCCCATTGGACATGTCCCGTTAATAAGGTCAGGCAAAGTCAGGCTCCTGATCACATACATCTGATACCCATTAGCTCCCCCCACACAGATTAAAAGGTGGAACATAGAGATACACTCGGAGCAAGGTGGGACACGAGAAGGAGCAGATCTACCGGGCCGAAGGCGAACCCAGTGGAGCAGGACAGATGATCGAGGGACAAGAGTGAAGGGTAGGAAACCCGTAAGATCCCTGCAGGAGGTTGTTGTCTCGGGAAAACCAGGAAAGTGAAGGTGCTCACTCCCCACTGCACCAACAAAAACTCTGAATAAAGGACACATCCCAACAGGGAATGCGACCAGGAGATTGGTATGGAGATTCAGCAAAGGTTTATATAAAATTTAGCATCCAGAGAACTCTGCTGCCTTGAGAGCGCTCTGGCAAAGAATAGAGAAACAATACATTTTAAAGGGTTACAGAGTTATCAGTGACGATTTCTATACAGTCTACAGGTTACATTTTCATTGGTTAGGGAAGGGGTGCGCATATAGCGCTGTAAGGGGCGGATCCACAGGATTGGCTGATGACTTGGCAGGAGGTTGGACATCAAGTGGTTCAGCTGGGTCGGTCCGTGCGGGGTGAAGGTTGGGTCAGGTCCAGAGAGGTGGCTGGTTCTGGCTTACAAATCTACACACTTATCCTAGACACAGAGTAAATAATGATTATTACTACACCTTTTTTAAGTTTTAGGCGAGGCCTATAAATAAAACATATGTTTGCATTATCTCACGTTGTGTCACTAGTGGTGTGCTTAGGTAACCTGTGGGGGATGGGATTTATAGCTGTCAGGTCTGGCACATCAGAGGGGAACGGGGGTGGAGTGACACATGTTAGATTAGGACAGAATATACTGTGGCAGGAGTCTGGTTTTATTGGGGGCACTCTAGGGTGGTCAGCAAGGAAGGTCACCCTTCTGGTACATCGAAAGAATAGCTTAGGAGAGGTACAAGGTTGAACAAGCAGTCATTTTCCAACAGCGTTGGTGAGAGGTGCAGGAGCAGGTTTGTTGAGATAGATGAACTACAGGTCATGGTTCGGCCCGGTCACCCACAGGACAGGGATCTCAGAGGAAGAATGAAATGAATACATTGTTTGTTTGCAACATCTTGTCTCGGAGCATCCAATGGAAAGGGACTTGGGAGGCACAGGTGCGGGAGGAAAAAAGTGGGGGCTCTCAGTGCTCGCTGGGTGTGCGGCGCTGCTGAGGTTTGTGGAGACTTCACAATACTAGGATGCGGCCTAGTCCAAAGATGGAGTCGATTGTACACAAGATGGAGTCCAAGTGTGTCTTGCAATAGCCCCACCTCTGCTTATGCCAGAGCCTTGTCCCCTATGGCCGCAGAAGGGCAAGGAAGGCGTCCCTCCACCAGTGCAAGAGCAAGTGGTCACTCAACCGACCCCTTCCTTCCTTACAAAGGATACATGGATAAAGCCAAATCCCAGACAAGTAGAAGCCTGCATTGTGTTTCAAGGACGCCAGTGCACCTCCCTGGTGAACGACAGAGTTGGGGAGGCGAGGCCAAGCCTGTGAGATCAACCTTCACTCGTGAATCAAAGCTGCAAAAGAAAGAAAGGAATGCACACAACTGGTGAGTTAGCGAAAGAAATGAAAGGCCGGTTTGTGTCAAGGAAAGAGTGAAGCCCCAACAGTGTATCTCCGATTGAAGGTTGCGTGCGTGCTGATGAGAAATGAAAGAAAGCAAACAAATAGTGAACTTTAAAGGTTATAGATAACTGTGAAGCCAGTGATACAGAGAAGCGAATTGTTCCCGTGAAAGGAAACAGCCCACTCAAAAGTCTCAGTGAACTGTTTGATGTCTTGTTGTAAAGCCACAAAGCGAATTAACTATGAAATGGGCAATGGTCAAGATGAATTCTATCGAAAGGGGAAGTTAAAAGGTGATTGCTTTAAGAGAACAATGTCTTTGTACTTTTATAAGTGTGTTACGGGTCTACCAAGTTCAAGAGGCACTGGGGCAAACAACACAAGGGAAATCTGAATTGAAAGTCGAAGTGGTCCTGTGGAGGTCTATGAAAAAGGCCTTGCACATTTGAAAGTCTTTGACAACAGTGACAGGTACGAGTCCGAATGAGGGAGACGGGGAACAGGAAATAAGTTAGGGGAAGGGAACCCCTAGCGAATGGGAATGAAGCTTGGGGAATAGGACCTCTGCAAGTGCTGTGATTGCGAGATCCGAGCCAGGCTTAGGAAGACCTACGTTGAATCAGGCACTTAAAGGCTGAAGAGGTCCAAGCCCAACAGAGGGAGACCTAAATAATCTTTTGTTGAACTGTGAACGAACATTTGGTGCACTGGAAATAAGTGACTTTAACGTGGAAGGCAAAGCATGCCTCGACTCACGTTTTGAACTTCCTCTTTTTGATAACCTGATCCTGAGTGTGTCATCCTGTAGACGGGGGGCGCCTTACTCCATGCTGTCCAACTTAGTGAGGAGCGCTGACTTAGCCACCTTGTTCTTTTATGTTATCACATTGACGTTTGTTGCATACATATTCCCCTTACACAATTTTGGTATAAGAGATAGTGCAGGCATTAGGTTTTGTTAGAATAGGCCATTTTGATTGTACATAGACTAACTAGGACCAGATTACTCCCATCATAGTGGCAAAATAGGAGTTTTTCAAACACCCCAATACTTTAATACAGGTTTTGAAACTTGTAGCTCTTGTGTCAGTGTCATACTGGTGATACCATGCCTCTCTTACAAGGTAGAAATGCTGCATCTTCATGCATATTTCATTATACGTCTTCTGAATTAAGGAGCGTGGAAATGGGGGGCAGTACTGGAGGTGTCGGGCTCTTGTTCAGTGATCTAATGTTCTTATTCTGCATTGGATGTCCTCCCTCACTCAGTTTCTAAGGACCACTGAACCTCCAGCACCTGTTGTGCATTTGCTTCATCATTGAGGGTTTGTTTTGGCCTCGCTGTTTCGCTCATTCGTCGTGGTATCCGGAGACTGACTTGCATGCCTCCTTCTAGACATTTAAGAGTACAACATTCAGCATTAGTAGCAGAACCTGAGGTGTTTGCCCTAAAGAAAAAAACAAACACATAACATGAAAAGGGGGTGAAGACAAATGGTGCTGTGTCAGGATCTCCAGGATACCCATGAAAGGCAGGAAGCTTGCTAGGAGGGTGGAAATGAAAGCAGAGTAGGTGGCACTCTTTAAAAAGAGTGTGACTTGCAAAGTATTGCCATTGTTGTGTTCATAAGTATCTACGCATATGACCTGTGTGCAAAGAATAAATCCCTGGGTAAAGAAAACATGCATACAGTCATGAGCCTCCATTTAAAACTACTCCATCACTCTCAGGTATTTTTATTTTTAAGGAAGGAACTGTACATCCAAAAACGTTCGGATCAAAACCATTCAGCTGTATGCCAGGCATGTTTCATCCAGTGTATCTCTCGCAGGACTCCACTGAGACTTTAGTAGTCCATGTCCTGAACATTACTATGCCCAGGCGTACACCTGCAGTCATGGTGTCAATTGGATAATCTCACACTTGGTAACTGCTCATATGATGCTTCCCATGGTCACCGGCCATTGATTCTACACCAGTCATTGCTCACAGAAGTTGTCTGTCCTTGCCTCAATGTATTTTCAAAATGCAAGGACCAAAGCCACACTTCCCAGGTGAGAGGCTTTGGAGATATTGCAAATGGTGCTGGTCCTCCTGGGTCAAGAGAAGGAAACATTAGGACTCCCCCCACATCTGTTTATTGGAACAAGGATGATGTGCAGGTCGAGCTTTATCTCAGAATGTTGACTTGGAAGCATTGGAGCTTGATATAGGTTTCTCACAATTCCTCTTGGGTTGACGTCTTTCCTTTCGGGCGGCTACTTTGGTCCATCACTGTATAAGTGGGCAGCTTTAGGTTGCATGGGAATCCTGGGAGCAGAATATCAGCTCAGCTTCAATCACAGGCTGGCATCCATTTAACATGTCGGTGGCCACTTAATCACTTGGTGGTGGTTACATACAAACCTTCCTAGGCTTTCTCTGCCAACGTGTATTCCATCAAAGCATCCAGACACAGACAATGTTCTGTGGCAGCCAGAAAATACAATGAGTTTATATGGCAACATCTGTGTCCTATTCCCTCTCATGGAACACAAAGGGGGCCATTAGTCCAGAAAAAAGGCACAATTTTGCTGGTCGGGTGCCTGATTTACCTCCAGCCAAGACCTGGAGGTAAATCAGGCCCCCACTAGCAAAAAACAGCCGGTATTTCTGGCACCGATATTACCAGTGCTGGTTATACCAGTAATCCCCTTCATGGAGCCATGTTTGACTCCATGGAATTCACATATACCACCCAGGCAGCGGGAACAGTTATACTGTTTTCCGGTATCCCGCTGGAATTACCAGTGGTATACCGGCAAACGTGTAATGACCCCCAAAGTAAAATGTTTGGACTCACTGTATTGCAGTGTTACTAATCTACCCAACCTACCATGGAAGGATAACAGTGCAGGGAACAAATTGCTTTGGAGACACCTCACCCCGATAAGACAAGGACTTCACAGGAGGCATGTACAGGATTCACATCTCTAGTGAGGCATTACATGTACACACAACAGAAAAAGCACAGGTTTAAAAGTCAGGGAAATGGCAGACATTGAGAGACGTCACAGGTGATGTGAAGTTTACAACTTTCAACCTCACAACATTCATAGAATATTGCTAACATCAGAATGATTCCTCTTTCACAGACAAGTCATGACTATCGAATCTAATGAGCTTCAGTCTTGGAGAGGTGGCTATTTTGACCAATTAATTTACACAAAGTCAAGTAGAACAAAAATAGACAAACAATGGAATTTCAGTTCTGAAACGTAGTTTATTTTCTGCAAATCAATTATACGGTTCTCCAAAATATGCATAGGAACTACCAATATGCAAAGTCTCAGCCCTTTCTTTTTTTTCAGGATGTAAACCACCTATCTGTCGGGCCCCGTTCACCATGACTATCAAGCAACACAAATGTCTGGGCTGGGCTGCTTAACCTGGGTAGCTGACACCCATCAGACACTGACTCTCTTGTATCAGGGCACAAAAGAGTTTCACTCAGCTCCATTCTCAACCAGTCCTTGCGTTCTCCTCCAAGGTTCTGTACCCTGCCACCTTCCTCTTCTAGTGTCCTGGTCCCTGTTTAACTCTTAACCTCTCTGAGATTGAAATAAGCTCCCTCACATTCAGTGAGGCAACAATGACTCAAGTCCCCCCACCTCTAAGTCCTGCCTATGGCAGACCTGGTCTACCAGAATGATCCTGGACTGACAACATGGTTTTACACTCTCAACCAATTCCCGCAATACTGGGATTCAACGTACCTCCTTCTCATCCTCCTGGTTGTAGGCCTCCAACCTCCAGTCTTCAACTGTCTTTTTCTCCCTTTCTCCTCTTGCCTACAGACTCCTCTTATACGTCTCTCCTCTGGTATTACCAAAATTGACCTTTTACAATTGACATTTTGTCCTAATTGACCTAATAATAGTGGTCCAAATTGACCTTCTCCTTTATTTTAGTTGTTTATATATGTGTGGGGTGGGTTTGGGATAATAAATAATATAAGGGGATTGGGAATATAAAATAAATAAAGAATAATTCTTCCAAAAGAACATGAGTAATTTTCTTTTGGAAGAAGAAGTAAAAAAGCCAAAGCAGGTTTGGCTTTTTTTTGATTGGGTGGGGGGTTACGTGGGTTTTCCCCCTGCATATATGTCCTAATTGACCCTTTAACTTAGATCAATTCTCCCGCGATCAATTCTCCCGCAATCAATTGTCAGATGGTCAATTTGTATACATCATCTCCCCATCTGCCACACAACACCTCTCTGCAGCTCCTTTCCCGATAGCATACACTGTCAGACTGAGCCTCTCGGCTTATATAAAGATTCCCCTCCCCCTGGTTGGGACTCTAGGTGAAGATCTGCACCTATGTGAATCTAGTCTGGGCTCAAAATAATTGGTTAATGTGACCTGAGTAATGTGAGCTGGAAAGAGGTTGGACATTTAATATTGTTGCAACTTTCACCATTCTAGATTCCATTTCTCGCTCTGCAACCATCTCTGATGCAGTCTGTACTGAGCTGGAGTCCCCTGCTTCCCCAGTGTGTGCACTGAAAAACAAGAAAAGCTTTGTTAAGCATGAAATATCTTCTTTTTGTTTAAAAAGACACACTGGATGAGAACATTGAAACATTCATTCATTGATCAGAGAGCCACGGATCTGCAACATTGTATCTGTTGAGCAGCAACCCCGTCCCCTGTTTTGCAGCATGCGTTTCTATTTGTACAAAATTACTTTACTTTGAACCTGCACATGGATATTTGCCCTCTGTGAAGGGTGCAGTGAGCTAAAATGTACCTGCAGACTCTACTGGGAGGAATACATTCCATCGAAGGTATTTGCACCACGTTCCTTCTCAGTAGAGGGGCTCTCAAAAGGTTTAATATTTAAGCAATATGACCCGAGCGGCGGGGGCTTTACTGACTCAGGCAGTGCCCCAGGGCCCAGAGTTATAGGCCAGAGTGAAGCATTATGTGCGTGACCGGGGCACTAAAAGCATTTTCTTCTGTCCAGAAATGCTGCAGTGTTTCGGGACAAAATTAAAAAAAGAAACAACCAAGAAAATGGCCGCCATGGAAAGGGAATACAGAGTCCCTTTTCCCTTTCCAGTGTGGCCATCAGGAGCGGACGCGCTGGGAACACAAGTGTTACCAGCGCGTCCGCTCCCGAACAAGGATCAAAAAGAAGGTAAGTGGGGTTGGGAGGGTGGGAGTGGAGCGAAAAAAAAAAAAGCATACCTGCGCCCCCGGTGAGGGACGAGGGAAGCCTCCAGGGGGGATGGCCCTGCTCCGAGTCTCCACACAGCTGGAGGCTTCCCTTGTCCCTCGCCGGGGAAGCAGGAACAAGAAGGTAAGTGAGGGGGAGGGGGAGGAGGGAGCAAAGGGAATTAAAAAAAAAAAAAAGCCTTACCCGAGTCCCCGGCGGCGGGCGAAGGCAGCCTCTCAGCCGCGGGGAGGCTCGGAGCGTGGATGGCCCCGCTTCCAGCCTCCTCATTGGCTGAGGGGCTGCCACGCCCACCGCCAAAGACAAGGCGGCTGGACTCTGGGCTGAGAATCGAAGGATTCTCGGCCGGGTAAGGACCTGGCGAGAGCCAATCAGAATGCATGTTGCATTCTGCTTGACTCTCGCCGGGCACTAATTTGCTTTGCACTGTGTAGAACTTATGAATGTATCAGCTCCATTGCTACCAATGATGAATTTCTGCAAAATGATTTCCATTGAATGCAAATGTATCTATTTATTTGCTGGTAGTTTTGGGTCTGTTTTTTTGTTACATTGGCTCTCTTTAGCTGACAGATGGGACTTAACGCTGTGTGTCCCCTGCATGCGAGCAGTGATTCATTGAGGGCTGTACACTTGCCGTGCATCCTCCAGCTTCCGGTGGCACCCAGCCCATGTGTCCACAAAGTTAGGCAGATGACCTGATCACACCACTCACATCAACGAATTCCTGAAACCAAGTAATGCTATTATTTCTGTGTATGTACTGTTGTCCAGAAGAAAGGTTCAGATACTTTGAACATATGATTGTTGCAATCCAACATACAACTATCTATTGAAAGCATTTATCCCTTAATGAGAAAAACTGTGCATTCACGACGCATAGTATAACCAGCCCTTAAGCACTGTTCCATTCGATACTCTCAAACTCTGCTTTGTGGCAGAAGAAATCACACTCTATATTTGAATACTCGACTGCAGTGCTAGCATTCTAAAGTCAAAAAACCACTGGCCATTTTCTAAGCATAGCCTAAACTAACATGTTTGCTGTTATGATCAACATAGGGCACAGACCATCACCCCTGTGCAGAGCACAATTAAAGGGCATAGTTACTACAACCATTTTTTATTGAGACCAAAGAGCATAACTCTTTCCCAAGAAAACTCACCCGTGCCAGTAACATGAGAGTATTCCTGCTCCCAGACATTCATGCTATATTTAGGTTTGGCATCACTGTTGTGCTTTTTTGAACCTACAGCAGATTGGCTTTGCAGCAACGGGATTGCGATCAAACAATGCATGATTTGATTAATTTCAAATTGATCATTAATTCTATTGCCGTCTAGTTCTTTGTTCTAACATTATACGCCATCCTTCTTTTAAAGGCATCCTTGAATTCTTTGTTTTTCATAGTGTAAATGATGGGGTTACTCATCGGGATCACCCCTACATATATTAAGGAGGATATTTTGCTCTGACTCACTGAGTACATTGAGGCTGGTCGCACATAAACAAAGATGAAAACTCCATAGAAAAGGATCACCACTGTGAGGTGTGAGGCACAGGTGGAGAAGGCCTTGCTCCTATGTGTATTCGTCTGGATTTTCAGGATGGCTGAGATGATTTTGACGTATGATGACAGTATTAAAACACATGATGAAAATACCACTATCACACCCACAACAAAGGTCATTCTTTCAATGGTGACGGTGCTGGTGCAGGAAAGCTTAATAAGAGCAGAAATATCACAGAAGAAGTGGTCAATTTCAAGGGTGTTGCAAAAAGAGAAGGTAGATATTTGGATGACGTGGAAAATTGGATCCATGAGGCCAGCAATCCAAGCCACAGCGGCCATTCGGAAACACACAGATTTATTCATGGTCATCGTATAGCGTAAAGGATTGCAGATAGCCATATAGCGATCAAAGGACATTATGGCCAGAATGATAAATTCTGTTGCAAGCATGGCTGTAAAAAAGAACATCTGAATCAGGCATTCTCGGAGAGTAACATGCGGGTTCCATGTAAAAAAACTGGCCATCATTTTGGGGAAAATAACAGAGGTAAAAGAAATTTCTGCAAAAGACAGGTTGGTGAGGAAGAAATACATGGGAGTGTGCAGATGGGAGTCGCAGTAAATAATTAATATGACGAGAATATTTGCTGAAATAGTCACCAGATACATCAGTAGAGATCCAACAAGAATGGGCATCCGCAGGTTCGGAATATCAGAAAAACCCACCAGAATAAATTCTGTCGAATATGTCTGATTCCCTTCTCCCATCTGTTCAGATATACTTGAAATCATATTGTGTTTGTTTAGCTAAAAGAAAAGAAAAAGACAATTTTAGCAGATCCAGAGCTCGGAAACATAAATTGTGTTAATGTGTACATTGTGTAATTGTGTTAATGTGCAGCTCCCGTCCGTGTCTGCCCATACTAGCCTGGGAAGCCTGCCGCAGTCAACCATTGCTGTACTCCACTGAAAGCCCCACCACTCTTATTACCCACTACAACAAAGCCCAGCTGTGATAGTCAGTAATATCTCGCATTTAGCCCAACTGTGTTAGTCAGTCATATCTCACATTTAGCCCATCTGTGTTAGTCATATTGCGAATTCAGGGCATCTGTGTTAGTCAGTCATAGCTTGCATTTTGCCCATCTGTGTTAGTAATATCTTGCATTTAGCCCATCTGTGTTAGTCAGTCATATCTCGCATTTAGCCCATCTGTGTTAGCCAGTCATATCGCAAATTTAGGGCATCTGTGTTAGGAAGCAATATCTTGCATTTAACCCACTTGTGCTAGCGGAACCATATTGTTGGGGACCAACTCCCAAGTAGGTTCTAGGACTACTAGGACTTTGCTCTCGGAAGGCCCAACACCTTCCCCCAAAAAGGAATGCAGGGCCAGTCAGACAGCAACTTCAAACTGCAGTTTATTACAGCCAAACCAACAAGGATCAGTACAAGGATAGAAGAAATCCACTCAACGTTTACACGCGATTGGCCTGCCCTGAGCGGGGTACGTGTACTCCGGGGGAGCACTTGGAGTTTCACACGTGATTGGGCTGGCGCGAGCGGGGTACGTGTATTCCGAGGGGTGCGTGTGAAGTTTTACACGTGATAGGCCTGGCTCGAGCGGGGTACGTGTATTCTGGGGGTGCGCGTGGAGATTTACACGCCATTTGGCAGTGTGTTCCGTCCCAGGTGTGCCACCCCCCCATACCCCTCAGGCAGCCAACACCACAGGGGACCACCCCACACCCCTTGGGATGCCCCGCAGGCAGTCCATCACCCCAGTCCATAGCCCGCAGGCAGCCCATCACCCCTGGGCATGCCCCGCAGGCAGCCCATCTCCCCTGGGCATGCCCCACAGGCACCATGCACTTGGGAGCCCCGACACATGTCCCGCACCCCACCCCCCATTGACGGGAACCTGCCAGCAGGCCCTGACTCATGTGCCCCACCCCACCCCCATTGACAGGCACCTGCCAGCAGGCCCCGACCCATGTCCCCCACGCCACCCCCATTGACAGGCACCTGCCAGCAGGCCCCGACACATGTCCCCCACCCCACCCCCATTGATGGGCACCTGCCAGCAGGCCCTGACTTATGTCCCCCACCCAACACAGCATCACAATCCAGATCCATGGCCCTTATGGCCACCCAAATACCACCCCACACCACCCCAGTCCAAACACCCAACCAATCATTCCATCCCCTCCAAATTGAAATCCCCATGTCATGATAGATCCTAAATAACCAGAATGCGCATGAGTACATGTCTGTCAGACCCACACAAAGGCGACACATGACTGAGAAAACCCACATTGTGACATGCACAAAACCAATGAGAGAAGACCACACAAATGAAGTAAAAAATAAAAATGTATTATATACAAAAATTAATGAATGAAACGAAATTACACAAGAATAAAATGATAAATAAAAGGATGTCCGAAATGAAGGAAAAATTATTAATGGTGAATTGAATGAAATGCAAAGAAAAATGCCTCTAGAGTGTCCATCCATAACACCAAATCCAAAGTCAAAATAAAAAGAAAACCATTCCTCCATGGTAAAAAAAATATGTAAAATCAGGTCCATAACTATATAAAATCAAGAGTCGATGTGCCCAACAATCCAAACGAAACCTAAGAAAAAACCTACCTAATAAATAACTATTTAATAAAAGTCGGGGCATAGTCCATGCACCCCAAAGGAAAAAGTAAATAAAGGAAACCTACAACTACATAACAATTAACAAAGGCGGCGGGCTAGTCCCACGGCTCACTGTTTGATGTTCCGGCCCAGGGCATCATGAACTCCATGTCGATGTTCCGGAGGTGGGCCTGTTCCCCGTGACTCGAGGTCTCACAGGGATGCAGCCATGTAATCCCTAAACTCCCTGCGTGTTTCCTTGAGGCCCTCCGCCCGCCTCAAAGCCCAGTGCATGGAGTTCTCCGCCCTGACCATCCTGAGCCATGCCCTCTCCGACCTCTGCCTCTCCGCATCTATTTGCCGGCCCATCGCTGCCACACGGAAGACACTCCCAGACCGGGGTCGTCCTGCCCCCGGGGTGTTGATGGTCTGAGCCACGATGCCTCGCACGCTGAGCCTGCTGCTGCCTCCGATGCAACTGCCTCTGCTACCACGACGGCATCCGGGCTAATGGAATCCCCCGCCGCCATTGTTCACGTGCCCTGCCCGATGATGCCAGCACATCCTCCATCCGCTGGGGTCCAGTTGGTGGGGTGGCCACCCCTGCTGGACCTCCGACTCCTGACTGCGGCAGGGATGGGATCTCCACCTGGCTGGCTGCGTTGGTTGGGGCAGATCCACAGGGGGCCCTGGTGGCATCCAGGCCAGAAGACGGCACAGAGAACGACTGGCATATAGTGTGCACAGAGGAGGAGAGGGCTGCAAGGCTTGCTGACAGATGGAGGAAACCCCCGACCATGGACCCTCCCAAAAGGGCCATGTTGGCACACAGCTCTTCGTGATGACGTGTGTGGCCCCCCCAGAAAGCACTCACATCATCACGAATGTCACGTGTGCGCAACACAACACCAATCAGGACAGACTCCATCCGGTCACGGGTCCCCTCGTCCGCAGGTAGAGGAGTGCCAGATGACGTGGACCTCCCCCCTACCTGCGGACGGGTCTGGGACGAGGCATCCCTGCTGGTGCATGGTGATGCAGTCACAGTGCCAGGGACAGAGACTTGCACAGGCACCTCTGCTGCGACCTGCGCTGCCTCCTGCACCTGCCCAGGACTGCACCACTTGCACCAGTGGTACCACCCCCACCAGGCCCCATGTGCGGCTCTGTAGCGGCCTCCTCCTACTCTATAGACACCACCAACCTGGATGGCTATGCACCGTCTTCCGCCGTTGCAAGCCCGTGTGGGGGCTCATCCGCCCCTTCCGCTGCAGCCATAGTGGCAGACGCGGCACTAGTCCCCTCGCTCCCGGATGATGGAATTTCCTGGGAGGAAGACTGGGCATTGCGTCTCCGGTCGGTGGAGGCATCCCTGCCGCTTTCCTCCACAGCGCTGTCTCCGCCCTCTTCTTCACTCGCGGCTGTGTAAAGGGAGACATTGAACACAAGCATCAGAGTACTGTACAATAGTCCCCTAGACAGCGAGCAATAGTACATGAATGGCACTGTCAAACATCACTTCCATCATGTCTCCCAACACCACTTGGGTCAGTGCAGGCAACACACATGCAGGAACCGGCATGGCACATGCAACAAATATTTGCATCCATGTCCACCGTACCGTAGAAACATCCAATGGTAGTCTGAAACTCAAATGCATCATGCGACATGCTGATCACATGCACACGCATCACTGGAGGGTCATGCATCTGGCCCTGTATGGATACAAGGATGAGTAGGCTGTATCAGTGAATCAACACATCGTCATGGACATGTGTCATGCATCCATGGTGCACACACTACTCAGACACACAGACATGTACATCATGCATGTCCATGACAGCAGCACACATCTCTCACACCCCAATCATGTCAAAGTACAGACACAGGCATGCATACATGTGTGCATTCTGCATGCTGCTCCGCATGATGCATTGTAACACATACACCATCCATGTGGGTCATGCATGACTGGACTCACATGCAGCACCATCATGTCCCTGCACACACACATCCATACATGATCCATGTCACACATGCAGCCAAGTAGCTAACTACCAGCACACTGCAACATGCACTGTTTTAAATGTGAATGCATGGCCACTAACTGCTCAACTCCAGACGGGCCTGCATCCTGAGGATCTGGTGGTGAAGCACTGGGCGAATGTGCTCCATGACCCTCATCTGCTGGGGGGTAAGCAGATCCCTTCTTGAGGGTCCTGGACTTGTAGTCCTCCCAGCGCTTCTGGACATGTTTGATGTCGCGGGGTGCCACCCCCTGCGCGTGCATGGCACCCACTATGTCCTTTCAGATCATCTTCCATCCTTCATTGTCGGCGCCCAATGGTATGAAGAGGGCATCGTTATGCCCCAGAACTTGCTCCACCAGGATACCAACTTCCTTTTCATTGAAGTTGGTACCCCTCTGCCTCTGTGCTGGGGTGTTGCCACTTGTGCCAGAAGGTGTTGTGTCGGACATGGCAACCCCCGAGGCAGGTGTGTGTGGGCAACTGGGTCCTGGGGCCGGGCTGTGGAGTGATGGAACACCAGTCGTGAGTCTTCTGTTCCAGCATGGGTGGTCACAGCAACTGGACCCCTGCAGATGGCAGATGTGCAGGCACCAAATGTCAGTGCACAGTGGCAGTAGGCAGGCAGGCAGCAGCAGTTGGCTTGTGGGAGGATGTTCAGGGATCTGGGGGACAGTAATTCAGCTTTCTGGGCAGGAGCGTGGTCTTCCGTGTGTTGCTGCGTGGCCAGCTTGATACGGAGTGATTTGACACGTGAAAAACAGCACGTTTTTGTGAATTCCGAGGAAAGGCTCTTGGCGCGTAAGCACGTAGGTGACATAATGTGCACGTGGGCGTTTCCCTGGCATGGGTTGAAGGTCCCATGTGGGTTTCCATCACTCTGTACGTGGAAAGCGGTGCGTGTGTTTTCCAGGCGTTGGGGTTCACACGCGATTACTTCACAGCGGCTACAGTGCGTACTTCTCCTTTTGGCGTGGGTGTTGGCTACGCGTTCTTCTTCTACACGCAAGGCAGATGTTGAGTCGCACATGCTATTTTTCATAATGCGGGTGTCCCTGTTAGTCGCGTACCCCTTTTTTTCCTGGCATACTAACCTGCGTGTTGATCACGTACGTATTTTTTGTTTTCCTGGCTGCCTCAGCGTACTGTGTGTGTTTTTTTACATGCACGTGGGCTACAGGGGTCGCTTATCTCTTTTTCTTGCTTTTTGCCTGAGCGTTGCGTGACATGTCATTTCTCATAGGGGACCACAGAATGGGACATTATTCGTAGCTGTATATACGTGTTTGTTGTTTGCGCACACACTTTTGTAATGCGCAGGGACGCTACCGCCTGCCTTTGTGTGGCGGATGTGTTTAGGTCTGTGCGTGTCTTTGGCCATGTGCGGGTTTTCCCTATTTGATTCCATGAATACGTGTAGTTCGCGTGCGTGTGGGCGTTCCGTGTACTTCCCAGCAGTACATCCCCAGTTACGCCCTTATTTTCACCCCATCCCCATTCCGCGCATTCCGCCCCGTGTTCTGCCCCCTTTTTTGTGTGTTCGCTAACGTTGTGCGCTTTTCGCTGTGTGCGTTGCGCATGGCGTTCAGGATGTTGCAATGATGTGTACACCCATGTGTGCCACGCACAGATTTGGCGCACATCCCGGGGAAAACATGCGCAGGCCCTTCAATGAATCGCACGCTTGCGCCACGATTTTCAGCGAACATTTGTTCTATGAATCGGCCCCATAGTCATTCACAGCACCTTGAAAAGGTGTACAGTGAGCTGAGAACCCTTTCAGGTCCCAGGCCTGCGGTCATCAGTGTTAAGATGGATTTCTGAACTCTGACCTGGTGGGCAGAGGTTCAGAAGGCCAGCCTAGTTTCTTGGAATAAGGTAACCTCTGGACAAGCCAGACCAATCAAGGTAGCTGTGGCAGGCCTCAGTGAGCACACAAAGCAAGGACACTTACAAATTACTCCCAGACAGGTGTTATATCAAAAATATAGACACATTTATTACAAGGCCTTTGTAACTCTGACCATAGCAAAAGAATCACAGCAATACTAAGTAAATCAACACAACACTATCAATTCAATATATATACAAGACCATTGGGGTCTAAAGGGTTAAATGCATGAAATTTGTCGACAACCTAGATGGAAAGGAAACAGGCAGTGCAGGTAGTCTTTAGGCCCCCTTCGACATCAGCAACACACCAAACTAAGAGGCAGTCCAAGCCCTAAGAAGAGAGGAGCCGTGTGCTCAATACTACATGCAATGCTAGCGCACCCGGTTGTTCCAATGGGCAAATCGGGGTCCCTTCAGGGGTCTCTAGCAGCTCAGAAAGGTGGATGAGGCGATGAAGAATACATTCCCACTCTTCAGGGAGGACCTCCATTTGAAGGCAGAGGCAGTTCCAAAGTGCGGGATGGTGTTACTAGTTCGCATTAGCAGTGGAAAGGAGAGGGACCCTCAGGGGCCACTCGTGCTTAAAAAGGGGCCCTGGCACTAGGGGTCACCGGTTAGTGTTGGAAGTACTCACCGGTCCCAGACGCTCTCGGATCCAAACTTCACCAGTTCAGTCCACTTCGCTTGCAGGTTCAAACGTGACAAAAAGGATGTCTCTGCCGCTATCAGTTCCTGAGATACAGTGAGGATTCCCAAACGGGACAGTGGTGATTTCTCCGCTCCGGGTGGATGGATTGACCTGGTTTCACTGCAGCAGGCTTCAGGGGCAAGAGAGTCACAAATGCAGCGTACTTGCAAAGGTTGTTGCCGTGGCAGGGCAACACAGTAACTGCATATGCTCCGGTCCTGGTGCACTCGTCTCACTTCAGACCTGGGAATGCCAAGTGTACGAAAATTGGTGTGAGGGTGCCGTGGACACAGAGCTAACCGTATCGCAAGTTTCGAAGGCCTCCATGAAACGGTAGCATTGACAGAGCAAAGCAACTGGGTAAACTGGTCAGTCCACTGGTTGGCCCAGGGATACTTCTGAGAAAGCTTACTTGCAGGTTTTGATGAAGGTGCCGAGAATAGTTGATCTCACTATTCCAATAGGTCAAAGTATCTTTGCAGACCTTCTAGGAACACCAGATGCAGAGGGGACCCATGAGACGAAAGGGGGCTCAGGGTGCCAAACCTTCCAGCGGGTCACCAGCGGTTCCTCGACTAGCTTTGTAGTTTCAGGATACTTGGATTCTATCCTTCGTTCCGTGAGAACTCCAGAGATCTACATGGTATGGGTGTTTTCAGCCTCCTCTTATTCAAAGTTCCTTTCACGCCAAAATGGAGAGGACCCAATGGGAGATCTGCTCACAAACACACACTCCATACCTGGACCAATCATGGACCACGGTAATTCCAGTCATTCACAGCACTTCAGACACTCTGGCACTCAGGATGTCTATTGGGGACAGACACCCCAGCCCACATCCTGGAGGCACACACACAAGGCATGTAGGAGCCCGCAAAAGCTTGGCGTTTCGCTGGAAACTGCATAATCTGTTAAGGATTTCAATCAGGCAATACACCCGGGTCTCAGCCTAGCATGCAGTGCACAAATGAAATACTTATTTTATTATGTCTATAGGTTCAATATTCTGAGTGATATACCACTCATATCACACCCCTTCTCAAAATACCCCCAGGTCACAATGGACCAGGAATCAGGCTGGTTGGTAAAGGTAATATTTATTTATTTAAGATTAAAATGAAACATATACTTTTTAATAGGGAGCAGCAATCACCAATGTGGTGGCAATAACAGATAATATGGTATCTAAGGCAGTTAAATTCACTTTTAAAACACAGAGAAAAGAACAGTTTTGGCTTGTTTGAAAGATAGTTTGAAATTCTAAAAGATGTTTAGTAAGCAGCAGGTAGTCAGGAATAAAGAACAGAGAACAGGATTTGAATACAACCTTCCCTCCCCAAACAAGAGAGAAAAACGGGTTTGCAATCTTACACTTTTTAAAATGACATTCGAAATTGGCTTAGCGAAAAATGAAAAGTGTGCAAAAATCCTTAATGCTGTATAGATTTATATGGGCACAACATTGAAAATATGCTAACAATCATAAGCTATAGTTGAGCAACAGGAAACACTCTGAATCTTAATGGAAGTTTGGAAATAATTGAAAACAAGAATCACACTTTGCATGATTGCGAATTCCCACCTAAATTTCACTAAACGGTTTTTAAGGAAAACGGGTGAAATATACTGATCTTTAGTGTGGATTTTGTGTTGCGATGTAGCTACAGGTCTTATGTATAGGTCAGAGTTGAACTGAAGTCTCTAGCTATTAAACTGAGGAAGATATTCAAGGTTGAATGAGAGGCGTTTTCTAGAAAAATCGGGAAGTGAAAACAGAAAAGAACTCAGTTTGGACAAGAAAATATTGACTATAGTGTTACTCTATGACTAGAGCATTCCAGCTAGAATACCAAGGAGGGACAAAGCAAGCTCTGGAGTTGATTCATGACTTCAACACCAAATCCCCAGTGTCCTCTCCTGGCGGAACCAGTCGGATCACTCGAAGCAGGATGGATGGGTTTAGATTTACACAAGATGAAAATGACTAAAGAGATGGCGCTTAGCAAGATAGAACAAAGACAGGATACCAATAAGGATTCTGACAATGTGAAAAGTTATAAAGGTAAGGATTGGATAGTTAGAGATTGAGGTGGAACAAAACAAGGTATGCTATGATTTTCTATGCTTCCTATTAATACCTACAGTCCACTTTAATTTAAGATTTTGGACTGTCAAGGGTTCTGGTCATCACACGGATCAGTCTAACCAAGGTCAGCAGGGCATATCTGGTGGAACAGGGTCATCTGGGCGGTTCTGGTCACCAGACTGCACACTGGACTGGACTGCACTGGTTACTGGAGACTGTGGATCAGTGGGATGGCGAGTTTGTTGCAGGCAAGCCTTTAGTAGTAGCAAGCCAGCTCGATCAAGATGCTTCCCTGGGGTTTTGGGATTTGTTTCAGAATTTGGGCCTAACTGAAAAAGAAGTTCAGCAATGCTGAGGCCTTGGCTTTGTAATGAAATCAGGAACCAGGAACAAGGATGGAGATTTCAGGAACAGGGTGCCACACAGAAAATCAGGATGAAGTTAGGAATCAGTGTGTCTGTGTGTTGTGAGGTTCCCTTATTTATCATGCCAAATGACATCACTAAATTATATGGCAGGGCAAGCCTTTAGTCCACACCCCTACTGCTATGATTGGGCAAAAGCATACTCTCTGCCTGGCTTTTCGCTGATTGGATTACAGAAAGGGATGTCATGTTTTATGGTGTTCTTTACAATGTCTGCAAACCTCCCATAGCTATGGGACCAAAATCTAACTTTACCACAAATACAGATTTATGTAGTTATGACCTCTTAGAAAATCAGATGTACGTGTTACATATTTCGTGGGTCACATTTCAATCCAAGTCCCACATCTTTGAGACCTGGTTTTGCCTTTCTGATGCATTTTGGTAATTTTAACCATGAAAGATTTGGCGTAACATTTCCCAATTTTGTACACAGATGCGCAATTACCCGTGGGATATGTGTACACCATGTTAAGTTTGCAACATTAATACTTTTCGCACAATCAGTCATTCTTCACAACTTCGGTTCCTTATGCAGTAAGAAGCTCTACCAAGTTTTCAAATGAATAACATAAATTTAGATTTAGAGTTATGCCCTTTTCACCTTTTCCTCCTTCTTGTGTCAAAGTTTCAAAGTTAAATGTCTTGAAGTTCAATTGCAAAATAGGCATTTTAAAACCAAAAGGAAGTCCATTGTCACTTAAGCAGGTTTTTTTTTCTTTCTTTCAACTGTAAGCAAGTGTCAAATCCTTTGAAGCAGGGCCGGGTCATCTTCTTGAGAGTGAAGCTTCCTGCCCCTCCCACTGGAAGGGTGAGTGTCTTAGCCTGCTATTGTCCTGGCCTGAGGCAAAGACAAATGTCTAATGTAACTTGAAAGGCACCATTGTCCTGGGGATTCCAAGCCAGCAATTAGCCTTTTCCTGTTCCAGCAGTTGAAGTGTCATCCTTTCTCAGGGTCAGCACTGACAGGGCAAGTTTTTTTTTTTGTTTGACATAGTTTGCCATTCAGACTGGGTTGAGCTTTGATTTACAGTTTTACATCTTAACTTTAAAAATATAGAATTAAAACAGCTTATAAGTGTGTCTTTACCATTACAAATCCTTTTATATTTCTTAAATAATCAAGCCTCTACACAATTAAATACTTTTAACATAGGCAATTTTGCTCTTCATTCAGGAACAAGCACATTTACTTATTTCTTTTAAATTCGGTTTTCCTCTGCAGAAAATACCCATTCTAGTCAGCTCTAGTCCTTCCCTTAAGTGCTGGAATGGTTTGCAGCATGGAAAACTGTATCAAGCATTTGTTTAGAGTCTTTCTCTGGACAGCTGATTCCTGATACTGTTGTGTTTCCCATGGAAAAATGAAATCACAGTCCCTGGTTTGCTTTTCAAAGGATACTATTGCCAGGAGCTGTCATTCAATGAGGCCTGGTTCCTCTGAGCCCCAATGGATGATCCTGAGCATTTCAGAACCTTTTTTATCATAGTGGTTTATGAGAATATGCTGCATTTAGCACCAAGCAGCACTTTTTTAAGATTAGGAAAATGTCATTTTAAAAGGGAATTTTCAGGTTTTCAACACAATGATGCTGTTTCATTCACTTTGCTCTATGTTGATTGTGGCAGAGCCCACTGGCATGCTCCTGCAGTGAGGACTCTGTTTTCACCCCACTTGAACTGTGTGTGGCAGGGTGTGCAGCCTTTTTCTGGTTGTGACACAAACGCAGTTTTTAAAGATTTTGGCGCGCTCATGAGTTAGCGCGGTCATTTTGGGCTGTTTCTTTCACCATTGCAGTAAAGTGATGTAGTGAGGCACATCTGAGTGGGTCAAAATATCCCACAGTCCGAATAAGGGCTGCCCCGGGTCGACTCGACCTGGGGAAGGTGAAGGGGCAAGATGGCTAAAGGACAGGGCAAAGAACCTTGTGGCATGGCCATTTTGGAGCCAGGCCACCTATTTGTGCCAAAAGCGGTTAACATGGCAGAAAAGGGTTAAAAATAATGCGGAAAGATAGCTGCCACCAGCGCTGTCCATGACACATCTGCATATCTCACAAAAAGTCCATTGGGAGTATCTAGGGCCTTTGGAAAATGACTACAGACCCAAGTACACTGTACTGGAAGGTACATTGTGTACTTGTTACATGTTGCAGAAAAGCTGCCTTAATGGCATGTCAGTTTCCCCATAAAAAGTGAGCGAAAGCCCAGAGGAGTGCAGCTGAAGGCTGTTCTTCTCTGGCAGTCAGTCTATGGTGTCTAAACAGCAGCAAAAAGTTTGGAGGTATACACATGGAGGGAAATTTACACACAATTATGAAATCTTTCCTAAAAGTCACAGTTTAGCACTCTAGGGGTGGGTAGAACCAATGGTAGGCCCACTGCTCTGCAACAATGTAGTGAGATAGATTTTGGGGAAGGGACAGGCCGGCCACCTGACATGTAAGTGCCAGTAGAATTACATGTATATGTACCCATATAGGTTATTATGCTCCTGCCGGCCAATCCCATGCTGCAATAGGTTTTTGGAGAACGGCCCAAGTGATGATGGAGCAGTGATGTGTTTTCTAGACAAAAGTGGCCTCTATGCCATTTACCGTGTGACATGCAGGAATCTTTCTGTGTTCTTCTATCAATCCCTGTTGGTTTTGGCTGTAATAAACCACAGGGTGTACTAAGCATCTGGCTGAGTTATCCATTCATTCTGGGGAGGGAGTTCAGCCCTCTGAGTCTGTGGACCTTCAGCATCACTCTGGCATACCTGGGAGTCCGCCCCTAACAAGTTGGTAACAGAGTTGATGGTTGAGTGTGCCAGCCTGGCGCAAGATTGTCTCCTCCGCCGCAGAACCCGAGAGGCTGCAGGACCCTCACATATTTTGAGAAGACGGAAAATGCATACCCATGGAAAGGCCGTCAGGAGCCAGTTGGAAATCCCCCTGCTCAAAGTCAGCGAGGAGTCCAGGCAGACCAGGACAGGGAAGTGAGCACCTGGAGGACACTGAAACCGAGCGGCGCCAGCAGACCACAGAGTGTAAGCATTTCCCAGTCGAATGGCAACTGTGGATGTGATGGAGGGTATTGAGTATTGCAGTGTATTGTTTAGTATCATCGAAGATTGTCAAGGTAGATGTCACTTTTCTATGTTTAGGGTACATTTGGTTTTAGGGATAAATGGTTCTGGTGAATAACCTAGACTATTGAATCGAGGGCACGGATGGGAGAAGATATGTAAATAGTGGTTTTCCTGTGGGTTGGGTGTTCTAGCTCGGGTCATAGATGACAGTATCCCTGTAAGGGTTAGCAAGGGAAGCTGGCCTATATTGCGGAAGGTGAGTCGACTGGTTAAGTCTCCTGGAGTGAGATATTTTGCACTCCTGGAGGTGGGAAGACAGCTGTGGGATTTTTGTGTGGTTTTGGAGTAACGGGCTAAAACAGCGTGCATGCAGTAATTTGATTTTTCAGCACTACCTTGGTTAATGGTTTGTTGACATCACCCCCATGTTTGCAGATAGGACACAGAGAGTATGAGACAGTGAGGAGCTAGCATTGGAAAATTGGATTGACAGACAAGTTGAACTAGTGGCGGTGCACGGAAAGGCAGATGCGCAAGATTTTGGGCATGCCGTAGGAGGCAGTGAGCGCGAGTTTGTAAAAGGGTGGTGCGCCGAGCATGCTGGATAAGTTGTGCAGCCAGAGAGGCTCATACTAACCTGAAAAGTATTGTTATTACACTGTACCTACCTTTGCAACTAGCGTAGTGTCGAAACTCTCAACTTGAGGTCAGGTAAAGGCACACAAAAGAAATGCATCGGGGGAAATGCGGGGGTGTCACTCCCACCTTACAGGGAGAAGATTTGTAAATATAGCATAGAATGGTCCAAAAGTACAGAGAGAAAATTAATGAAACCATGGCCACCATGTAGAAGTTTCTCCAAAGAGGTGCAGCAATCATTACTGACTCACATACAGGGTGACTCTAAGGGGAAGAAGCTAGCAAAACGCATGGCCATATTCGAGTTCTGGCACATGTTCCGGGAGGGTGAGGAGGATGCAGAGAGGCATCAGTGGATGCAGAGCCACCAGGATGTGAAGGAGCCAGGGGCTCACCCCTCCGCTTCTCCCCATGTCCCTCCGAGTGTAGCATCCGATGACACAGACGATGAGCAAGGGACGTACCCATCGCAAGCGATAAAAGCCTAACTGGAATTGAGAGCAGAAGAGTGGTATTCAAATCCACCATACAAGCCACCATCAAATACAAAGGAGGGGGGGCCGAGAGGCGCAGGGCAGCTGAGTAGCGAACGAGAGGCGAGCAGCAAGGTGCAGAAGCTGCGAAGGAGGGGATCAGGAGCATAGCAACAAAAGAGTGGATAGGGGGACAGATACTATTGAAACTGGAAGGGAAAACAGACAGGGAGGCGGAAGGGGCAGCTAAGGCAATGGAAGGTCTGAAGGGAAGCAGCAAAGCATCAGATTGGGCTGAGATAATGGAAGAGGCAGATATGAGAGAGAAGGTACGAGAGAAGAAACTAGAGACAGAGGACAGGGAAAGGAGAAGAGAAGAGAGGTTGTACAGAGAAGACAGAGAACAAAGGAAGGAGGAGGAAAAGGAGCAGGTGCAGAGGGAAAGAGAAGAGAGGATCAAAAGGGATCGCAAGGGAAGGAAATGAGCAGAACAGGAGCAGCAGGACAGGAAGACAAGGGAAGTAGAACAACTTGAGTGGCGAAGGGAAATAGCAGAGCAGGAAAAACGCAAGTTGGTTGAGAGGGAACAAAGGAAGTTGCAGCTGGACAGACTAGCGAGGGAACGTGCACACAGGGTACTGCGAATCACCCTCTAACTCCAACAGAGTGATACAGATGGACTTGTGCAACATACAGATGGAGTGCACCGTTTTACAATACGTAGACAACATGTTGATTTGCACCATGGCAGAAGATCAGTGTAGACAGGGCTCAGTTCACATGTTGACTGTACTAGCTGACAAGAGATACAAGCTGGACAAGGCCAATAATGTCAGAAGGAAGTGCTTTACATTCAACAAACAATCTCACAGCATTGTCAACAGATTACCCCACAGAGAGCAGAGGCAATACACAAAACACCTAGGCCCATGACAGTGAAAGAAATGCAGCACTTCTGAGGATTATGTAACTACTGCAGAGTATGGGTTTTTGGCTACAACACATATATGAGGTCCCTACTGGGTACACTGATGGAAGCACAGAAGGGACACAAAACACAAACATGGACCACAGAGATGATCGATTTCTTCGACATGCTGAAAGAAGAAATATGCGCAGCACCCGTGCTAGGGATCCCAGATTACAAAAAGGAATTCTTCCTGTTCTCACACACTGACGGTGTAGTGATGAAGGCAGTACTGACACAGAAGACCATCATGGGACACAAACCAATAGCCTACTACAGTTGAAAACTTGACCCAGTAATGAGAGGAGACAATCAGGGCGAACAAGCTTTGGCAGCTGCCACATTTGCAGTAGAAAGGTCAGCAGCCATCGCCATGGAATGCGCTACCACCATTTACGTGGAGCACGCCCTCTTTGATATACTGCAGAAGCCAAAGAGCACACTGACGACACAAATAGCTTTAGGGTACGAAGTGATACTATCAAACGCTACACTGAAGAGAGTGAGATGCAGAGTTGTCAACCCAGCAATTTTCCTAGCAGATGTCCTACAAGAAGGTGACTATGTACACGACTACGCAGAAAACATACAGGCATTCAGTGACACTCGCAAGGTAGACAAGGACGCATGTCAGGGAGGAGCTGTGCTGTACAAAGTCGGGTCATCAACTATTGACCAGACAGATGGGGTAGACATACAGGAAGTGCAGTATCGAGATTGAAATAAGATGCGATGAGTGAGGTAGTGGCAAATGCGTGATAACCATCCCATTACTCAGCACAAGCAGCAGAACTAGTGGCCCTAATACTAGCATTAGAGCACAGCATAGGCAAGGAAGTGACAGTATATTCCGACTCAGTTTACGTGACATCAACAGTACAACAGTACACAACATTCAGAAAGGCAGACGGGACACCATTACAGCACTTTTATTGGGTAAACTGATTGAAGTGATTAATTACCCTGGACGGATAGACATAGTGAAGTGCCAAGCCCACACTATGTGGAAAGAACCTATCTCAAGGGGAAACAAAGCATCAGACTTTGAAGTGAAATGCGCAGCATATTTTGGAGAGCCAATAGAAATGGAGGCAGCATCACATGCTTGAGAGTGCACCAGGATGATGATACTAAAAGGAGAGTCCAATGCACTGTCAGAAACAGAGAGTATGGAACTACAGGGAACTCCACCCCAGGAGGAAAAGGAATTGTGGTTTAAAGGGGATGCACAATGTCTCCAACAGATGCCCTATGGTGGCAGAATAACACATGGAAAGTGATTATTCCTCTAGCATTATTGAACACTGCACTGACACAATTGCACCATCCAACACACATGGGAAAGAGGTCATTGCTGCCCGCATTGGAGAAACATGGTTCTGTCCTAATTTGGCAGAACACATGGCTGAATTTGTCAGGAAGTGATCTGACAAGTGATGCAGTCAGCAGTACCTGCATCAAAAACTTGGCTCCTTTGCTCTTTTGTTATCCTGATTTGTGATCTTGATTCGAATTTTGGAGTGTTTCTATAGTGGCTGCTGGAATGCCGCAAGCCCTGCCTGCTAAAACTTTCCCCACTTATCGCAAAACTCCTGCGAAGCAGGCCGCAAAGTGATCCGACAAGTAATTGCAGTCAGCAGGCGGCAGGCTGCGGTGAGAACCACAAGGAGCTGGGTGTGATTGTCCATTGCTGTGAAGTAAGAGGGGGAAAAGGAAAAAAAGTATGCTCCATTTGTGGACTCGACCACATTTATGTTTTTTCTTTTAACTGTGTTTGCCAAAGACTGTGCAGACTTTGTCGCTTTGATCTGGCCTATCTCATATACGTGGGCCTACTCGTAGATATAAAGTGTCTATGCTTGGTCTATTCATACGGAGAATACAAAGCATTTTAAAGTTGTGCTCCATCGCTGCCGTATTCAAGCGACCCGAGAAAAGAGATTTAAAGATGGCTGCCCAAGTACTTTCCTCCACCACCGCCCCCAACCTAGTCTCCCACTGTTTCTTAAACCTCTGTCTACTCTCTACCTCTGCTGTAATTAGAATCTTATAAAGTCTTGACAGGGACTCTCTCTCGATGAGGATTCAACAATGATGTTCTCAAGTGCGGTAAGGGGCCGGGCCAGCCCCTCCCTCCACCGGCTATCCATCAAAATCCCCTTCACTCGAATTAACTCAGAAATTGACATGAGAGACTCATCCATGGCCTCCACCAGGCTGGGATATTCAATAAATTTACCCTGCTGGAAGAACTGTGCCGCTTGTTCAAGGCCCGCATCCGACCAACCCTGTGTCCCACGCAGATCTCTTTTGCCCAGGTCGATTGGGGGGACCCACAAGGACGACAGAGGAGAAGGCCAGGAAGAAAGAGCCGAGTTCTCTCTGTTGTCCCTCCAAAGCTCCCACAACACAGACAACGTTGGATGATTCCTAACATTATGCGGGAGGGATTTATAGGGGACCACAACAGATCTCTCACCTTCCTGGGGTGAACTTGTACATCTTCGATGTAAGACCAATAGGTTCTCAAATCATCTCTTGAGTGCTCCAGCATCACTCGTAGCTGAGCAGCTTTGTGGTAAAGCCTGAAGTCCGGTAAATCAAAACCCATGTACGCTCTCAGGAGCGTCAAGGACCCATGATTGATCCTTGCTTTTTTCCCCTTCCATAAAATGTGCTGGACCGCTAGATGAAGGGATCTGAAAAAAGACCTCGGTATGGCGATCGGGAGGGAAGAAAACAGGAAAAGAATCCTGGGCAAAATGTTCATCGAGACTGACACCATACGACAAAACCACGAAAGGGTTAAGGGGCCCAGCGACGTAAATCAGACTTTATGTTGGCTAGAATTGGAGGATAATTTACTTCGAAGAGAAGAGATAAGTCACTTGAGAGTAGAACGCCCAGATAGGATGTAGCCTTACGCTTTACTTTAATGCCCCCCGCCCAGGACTCCCTCCCCTCAACTTCCAACTCTACCCATCGGCATCAGACATAACTTCCCCGGGTTGACTTTCATCCCCGAAAAGCAGCCAAACGCTCGGATAAAATCCATGAGGTTCGGAAGCGAGGACTGAAGGTTGGTCAAGTACGCTAGGACGTCATCTGCAAAGAGGGAGAGCTTAAACTCGAGATCCCCACAGCGGACACCCGTGATCCCTTGATGTTCCCTTATGGCTATCGCCAGTGGCTCCATCGCCAGAGCATAGAGAAGGGGCGAAATCGGACAACCCTGACGGGTCCCCCTGGGCAGCGAGAATAAGGCAGAGACCGTCTCATTCACTGCCACTCTGGCCCCTAGACCCATCCTCTGCAGGACCCTACCCATGTAAACCCACTCAACCCGGTCGAAGGCCTTCTCCGAGTCCAAGGACAAACGATAGGCCTCCTCACCTGTAACCGCCACTTTGTGCATTAGGTCCAATGATTTCCTAATGTTGTCCCCCCCCTGCCTCCCCTGGATAAAGCCCACCTGATTGCCGTGCACCAGAGAAGGGAGAAGTGGGGCCTTGGCGTGTTTATATTTTTTGAGGATCTCTTCTGTTGCTAGTGCTACCACTGTATACTCTAATAACATTCCCCCAACCCTAGCAGGTGGAACGACCATGTCAGTTGGGCGGGAGAACACTGCTGATACGGTAATGAAAGGTAAGCGCAGTGTTGCCACCGACGTGAAAGGGGCAGACATGTATCTCACCAACACTGCTTGAGTGTCTAACAACCTGTGGCCCAAACATATAAAAAAAGTAGGTAGCAAAACTACCAGGGAGAGCTGCTATGTCTGCTCACTAATCCCCTATGCCATGAGTGCCTTCAGAATGTACATAGCAACTGGAATACCAGAAGAAAGATCACAATGCTTGATGTATTTCTCAATGGTGACTACTCAAGGGAGATTCCACAGGAAGACAGCAACATTGAGATGGATGTCCAGAGCCACGTTCTCGTATGAAGATAGTTACATAGAGACATTAGACGTGATGAACAATTACTGTCAGCTAAATGCAGCTATACAATACATAACTGATGGGCCTGACAAAGGAGAAACAAAGACTATCAACCTAAAGGAATTGCCATGTTGCCATGTCCCTGGACGAGAGTGAAGGAAAAAGGAGGAGAGCATGCGTGCTGGGAGAGACCACAGGTACTTGTGCATGGCCAAGTGTACACAGAAGATGGATGGAAGGATGGGGTCGTAGGAAGCAAAGCATTGACATTAGCACAATCAGCAGTAAACAAAGTACAGGAAGTAAAACAACAAGTGCCTGAAAGAATGGGAGACGAGTGCAAAGTTACTGTCATGGGTGGAGAATGCAGCTGGACCAATGTCAATAATACCCCTGAAGAAACCAGCACTGTGCTATCAGAATAACTGTGAAATTGAAGTTGCGAGAATGTTGGATGCAGAAGCATAGAAAAACATGCCACTATGAAAGCAGGAACATCAGTACTGAGGCACCACTGCTGAGCATGTGGATAGAATGCGTACGAGAAACTGCCACCCAACTGAGGAAGAGTTCGCTCATTGGTAGATATCAATATGCCATCATTGGTCGTACCAGGAAAAAATGTGAAGCTCAATGAGTTCCCAAATATGGACACTACCAAAAGGAAGAAGAGGTCGGTGGAAGGGGTACCAATAGCCGAGAGGAGCAAGCTGAATTGAGCAGAGTGAAGAGAGGAGGCAATTACATCTCAGAAGCATCATAGATACCGCTAGATGAAGTTCCGGCTGAACACAGACTGTTCAGTAGGACACAACTGTTCTTTGCAGCAATAATACCATCTGTACAAGCATACACAAATCCAAAATGGCTACAAATTATCCATTGGGAGCTGATGGTGACAATCAACTCCACAGTGAATGGGTTCAATGCAATAAAAGAAGAGCTCCAAGCAGTGAGAATGGTGGCACTCCAGAATAGGTACGTTCTGGATTTGCTGACAGCAATGGAAGGAGGAGTTGGGAGTTCCTATTGCACGTTCATACCTGCCAATTACGAAGACAACGGTACACTGTCAGAAGCAGTATTTCAACTATCCCAGATGCATGCCAAAATGTAGGAAGAAGCAAAGGGGACTGGAAAGGACCAGGGCTGGATAGCATACATATGGTCATATATGAATGTGCGTGATAAAAATATACACGGCGAAGTGCAAGAAGACGGCGGAGGAAGCTATCGGGATGCAGGTCCTGATGGATGCGGACATAGGAGGGACGAAGGACAAGATTGTGGCAGAAAGAAACAAGATAAGAGAGAGAATTGCGACATGAAAATAGGAAGCTTGACAACCCATTCGATGCAAAGTACTATGAAGGTAAGTGGGTGGGGTGCAAACCTGAAGGAGTGTGCTGTTATATGAACTTGTCCTTTGATTATCATACAAACTACTATGGACACCTCAGAGGAATAACGAAGATATGGCAGCCAAGAGCAAAAGGACTGTCGTATAAGGATGTGGTCGACAGGTAGACCAGAGGGGGGAATGAAGAAGGAGTCTGGATATTGCCACCACCCCCCTCCCATCAAGTTAATGAAAAGACGGAAGGTCATAAAACATAGTAATCACCCATTCTATTTTGGATGAATCCCAAATGCACCAATGATCGATAAATACACTGAGAGGTATCCTCTCAGTCAGCAATACCGCCCTGGCTCAGTACAGATTTATCCATGTGTAAATGAAGAGCTGCAAGCCAGGGTCAGAGACACCTATATGGACAGACTGGACATAGCACCAAAAAGCCATGTTGCTGACATCATTAGAGATACCACGACATAGCAGTATTAGACAAGAAGCACACATGCAATCCGCACTGCGGGACACAAACACACACTTGAATACATGAAGAACACGAGTGTACAGTTCTATAGTTAGAGGACAGATATATATACACACTGTTATTGCCTTTATTATTTTTGCCATTAGCCAATTGCAGCAACACAGAAAACCGCAAAACACAAGAGATCCTGAGCAAAAGCTTGCAGATGCTTAAACGTGAATAACTCTATGGAACTGCAGGAGCACCTATAGGACCTGACAGAGCCAAATGTGACTAACCTATGGAGAATATAGCATAGCATGGAGAATGTAGAAACTGCATTATAGGGTTTAGGAAAACTATTGTAGGCCTCAAATTATTGAGCAGAAAACGAGCTGAGCTGATTCAGACTGCTCAGGGAGCCAATCGTGTGAGACGAGGCCCACAGCCAAGGACAAGAGATACAGAGACATTTCAATCCTCAGACGACAAGGGGACCAGCTGCAGAAAAAGGGTCATAATTCAGAGCTGCTGAGCTCATTTTCGTGGTCTCTGGACACGTGATGCAGCTGAAGTAGACAATGGACAGTGATCAGGGGTGAGAAAGGAGAGCCGATACCAGGACGCCAGATGCAGGCTGCAACAAATGTGCAACAAATGTTGCGACGAAGCGGGACATGGTCTCGTAGGCAAAGGTGGTACACACAAGTTACAATTCAGACACATATTATTCCCATCACCTTGAAAAGGTGCACAGTGAGCTGGGAATCCTTTTGGGTCTCAGGACTGGGGACATCAGCTCTAGCCAAATATAGTTTAGAACTCTATGGGTGGATAGCAATGGGTAAGAACCAATGGTAGGCATACTGCTCTGCAACAATGCAGTGAGATAGATTTTGGGGAAGGAACAGGCCGGGAACTTGACATGTAAGAGCCAGTAGAATAACATGTATATGTACCCATATAGGTCATTAGGCTTCTGGCGGCCAATCGCACGCCACAATAGGTTTTTGGAGAACGGCCCAAGTGATGACAGAGCAATGATGTGTTTTCTAGACAAAAGTGGCCTGTGTGCCATTTACTGTGTGACATGCGGGCATATTTATGAGTACTTGTATCCGTCCCTGTTGGTTTTGGCTGTTATAAACCGCAGTGTGTACTTGCTGGCTGACTGAGTTCTCTGTTTATTCTGGGGAGGGAGTTAGGCCCTCTGAGTGCGTGGACCGCCAGCATCCCTCTGGCATACCTGGGAGTCTGTCGCTAACATTAGCAATATCTAGTGTGTAGGTTCATGGAAAAGGGAAATGCAGCCTTGGGTGCCATGCAGTGCTTATGGTGTAGACCCACAGCATGCCAAAGCATGGATTGCCATAAGAGGAAGGTAGAGTGAGAGTCATGGAAAGCTGGGAAGTGCCTTTTACTACTTCATTTTCTAGAGTCGCAGGTTGGATCTTATTTTAATCACTGTGACATAAGAACATGGACAGCAATCAAAGTAATTATGCAAAGAATAGCAAGAGCATCAAATGTAAAAAGAGTGGACGTGAATGAAGGATTTGAGGAGCCACAATTATCCGGACTGATTCCAGTGTAACGCACTAAGACAGAAAATGTGGCGCCAATCTCCCAATCTGGGTCCTGATCGAGTCTCGGGTCTGGCCAGCATTCATGTTTACAGTCTCAGGTTTGGAATGAGAGAATGGATTTACAAGTATTCAAGGCCATTAGGTTTCCAGGTGAGATTCACTGAATCTTGCACAGTTGGCGTAGTGAGTTTGTTAATCAGTAAAACCTTAGTTTGGACCCAAGCGATCTTATAATCAGATATCTTAGTATAAACCTTGATCAATGACATGATGGGTTGAAGGAACCAGCAAGGCACAGCTATATGCACAGGAACATTACCAGTGTGCAGATAATTTCAGATGTGTATCCTTTACCTTTAACCAGATTCTCGCATGAGTAGGTATTTAAAAGCCAAGATAGACAAAATAGGGAAGGTGGGGCACGTCTTGCAGGTACCCCATTGCAGGTTGGGGAATTCATTACAGAGTTGCAGTTATTCCGGCTGTTTAAAAGGTGCCATTAAAAGCGAGGTTATCTTTTATAATGTGTCAGTTGTAAGCCATCAGCTCTGGGACCATCCCACCCCATTTAGGGGCAGGTCTTTCGATGCACTGTTATATGCTGGTGACACAGCTCTGAGCGACCTGACCCCTGCGGGGCTACAAGCAGGCCTTGACTATGTATGTTATGGCTAATAAGTTAACCTTGAAAGGGATAAAACTAAGATTTGCATATTTAGTAATAGTAGGAAGAAGGTAGGTTATCCATGGTTTCTCAATGTTTAGAAAATAGAGTTG
Organism: Ambystoma mexicanum; assembly: GCF_040938575.1. Classification (NCBI taxonomy): domain Eukaryota; kingdom Metazoa; phylum Chordata; class Amphibia; order Caudata; family Ambystomatidae; genus Ambystoma; species Ambystoma mexicanum. The sequence goes on along the minus strand of NC_090925.1, from coordinate 65,116,214 downwards.
TGGATTTGTTTTGTTACCTTGGCCTGACCTTTGACTGTAATGGGAAATGGGCAAAGCATTTGGACTCGGTGTGTATAAAGGCCAGTTCCAGGTTAAATGGGTTAATTAGATTCTACCACAAATTTGGTGGGCGCCTGCTGGGTAAGGTGATAGAGGTCTATAGTACAAGGTGGGGCACATGCATTGTACGGCAGTGAAATCTGGGGGAGTTCTAACTGTGAGAAGTTGGAGGTCGCCCAAAAAAATATTATGAAAATGTTGACGAGTCTCCCGATCGGAACCCCAAATTAAGCTCTGTGTTTGGAGCTGGGGATCACAAGGATAACCACACAAGCTAAAATGAGACGAAGCGCCTTCTTTTCAAAGGTTGTGCAGGTTCCTCAGAAAAATGACAATATTCAGTTCCTGTTATCAGCAGGGCTGGACTGCCCCACCGGGACACCAGGACATCCCCCGCTAGGCCTCTGGCCTGTAGGGCCTCTTTTTGAGTGGAAGGATACATGTGTTACACATCGCGTGATTTTCATCGGCTCTGCCTGGGTGGTTTGCCTTGAATTGGCTGCCACCACTGACCGAGGCAGAGGCACCATCATTTTTTTTCTTCCCAGCAGCTGGGTTGTGCCCGCACCTGCGCAGGGCCCCCTGGGCTGGGCACCAGATTGTAACCTCACGTGCACTGCAGAGGCACCGTCATTTTTTTTTTCTTCCCAGCGGCTGGGCCCGCCCTGCGCAGGGCATCCTGGGCTGGGCACCGGATTGGAATCGCACGTGCCCTGCTGCAGCCCATTGGCAGCGCAGGCCAGGCAGGTGAGCAGGGCAGGCTGCAGGCAGCTGGCCCGGGCTGCATGAGGCCTTGGCAAGCCACAGATCGATGTCCATTAACTGTGTCAGGTAAGCAAGACGCTGAACGTCGCAATTGAAGGAACTTTATCTCGAGATTGTGTGATCATTTGCTCGAGTCGTTCCTCGAGTAAATAACTCCCCTGGCCTGTCCCTCTGTTAAGTTCCCGTAGTCACTATATTAATTAGCTCCCATCAGTAGGTGGGTTCACAAACGGGGCCGAGTGACAGCATGCCAGCCTTCATTGTCAGCCTGAATGGGCCTAACTGGCATTCTTAGGGATTTCGTTACTAACGGGAAAAGCATTTGTACTCCTGAACATGGGAAAACGCTGATGTTGGTACAGCAGCAGTCATGTTGTGCTGTTTTATTGCGAGACACATTAGGTATGAAAAGGCTACAGTGTGTGGTGGTATGCTCATTCGCCAGTCCCAGAATGCAGCATCACAAGAGAATGGATGAGTGGTCTTGAAGGAAGACATTCAACTCAATGGTTCCCTTCCTCGCAACTCAACCCCACTGCCCACATGCCCTTCTCAATGCTGCGTGCATGTAGGATACCATGCACGCTTGTGGATGCACACACAGCGGGGCATGCCCATAAGCATATTCAGCGACAACAAATTACAATATTGTTTTTCTAACTCGGGTTCACTAACGCTTGTTTTGTAAATATAATAGTGATAAAGAAAACTACAATTCCAGAATGCGAAGCGTGGTTGCCTGAAATGTGCAGAACTGCCTGATGTGGGGCACTCTCCATTTATATAATCATAGTATTTATAAATGTCATTATACTTCTGTGAGTGCAAGGTACTCACCGCACTGGCCCTAAGGTCTCAATAATTATTTATGTCAGATGTATTGTTTTTTTCTGAGAAGTGTAGGCTCTCGGGCGGCAGGAGGGCTTACAATCTGCACTGTGTGCTCTGCAAATCAAAGATGATTAGCAGAGGAAGCACCCAGACACAGGTTTTGTGCGCACATAGCGTATGTTGGTTGAGCGTTCCTTCAACCTAAGGGTGCTTCGATGCTACAGCATTGCTCATAGCCAGTGGTTTAACCAATCATGTTATGTTACCCCTAGGGGATTTGTAGAGCACCCGTCCTGACTGGTTTTCTGCCTAACGCGCCAGAGAGTGATGGTTGTGAGTGGGACTGTGTGAACATAAGCTGGTGGGAGAGACGTGTGCTGGAACTTGTGCACACGATCTGTAAAGATGCTGGTTTATTTTTAAAAAAGGAGGTGGTTTTGTTTGCAATGTGTGCAGAGCTATACCACAAATACCAAGTGCTTACACCTGAGAGGAACCCATCAGCGGTTTATAATATAGTGCTTCTGAAATTCCTAAAATGAAAGACTCAAGCTATGGGATTTACGGGCAAGGTTTGGGCATAACAGGAAACACTTTGAGCTTGCTTCGTGGAAACCTTACCATCTAACTTTTCACTCAAAACAAACATTAGCAAAGTCAGCAGTTTTGGTTTGTGAATAAGTATTAGTCATTTGCCTGGCACTGCTGTTAGATGCCCAGGTACTTGCACCATTTTGCACCTGTTACCATCAATTAATACCACCACAGGTGTGCCTGACAAGTGCCCTTGCTGACACAAAAGCCCATACTGTTGGCATTGCCAATGCTTGTTATATATGTCAGAGTTATGCGACCATTTGGTGCAAGTGCGATAAATATCAGCAGCTGCGCCTAAATCACCCTCTCGCCGAATGGGAGGTTCCAAATTGGCTTTCCCTCCACTGTGGCCACCCCGAAAGGGGCTCTGACATGGACTCTTCCATCCCATACCCGCCCCTTTCCAATCCCCCCTACGCCCCCTCGCTCCGCCCTGGAAATGGAAGAGGGAATCCGCTTGGGACCTTGGCTCCCAAATGCATGGTGGCCTACTTTCCATGTTTTCACATAAACAGGACCCAACGGTTGCAAGCTTGCAGAGTCCCATTTGTTCCATCTATTACTCCACCCGTACCACCCGGGGCGTTTAGCATGTGATGCTAATAACTATAATGCCCTTTTCTTCTGGCCATTACCACTCGGTACAAACATCAGTATGCAGCATTATTACTTAAATAGAACACTCCCCACCTCACTCATTATGTATGCTCTTTCCAAGGTAGTTTGCAGATAATATAGCACTAAGGGTGAAACTCTAGAACATGCCCCATACTGCAAACCCAGCACTACAATCCCAGGCTCAGGCACTTTGGGTAAGTGGTGAAGCCGGGATTTGATCTGAGTCCGCAATTTAGGCACTTAAGCACATCTCTAACCATCTCCAGTGAATACTTATCTGTTTTAAAGCAGTGTCTTCCCAGGCCTAACATTATATATTTCTTTTTACATTTAAAAAATACACAAATCACATAACAGACCAACCTTCTAAAATACATATCATTATAAAAACATGTCAAGCAAAGGAAGTGTGATTGTAGCTTTATTTTCTCCATCATAAAACAAGAAGGGCAGATGGCAGGCAAGACATCTGTCCATGGATGGCTGGTAAAGTCAGGGTTTGGGAACGGGAGCAGGTAGTCCGGTGTACTTGGTGATCTCAGAGGAGTTTCAATCATAATGCTCCTAATGTGGCCTGCCATTGTCTGTCTGGGGCATCACTGCAGCAAGGGGAGGGGGCAGCCTGATACTGTGAAGCACTGGCCAGGTGGCTCTATGTAGTGTAGGGTACTGTGCCATGAAACCGGGCGCCCATGCCCAGTGCCAAGCTGCCAGCGTGGGAAACCACTGTCAGTGTAAAGCAGCACCCATGTACATTTGTGAAAGCACTCCTTTTCCCTGTTTGATACTCATTTTGCCCCCTCTTATATCCAAAAGCAAGGAGCCAGGAAAGTCCATTCACCACCCATGTGCTTGAGGATGCAGATTGCCACCACTTAGCCTCCAGGAGTCCTTCTTTCTCATGAAAAGGAATCCCAGACAGGACACATTCCTGCCTATTCCTTTCAATGGAAGCTGACCTCTGTGCCGATATGCCGTCTCTACACCACAACTTCTAAGCAAGAAATACTCCAGGGGCATTAGCAACGGTGTAAAGAGGGTCTTTCCAGCAACCTTTTAAGGAAGCATTGGCAATGCCAACAGTTTGGCCTTTTGTGTCGGCATGGGAAAGGCCCTTGCCAGGCACCGCTGTAGTGGTATTAACGACCCTTTGTTGGTAGCAGGTGCAAAATGGCTCGAGCACCTGGGCATCTAATAGCAGTGCCTGGCAAAAGCTTCAAACCAGAGTGCTTATAAATCGAGTGGCTGAAGGCAGGCCTGGTAAGACATTTCTATTACACCAGTAGCATGTTTACCGCTCCAATTAAGTCATTCCTCCCTAGCTGTACTCCAATCCAATAGTTTCGACTTATAGGTGGCGCAAGCAACACCCAATTGTCCAAACTACAAATGGAAAAGCCCTCTTAAACTAGTAGCGTAGATAAAGCGCAACACACTTTTCACACCTGACATACTGTTATCGCTCTTAAATCCTATGTTCTTGAGTGTGTGCCATTTAGACCTCCTGTATATTTCTAGTTTTCGACATTATAAATTTGTGCCTACAATGACCAGAATGCATATGATGTTAGCCTAACAGCCAAGACTGGCTGATTATTTCAAACCTCACAAGAAAAGTCTTTTAGTCATTGTTTAATACTGCAATCTATCTTGTTTTTTAATATTATTAGTAATTTATGTAACGCTTCTCCTAGCATCTAAGCGCTCAAACCCATGTTGTACAAAATCATCCCTTTCCAAAGGTGAGCGCCTTGCTCCCAAGCGATCTTCCCAGTTAGGCAGGACGTGAATAAAAAGTGCAGTCGTGCAACAAAGGAGAACACGTTGTTTTTATGGCAACCAATCGCACACAGTGCAGACTATTTTATTGATAAGTTTAAAAGCAAGTTTTATGCTGTAACGGGCCCTTCCGAGGGAGCTTTAAAGTGCCAGAGAAATGGACTGTTCCCACTCATCATTACACACGTGCACCTGACATGATAACAGTAACGCATTGCTTATATAGCGCTACACACCCATAGCTCTCGGAGCGCTGAAATACCAGAAGACATTATTATCCCACAGAGTGGTACTTAACTTACAGACCTTGGAAGGATGAAAAGCTGAGTTGATCCTGCCGGGATTCGAACCTGCCACAGCAGGATGCACACAAATATCAAGGGTGAGCGCTTGGCTCACTGTGCTATCTGACCAGCTTAAAAGGATGCCAAATAGGTGGCTTAAAAGAAACCGGATGGGAGTGGGGAATTACCTCCAGCCTGCTGGAAGGGGTGGAGTGGCCTATAGGGAACTCTTGAGATTGCCCACTAGGCCTCTGCACCCTGGGCCTCTTCTTTTTCACATTTTCTCAAAGGAAAAGGGTTGGGCTAGCTGAAAATGTGTACTATGGGGCCACTTTGAAAATTATTTCCAGGGCCTCTTTTGGTTCCCAGTCCACCCCTGGTTATCAGACATGGCAGGATCAGGTTTCTCTTCAAGGTTTAAGTGGTTTTGGGAGGGTTTTAACACACTGCTGACAGCAGGAATTGAGTCTCTGACCGCAGCAAGATACCTGAGCCTGACAGAACTAAAATCAAGGGTCAAAGAGGGGATAGGGACTTAATTCAGGAGTACAATGCAGTTGAGGCCGTAGGCGCTCTGAATCTGCGTTCGGCTATGTGATTCAATGCCGAGCAGAGGGGCAGTGTGTGTAGTGTCCCCTTGCCCAACTGTAGGTACTCTATTTTATTAGTGCATTTAAATATGTTACCACTAAAAGCCTGCACCAATCAGGGACTGGGAGACCCTTCGAAAAACTGTACGTGTTGGCTAAAAGTAAGGGAGGATCTTAAGCATTTGTTGCTAATTTGTAGTTGGTACTTAGAGCTGTAATAACATTTGTTAAGGCCCCTCTTTTTAGCAGATCATTTAAGGGAATGTAAAGCGTCACCGTATTTTGTTTGTAACTTCCCGGACCTTGATTTTATTTTTAACTTGGGAGCCTACGATTTTATTTTTAACTTGGGAACCTACCCTGCTATGTGAGCGAGGCACTGATAAGAGGTTCCAAGAAAGTTTTAAATTGAAACTGAAGTGGGGAGAATTTCCTTTTTAACATTGTGTTTTAACTGATTTAAAATTTTGCATAATTCATTCTTTTACAATGCTGTGTTTGATGATGTATGTTAATGGACCATCTGATCAGTACCGTTTACTTACTTACTTACTGGAAAATGTGCGACCATAAGGATGCAGATGCTGGTTACTAGCGTAGAGGGATCTATTTGAAAGTTTGAGGTCTCAAGTGAAGGTGAAAACAGGGGACATCTTTACTCAGGGGATCATGTCTCTGTCTTAGTGCCATTTTGGGGGGTTGCTTCTGCTCAAGAATGAGGCATCCCTAAGTCAAAGAGGGAAGGACAAAGGTCAGTGGGGACTAGGGTGGAAGGTTCCCACTTGTGCTCAATCAAACATATTATGAAAAAAACATGAATTGAAAATAATATGAACTATTGAACATTTACTCAAGATAGATCATCCACAATGTGATGTGTCTTCTCGGTCTAATAACGTGTGTTGCAAATGTTCTTGTTGTAGACTTTCAAAAGATGCAAGAAAATGAAGACTTCATCAACTGATGTGAATTTCAACTATTCCGTGCCGCAGCCATGTAGCCTGGTCAGCTATGTTATAATCTTAATCTAGCGCACTGTGAAACTGGACCACTTACCCTTGAAATAATATGAATAAGGAGGGTTTGAAATCAGTGAAATCCTTCACATGTTTAAGCGATCGATGCAAACTTTGTGTCTGGGAATAGTGTAATGATGGAACCTGTATTCAATGCACCTCTACTGCTTCCAGGCACTTCCCCAGGACCACCTGGTTTACAGGATCCATTGCTATATCAAGGCAATGAGACTGAGTAATGCCACTGCACCAGCCATCAGATACACATTGTTAGTGTAGGTTCTTTTGGCGGTGATAGGTGATAAAGCTTCATTTGTTGGAAGAAATACAACATGCTGCAGAGGAGGAGTGGCTAATAGGGCCACGTGCATTAAATGAAATGCAATGGATTGGGTGGTGGGGAAGATTGTGCAGGGGTTCATTGAATATCTTAATGCATGTTTGCCTGTGTGGAAAACAGAAACACACAACAAAGATGCATGTAGACTTTCAGACACCAATGTAGAGGGACATGGATGTTTTGTGCATTCCAACTTGAAGCCATAAATGAAAAAGGCCAAAACATATTTATTTATTTTCAGTCTAGAAGGTATTAGAACTACTTACACTATGGACAGTCTCCTCCAGGGGGAGGTCGGCTGTTCCACTTCAGAAAAGGAGAGTGGTTTCTGCCTCTGAAAGAAGGGAATGGATGTAGTCTTACAGGTGATGGGCAATGATGACATGCAGTAGATTTGTAGCCCAGAAAGACAGCAGCTAAGATGACATTCAGCATTGAGTCTCCGTCTTCTCCCATCCATCTCTAAGCGATCTCTCCCTTCCTCCTGGATGTGCTTATATAGAGATAGCATATAGACTTGAACTGTCTCAGCCCTTCAGAGACATGGTCCCTGGAGCTGGAAGTGGCGCACATCCACATGACACACCTGCGGCATCAGAACCTTACTGATTAAAATGTTGTTTATTTATCTCAGTTAACATCTATCATCCAATTCTTTGGAAAGTCCCTTTATGAGTTTTAATGATGAGGCAAACTCAGCACATAATGAAATCCCAACAATCAGATGAGGGCATCTAGTGTCTCGCATGAGCCACATTTTCTATGCTTGGTCTTTCGGTAACAATTCGGTAATGATTATAAAGGTCACTAAAGGTCAATAAGTTGCCATTTTGATTTCATCTAGTTCAGTTCTTAATGTGGTTATTCGCTGGTGAATAGCACATTCTGTTCTGCTTCCCCTCTATGTCATATGTTGCTTTCAATACTATAGCATTAAGAACTGATCCGCCGGGCCTGATTGATTCTTATTATCCTGGCGCCCGGCTAAAAGGCCCAAGCAAAGTGAGGGCTTTTTACAAGGGTCCCTGGGCAGATAAGACTTGAACCAGGCCACCGGAGAGGGTCTTAAGGCTAGTAGCACTGCAGTTTCCAATCCGGAAAGCCTGGGTGTTAATATAAATGTGTTTTCATTCAACGAACAGGACGTGTGTGGCGTCCCGCTCATTGAACGAAAATACTGGCACAAGATGGCCACCATGGATCTGGAAGGCGGGGCTTCTCTTTCATTTCCATGGAGGCCGCGGAGCGGCAGCAGAAGCCCGGCAGCTGTGGATAGGGTGCCTCTACCGCCGATGAAAGGAAGTAAGTGGGACGGAGCTGGGGTGGAGGGAACAGTAACAAAAATTATTAGGGATTGTGGGGGAAATATGCCGGTGCAGGGCGGAGAAAGAAGCCTCTTGGTTCCAAGGAACACAGGATAATATAACCCGTTTCAGCCTGCGATCCAAGGAACCTGATTAGCTGCTCCCCCCGTTGTGGGTATTAATAACTGGTATGTTTTGTTTGTGATTTGCAAAGTACTGCATTGCAGGCAACCAGTTCAATGTACGAAGGGGGATGACGCGAGGGACATCAAAGGGGGCATCAAACTGATCATGACTCATATGCATGTGTCATTCCACACTATCCTGCATATCACACAACTTAACAACAGACAATTACATGTGAGTAAATACTTAAAGTCCAGTAGGAATAAGATGGTTCTTCTGTGGTTTTGTTCGGAACTGATATGGACAGGATGTTCCAAAGAATAAGGCAGGTGATGGAAAAGGTTTTTTCCACCCAGTCTTTATTCCTTGCATCCTGGAATGCATGGAAAATATGTGTTGATGGTCTGGGGTAAGTCAGGTAGTTTTAGTGTTTGAATATGTTCTAGATGCACTGTAATCCCATTCAACCCAGAACAGCCAAAGTGCACACGCATGACTACCGATAGAAAAAACTTAAATTAGAGGCACTCAGGAAACATCCTGAGATCATTGTCTACCAAAAAGGGCCACCCTAATTGATGTTGCAATGTCTCTTATTTCTTGGATGGCATTTTCCTTTATATGCCATCCGAAAATCTGTTTGACAACGCAAACATCATTGGTTCTCCCCCGAACTAAGACCTGCCAAATAAGAAAAGGAAACATGTTAGCATGCTCGTGGTGATCTACTTATCTGGACTATGATAGCATTTCGGTAATTAGACGCACCCTGAAAAAATCTATGGTTAATAGATAGATAGTTCATGAGTAAAGCGCTGTCCTTTTGCATGGAGCAAGCCTGCACTTTGCAAGTTAAATCTAGCAGCTTAGTCAAAATGTTTGAGTAGGCCTAGACACACGTCATTAAATAAGACCCACAGCCCCTCAAGTCTTTTTGGCGTGAGTCTTCCCATACCTTGAGTGTACAGCATGTCCTTTGCATGGACAATGCCTGCATCCAACTAATGATGGATTCCCAGGCATCTCAGAATAATATAAGGAGCCTTCATTCTCAGGTCAAATGTTGGGCTTACCCCCCAAGGTTTTCTCAGCCAACCAAATCAGAGACCCAAACTACTCCTAGTGGAATTGTGTTACTCTATAAAAGGCCCCGCTAACTTCCTGTTCCTTTGGATTTTGCCAGACTATGAGGGAAGGTGTTAGAGAGGGCAGGATCACACAAATAGGGCGCCTGGCACATTTGGACAGTTTTGGGCGGATGTTTGGGTGTTTGTACAAGCAGTTTTAGATTTTTTTGTTGTAGAGTATATTGCTGTTTTTAGGAGTGTTTTTGTTGTCCACATGTTGTGCCAATTTGTCCCCTTACTGTTTGTTCAGTAATTTGTTAGTTTCACCCATATGAAAAACAAACGTTGTACTTTAGTCTTAGCTCATTTCAGAAAGAAAAATTAAAAGCCAAAAAATTCTTTCCTGTTGATGATCCTAATCACAGAAAATCCAGCCAAACTACCCAAAATATCTGTTTAACCTTTCCTAGTTTCTGTTTACCAGTTTCTTTTCGTAGCTGCTTTTCTCTCCTCTTGCTGTATGTTAGTTTGTCATTATTTATAATGTGGCATTGTGTTTTATCCATGCTCTTGAATCACTCACTGTGTTGCTAAGAATATGCTGATGCTGGAACCTTGATTGGTGGGGTCAGGCCCCTGATCTCATTGTATGCAGATGATATGCTGCTCTACGTCAACCACCCAGAAGTCAACCTGCACTATATTTTGAATATAATGGACCAGTTTGCGGAACTCTCCGGCATCCATATTAACCATGACAAGTCTTGCTTGTTCCCATTGGTGGGCCTTACAGGTCTGGACTGGGATTGGCTGCCTGACGTAGGACTGCAGTGGAACCCTGACACCTTCGCATTATAATGACACACAGAGGGAACGAGACTACATAGTAAAATCCATATCATTCTGGAGGAGTCTGCCCCTGTCAATGGTAGGCAGAGCTGCCCTATTAAATATGGTGGTGCTCCGTCGCTTGCTATACCATTTTATTAATATACAATACAACATACCAAGAGGTGTTTCAGTGAGCTAGATTCAGTAGCCAGGGCATTCTTATGGGCGGGGGTGGGCAGAATTGCACTGAACACACTGCATTGGCTCTGCAGTAACGGCGGGATCAGAGTCCCCCATGGTATGTTATGTTATGTTATTTTGCATTCATATAGCGCCTTATATACCATTGGTATGGCCTGAAGGTGCTGTTAGGTTGAACGCCCTTGGGAACCGAAGTTCTGGTCAGTAGAGAGAGGAGAGGGAGTCAAAAGGTGCGTGTGAGCACCGGGTATGTGTGCAGCTCGTGCGGTATTCGTGCAATAGCTGCTTCTTAGCGGTAGGTGTGGTGGTTGAGAGATCAGGAGTATGTGTTCGTTCTGGCAGGATTTATCCAGACCGGATGTGGCTGTGTTAGGCCTGAGGAGAACGCCTGACTGGGGGGTGTGTAACCAGCGGTGTTTACTTAGAATGATGTGGAGTGAGCGGCGGATGTTGGTATGAGAACAGTTATACCGAATGGTCTCATAGTATCTCTGTGTTCTAGTTGAGTGGTGATGTAAAGGAGAGAGTAAGCGGGGTGGTGTGATATGATGGGTTATATGCCCTTTCAAACATTCTCTGCATTCCAAAGCATACTATATATGTCACGGAATTCTATGCTCTCCAGTCTGTTCCATGCACTCCTATCCACTCCATGAACCCCAGTCTGCTCCATGCACTCCGGTCTGCTCCACGCACTCATACATTCCAGCCTGCACCGCGCGCACCAGTCTGCCTTGCATGCTCTAGTCTGCCCCGCGTACTCGAGTCCGCCCTGCGTGCTCCAGTCTGCCCCATGCATGTACTCTTGTCTGCCCCACGCATGCACTCTTGTCTGCCCCACACATGCACTCTTGTTTGCCCCACGCATGCACTCCTTTCTGCTCCACGCATGCACTCCTGTCTGCCCCATGCTCTATGCATTGAGCAGTTCTACATACTCATCTGTTCTACACACCGGTACTGGATGCAATCTGTGCTCATTCGTTCTACATACTCGTCCTCTCTACGCAACATGTTCGTTCGCTCTGGGCACTCGTTCGCTCCAGGCTCTCATCCGCTTTATGCCCTCACGCGTACTATGCATTCACCTGTTTTACACACTCACCCCCTATACGGACTCATCCCTTCTACGCACTCATCCCTTCTATGCACTCATCCCTCTACTCACTCATACCTCTATGCACTCATCCCTCTACGCACTCATCCCCTCTATGCCCTCATCCCCTCTATGCCCTCATCCCCTCTACGCCCTCATCCCCTCTACGCACTCAACCCCTCTATGTACTCATCCCCTCTACGCACTCATCCCCTCTATGCACTCATCCCCTCTACGCACTCGTCCCCTCTATGCACCCGTCCCCTCTACGCAATCATCCGCTCCCCGCACTCATCCCCTCTACGCACTCATCCGCTCCCCGCACTCATCCGCTAGCCGCACTCATCTGCTCCCCGCACTCATCCGCTTTAAGCACTCGTGCTTTTCACGCATTCAACAGCAATATCCTGTTCTATATAATCATTTCTACACTCATCTGTTCTATACCTTCATCTGCTCTGTACACTCATCCTCTCTGTATACTCATCCGCTCCATATACTCAGCCGCTCTATACGCTTATCCGTTCTATACACTCCTCAGCTCTATACACTCATCAGCTCTATACACTCATCCGCTCTATCCACTCGTCCGCTCAATCCGCTCATCCGCTCTATACACTCATCCGCTCTATACACTCATCCGCTCTGTACACTCATCCGCTCTATACGCTCATCGTTCTATACACTCATCCGTTCTATACATTCGCCCAGTCTGTACATTCATCTGCTCCAGAGATCTACAAGCTCTATACACTCTCTGCACTTCTGTATTCATCCGCTATCCACACTCATGCGCTCTACTTGCTTCTCCTGTGGATACTTGCAGATAAGCCTTGGAGCCGTCACATGCTCTACATACTCATCCGCTCCACATACTCATCTGTTCTACACACTCATCCGGTTTACGCTTATCTGTTCTGCACATTCATCTGTTTTACGCACTCCTGCGTTCTACTCGCTGCTCTGTATTTACGCACTCATCCGCGCTATACGCTCGTCCTTTGTCGCTCTACACACCAAGCCGCTCTACACAATCATCCGCTCAACATGTTCATCCATTCTGTACACTCATCCGATCTACATATTAATTCGATTTCCACACTCATTCGAACTATATAGTTATCTGTTCTTCCACTCATGCATTCTTCCACTCAGCACATTCATCTGTTCCACCTGCTTCATCCATTCTAACTATTTCATCCATGCCATTCACTTCGTTCACTCCTCATGCATTCTGTCCATTTCAGCAGTTTGATTCTCTTTACTGTTTCGGTATAATTTACTCTTATTAACCATTTTACTGCTTTGATCTGCTTTATTCATTTAATTGTGTTTGTCCTTCTAGTTTATATTAGGGGTTATTAGCTGTCAATTTCTCGCATCAGGTAGATTGTTGGATTGGTGTCATTGAGTTGCTGCTAGTCTGTTTGAGTTAGTTTGGTACGGGTTGGTTTTAGGGGAAGAGCCAGGTTTTCAGCAGTTTGCGGAAAGACGTTAAATCCTCAGGCGGATGTGGGGTGGGAGTGAGTTCATCTTCGGTATGACTAGGAGGCTGGCTGAGCTTGATCTTAGGGTGCGTGGGGGGTGATAGGGTTTTAGCTTGTCTTGAAGATATTGAGGTCCGGTTTTATGCAGTGCTCGATGGGAGATGCATAAGGTTTTGAAAGTCACACTTCGGGCTACTGGAAGCCAGTGCAGCGTCTTAAGGGCTGGGGAGATGTGGTCTCTTGGGCTGGGCGCAAGTAGCAGTTTGGCTGCTGCATTCTTTGTGCCCTTTGGAGTTTATTCAGTTGGTACGCGTGGACTCCGAGGTATAGGGGGTTTGCATAGTCCAGTCTTGATATAACGATTGATTGGACCGCAGAGAGTCTGTTGGGAAAGGAGAGATATGGAAAGATGCGCCTAAGGGTAATAAGGTGGTAGTGGCAGGTCTTTAAGACATTGTTGACTATCCGCGACAGCGTTAGGTCAGAGTAAAGGTTGCATCCAAGATTTTCCACTGATTTGGAGGGGGTCGGCGAGTTGCCCATGGAGGATGGTCATGGTAGTGGGTGCGGAAGAAGTTCGGAGTTGCAACATACCATGATTTCGGTTTTGGAGGGGTTTAATAGGAGGTGCCTTTGGGTCATCCAGAGTTCTATGTCAAGGAGGCAGGCGGCCAGGTCAGGTCAGGAGTTGGGTTTTGAGTTCAGGAGTTTTAGAACTAGTTGAGTGTCGTTGGCGTAGTTATAGCACAGGATGTTGTGCGAACAAATTATTGGTGGGAGGGTGATCAAGTAGAGATTGAACAGGAGGGCGGATAAGCATGCTCCTTGTGGGACTCCCGTGTCGACTGGTCGGGCTTGGGAGGTTTGGGTGGAGAGTATCGTTATTTGGTACCTATCTTTGAGGAATGAAGCTATCCATTTAAGAGCGGTTCCACGAATTTCATGGGAGTGGAGGCGGTCCAGGAGGATTGTGTGATTGATCGTATCAAAGGCGGTGGTGTTTGAGATGGGGCGGTAGTTTTTGGGCTCGAGAGGGTCGAGCGAAGGTTTTTTAATTAGAGGTTTGACATGAACCGTTTTGAATGCGTCGGGAAAGATACCAGAGGAAAGGGAGGCATTTATGATGGATCTTGCGTGTTCTTCTGCGCAGGTGGAAGCTAAAATTTCTTTGAGGGTTGTGGCTGGGCAAGGGTCCATCGGTGAGCCAGATGGTTTGCGGGCAAATCGAAGTTTGAGAAATTGCTCTGGTGATATTAAACTAAAGGATTCGAACGTTGGTTGCGTAGTGGTCGCAGCTGGTGGGCTGGTCAGTACGGGCGGAGAATTGCCTGGTGGATGTAAGAGAGCCAGTTTGGTGGCTAGAGTATTTTTTCTTTTGCGAGCTGTGGTATAAAAGTGGAGGGAGAGTGAGTCGCACAGTGATTGTGAGGGGGTCAGGACGGTTGTGGTGCAAGCCGGATTGGTGAATTCGGAGATGATATTGTGGAGTTCTTTGCTTGGGTTTTTGCAGTTTAGGATTCGGGAGTTGTAGTGGGCTTTTTTTGCTTTCCGGATTTTGGCCTTGTACTGATAAAGGTGTCGGGCCAAGGTGGCCCTGCTCTCCTGGGTTTTGTCTTTCTGCCATTTGCATTCTAGGTATTTATATAGTTGTTTAGTTATCTTCAACTCAGGAGTGAACCATCTGGGGAAGAGGCCACAGCGGGTTGATGGTTTGCAAGGGGGTGTGAGCCGCATCAGAGATGCGTTGAGCCATGAGTCAAAGGCGTTAGGGGTTAGTTGTTTGTTGAGATGGCAGGTAGGTGGTGGAGACTGGAGGAGTGCGTCAGCTAGGTCCGGGGTGATTATTAGTTTTTTCCAGCATTTGCATAGATTCAGAGGTTCAGATTTGAGTACGGGAAGGGGGTCGAGTGAGCGAATGGCGAAGGAGAGAATGAAGTGATCGGACCAGATGATAGGGGTGGGGGGCTTTAAATGAATCAGGGTGTTGGAGCTAAAGATGGCATCAAGAGTGTGTCCTTTATAGTGAGTCGGATCATTTATGTGGGGTTGGAGGTTAATTGCGTCTAAACCGTCGACAAGAGAGTGTGTCATAGGGTTGGTGGGGATGTCGAGCCATATGTTGAAGTCTCCAAGAAAGGTGAGGTTGGGATGGTTTAGTTGAAGGGTGGCAATAGAGTTGCAGAGGTTGTTTGTGAATTGTCTATCATGGCCAGGGGGCCTGTAGATTATTGGGAAACTGTGTGAGAGCGACTGGGAGAGGGTTAGTTTAACGAGGAGAGATTTGCAGGAAGGAATGGAAGGTTGGTTGTCGATGATTGAGGCATGGAAGAGAGACTTGAAGATGAATGCTACTCCCCCTCCTCTGGAGGGATGGTTCAGTGGGATGAGGGAGTAGTCGGGGGGAAGGCTTCATTAGCGATTGGGGCGAAGTCGTCAGAGAACCAAGTTTCAGTGATGAAAACTAGGTCTGCTTTGTCAGAGGCGAGGAGGTCAAAGATGCAGTGTCTGTTTTTTGCTACGGATCGGGCATTAAATAGGATGCAGTTCACATCGGCACACAGGTTGGTCACGGACCTGGAGCGGAAGGGGGTGGTGGCGGAGAGAGTGGAGACTGGGGAGAGGGAGGGGTAAGGTGGGTGATGCTCGATGGGAATAGTGGGCAAGCAGAAAAACTGGCGGGCTTCGGGCGGGATTGGGTGGCTGCGTGTGTTAGGATGATCGAGTATGGTTCGGGGGATTTGAAGGTGGGGTGTGGGCGGTTAGGAGTTTCAGTTGCAGTTGATGAGAAATCAAGGGAGATGGGTTTCAGGAAGGGGGCAGCCACTGGGGAAGGAGGTGATTGCGGGAATGAGGTGGAGGGTCGAGACAGGGGAAGCGAGGAGTGCTGAGAGATTGAGGGGGACCAGGAACGTTTCCTCTTTAGTTTCTTTGTTGCGATTGGAGTGTGAGAGAGGGTAGGGGGGTCAGAGGCGGAGAGGGATGCAGCTTTGGTTCTTGCTAGGGCTAGGTGTGCAGTTTTTAGGGAGGGGAAAGGGTGCAGTCGGGGGGAAGGTGGCAGGGGTTTGTGGGCAAGGCAGGGGGTGGATGATTGCAGGGCGGGGTGTGCCTGTTATGATAGTGAGGGGAGCGGGCATGTGTAACATTGGCTGGTCAGTGATGGGGTTCGGGGGAGGAGTGGTCCTAGGGTGGTTGGCTCGCCATCGTGCCCCTCTGGCTTGGTGTTTGGAGAGGGAAATGGTAGGGAATGCACAGGGGGGTGGGATGATTTGGTCAGGGGGACGGGAGGGAAGGCAGATCTGGGAGTGGGGGCGGTCCACGGTGGTCGTTTCTGACAAACTCTGGTGGAGTGGGTGTGCTCATGCTTCATACAAGCTTTTAGGTGGAATTTAGGAGGGCTTTCTAATTGTAGTTCTAAATTCAGTGGGGGAACGCTTTTAGGCACACTTCCAATTTCAATTTGCACAGAGATGATATTAGACTATTATGTGCACTTCTAGGTTCGACTGTACATAGAGGTGATGTTAGGCTATTAGGTACTATAAGGTACACTTGTAGATTCAACTGTACACAGAGATGATATTAGGCTATTAGGTAGTATTAGGTACACTTCTAAATTCAACTGTACACAGAGATGCTATTAGGTCTACCTCTAGATTCAGTTTTGTATAGAGGGGATATTTAGACTATTAGGTGCAGTTCTAAATTCAACTGTACACAGAAATGATATTAGGTCTACCTCTAGATTCAATGTTGTATAGATATGTTATTGGGTCTATCTCTAGGTTCAGTTTTTGTGTAGAGGGGATATTAGACTATTAGGCACACTTCTCTCAATTCAATTTATACAGGGAGGGTATTAGGCATGATTCTAAAATCAACTTTGTACAGAGAGGTTATTAGGGAGATTAGTCGATTCAACCAGGCACAGTATTAGACTAATAGGATATTGGCACACTTCTAGATTCAACTTCCGCAGAGAGGCTATTGGTCGCCCTTCTACATTTAACTTTCCCTCAGAAGCTATTGGACAGTTAACTTTTCCTCAGAAGCTATTGGGCACTCTTCTAATTTCCACTTTCACAGAGAGTCTATTGGGCACACTTCTAAATTCAATTTTCGCATAGAACCTGTTGGGCACACTTCTAAAATTCAACTTTCACAGAGAGGCTATTGGGCACACTTCTAAGTTCAACTTTCACAGAGGGGCAATTGGGCCACTTCTAAATTCAACTTCTAAGTGCCCTTCTAAATCCAACTTTCACCTAGAATCTATTGGTACACGTTTAAATTTGAATTCTAATGCACTCCTAAATTCAACTTTTACATAGAGTCTATTGGGCACACTTTTAGATTCACCTTTCACAGAGAGGCTATTGGGCACACTTTTAAATTCAACTTTCACAGAGAGTCTATTGGGCACACTTCTAAATGCAGTTTTCAAAGGGTGGCTGTTGGGCACATTTCTAAATTCAACTTTGCACAGAGGTGTTAGAGGGCACACTTCTAAATTCACAGAGGGGCTGTTGGGTACTTGGGTGTTGAGATATATTATTTTGCAGGGCAGCTGCAATTTGTCATTAGCTGGCTCGCAAATGAAATTTCATTAGACAGAATTCTCCTGCAACCATCAACCGAACATTACTTCCTGAAGGAGGTGCTATGGGTCAGTGACGCCCGACTCCTGCAGCAGCAGAGCATTGCTACACTAGGCAGGGAGCAATGGGACAGGGCAAGGAACGTTTTAGGAACCTTGGGAACAGGCTGGACGTGATTTAAAAGTTCAGGAGGCATTGGGAGAACAATGAGGTAGTGTGGAGATATGTTGCAAGAAAGGAAATAAATGGATTTCACTGCATTGACTCTGCCACACATGGTGGCCTGACTTTCAAGAAGGCATTGAGAACGACCCGGTACTTAACACTATGCATGATGTGGCAGAAGGGGGTCACATGGTTACTAGATTATACAAATTACTTATGAGTAAACTCAGTGCACCAGACCTAGCAGTACTGTATTGTATTGTATTGTATTGTTTATTTGATAATGCGCACACAAACCCAGGGGTAGCCGGGCGCAGCAGGTACAAGGTTACTTAAACTTGGGTTACATACAGAGTATAGGCGAGAAACAACATAACAGTACCGTAAGACAGATCAATACTTGCCGTGTGGCAGAAGAAAAAGAAAACTAGCATATTGTAGTTTTGAGGGAGTGTGCAGGTCTGAGAACAGAAGTCATTATGGACAACGGTATCATGGGTGCCTCAGGGGTTAGTTGTCACTTGTCCAGAGCCAGTTTTTTACCTTGCGTCTAAAATTGGAGTAGGGTAAATTGGCTCTTAGTGCAGTGGGTAATGCGTTCCAGGCCTGGGCAGCTTTGACAGGGAAACTTGCTCCGCCCGCTTTGGAGCGTCGGAATCTAGGGGTTTCGAGCAGGTAGTGGTTAGTAGCCCTGGTATGGTGCCTAGATGATTTTCTAGTTAGTCTGGCTGAGATGTAGGGGGGAGCAGTGTTGTTGAGCCCTTTATGGGTAAGCGATAGTGTCTTGAGCAGGACTCTGTCGCTGATTTTGAGCCAGTGGTGGTCTTTCCTAACGTTTGAGATATGTGCTTTGCGGGGTATGTCAAGGGCAGCTCTAAGAGCGTTGTTTTGAAGGATTTGCATTTTATTTATGATGGATTTGTTGGCCCCTGCATAGAGGGCATTGCAATAGTCTAGTTTGGACATGACTAACGCATTGGCAAGCATGATGCAGTTGGTTTTAGAGAGGTAAGGTCTGCAGGTCCTGATTAGTTTGCAGGTGTACGCTGTAGAGGATGCCAGGGTGTTGACTTGTTTTTTAAGGGATAGAGTGGAGTCGAGGTAGAAGCCCAAGGTTTTTACCTCGGTAGCCACCTTAATTGTATTGCCATCTATGTTAAAGTTACGATAGTTGGGGCTCAGTTTTTTTAGGTTGGAGTCGGAACCCAGTATTAGTATCTCAGTTTTGTCGTCATTTAGGCAGAGGCCGTGGGAGGCCATCCATGCCTGAATGAGGAGGTAGATTTTGTTTACTAGAGCTGTATCTTCGACAAAGTTGCCTGATAGAGGTATGAGAATCTGCGTATCGTCTGCATAATTCGTGTAGGTTACCCCTAGTTTGTCAAGTTTGTCGAAGAGAGGCTTAGTGAAGATATTGTACATAGTCGGTGAGACACATGAGCCTTGTGGGACACCACAAGTGATTTGGATTGGGTCCGCTGCTGCTACAGGGGAGAACACTCTCATTGAACGGTTGGCTAGGAAGGATTGTACCCATGCTATAGCTTCACTTGAGAAGTGAGCGGCAGACGCTAGATGGTTGCATAATACTGCGTGATCCACCAGGTCAAAGGCAGCTGACAGGTCAAGGAGGAGGAGCATAGCTGTATTACCTTTGTCCTTCAGCTCGTCAATTTGTGTCTTAAGGTCAATGAGGGCTGTTTCAGTGCCGTGCAGTGGTCTGAAGCCAGATTGCCGTGTACCTAATAGTTGGTGCGTCTCCAAGTGGTTTTGGATTTGGAGGTAGGCTACTCTATCAATGATTTTAAGGAGGAATGGGACCGTAGTAATAGGCCTGTAGTTAGTGGGGATAGCTGGGTCAAGTGTCTGTTTTTTGAGGAGGGGGAGAACCCAGGATCCTTTAAGGTTGGTGGGTACAGTGCTCGTGTTAAAGGAGGCATTGATAAGTTTCGAGATGAAGGGTGCTAGATCTCTAGCTGCATCCTTAATGATTTGCGCAGGGCAACTGTCACCTTGGCAATTTGACGGTTTAAGGGACAGAATGACCTTTTCCGTTTCCAGTATAGAGATGTTGGTGAACCTGAAGGGTTTATCATTGTTTTGGGGGGGTGTGCTGGGTGACTCCTTCAATGGGGTGGTGTGGGTACCGTGAGGGTGCAAGGAGGCTTTTTTCTCAGCAATTTTAGATTGAAGGGTTATGATTTTATTTGCAAGAGCATTTTGGATGCTAGTGCACCAGGATTTATCCTTGGGGACATTGTCTGTGGGGGCAATAGGGTTTTCCAATTCACGAAGAATAGTGAAGAGCTCTTTGGAGTTGGAATTGGCTTTACTGATTCTATGATTGAATGAGTCTTTTTTCGTTTGAATGATTTCCTTTTTGTATTTTTTGGCAAAGTTAGCAAGTGTGGTTCTATTGTCGGCAGAGGGAGTATGCCTCCAGATAGCTTGGAGTTTGCGTTTTTGGATACGCATTTCTTTGAGATGGGGGGTAAACCAAGAGTTGAGGTGAGTTTCCCGTTTACTTTTGTGGAGTTTGGTAGGGGCAATCAAGTTTAGCGCTTTGGTCATGGCGTTGTTAAATGATTCGACTAACTCACTGGGGTTGGAATCATTTGGACTAGCTATGAGAGTTGGTAGGAGGAGTGGGAGTAGTTTTTCAGCTGTGATTTCTTTTTTACTTCTTGTTGGCATGGGGGGTGCTATTTTATTCTTATTGGGTTTGGGAGGTTCGATGTTGGCTGTGAAGCAAATAAGATGATGGTCAGTCCATATTTGAGGTAGGATACTGGAGATGGTGATGTTGCAGTTGTGGTTGGCTATCCAGTCTAGCGTGCGGCCTTTTGTATGTGTAGGAGCTAGGACATTTTGGGTAATGTCGTGATTGGCTAGAATAGTTTGGATTGCTTGTGCTTGTTTGTCTTCAGCGTCATTGAAGCCTAAGTTAAAGTCACCTAGTAGAAGGAGCTGAGTGGAGTCTTTGATGCTGTCGGTGAGGAGGCTAGATAAGTCTTCCTCAAAATTGCCTAGTGGGCCTGGTGGTCTGTACACAAGAAGTATAGTTAGTGTGCTATTATTTGAGATAGGTATTTTAGCTGAGAGAAGTTCGCATGATGTGAGAGCTGGGTGTGGGGTGAGTCTGGCAGCTAGGTGTGTTTTGGTTATGATGGCTAGGCCACCTCCTCTAGTGTTGGGACGGTCGACTCTAAGGATATTGAAGTTATCTGGTATGGCAGTCGAGAGGGCAGGGCCAGCTGCATCATGGAGCCAGGTTTCAGTGACAGCAAGGATATCTAAATTGTCCGAAGACAGTATATCTGCTATTTCGGTGTTATGTGCTATAATGGACCTAGCATTAATGAGTGCTCCTGATAGTGTTGGATTTATCTTGTTATCTTTGGCAGTTCTGGGATTGGGGTGGTTGTGTCTCCTCTGTTTGTAGTATGGGTAATCAAGTGGTTGAGGACGATTTATCGTCGCAAGGTCTGGGAGGTTAGGATTGATGGTAGTGGGGGTGCGCGTGGATACTGGTGGGTTGGTTCTCTTATTTTTGATGTCATAAAGTCGTGGGAGCCTAGCTCTAAGTCGCAAGTTTCTCTCATGCAAGTTGCAGGGTGTAGAGTTGGTGAGGGCCATTATGATGGTGATGGTTAGGAGAGTCCAGGCTATGGTCCCACGTGGGTGTGAGACGCAGGTAGTAGTGTGCATATTGTGGTAGCGATGAGGTAATGCTTGTATTTGGTGAGTTTGGAGGGGATAGGGGTGCAAACGTACTATCAGTCTAGGTTGGTAGATCCTGTTAGTATCTGTAAGGCGGATATGCTACAGCAAGGGTTCAGGCTTGGGAAGTTCTAATCGTGGCTAAAAATGCCAATATAGGGGGGCATGGCACTTAGAAATTGACAAAGGCATAAGGCACACACAGTTTAGAGTGGTCTGAAAGCGACCATAAGGCACAACACAATTTAAGATTGGTCTGAAAGCGACCATAAGGCACAATTTAAAAGTGGTCTGAAAATGACCATAAGGCACAACACAATTTAAGATTGGTCTGAAGGCATAAGGCACAATTTAAAAGTGGTCTGAAAGCGACCATACGGCACAACACAATTTGAGAGTGGTCTAAAAGCGACCATAAGGCACAACACAATTTGAGAGTGGTCTAAAAGCGACCATAAGGCACAACACAATTTGAGAGTGGTCTAAAAGCGACCATAAGGCACAGTTAAAAAGTGGTCTGAAAGCGACCATAAGGCACAGTTAAAAAGTGGTCCGAAAGCGACCATAAGGCACAGTTAAAAAGTGGTCTGAAAGCGACCATAAGGCACAGTTAAAAAGTGGTCTGAAAGCGACCATAAGGCACAGTTAAAAAGTGGTCCGAAAGCGACCATAAGGCACAGTTAAAAAGTGGTCTGAAAGCGACCATAAGGCACAGTTAAAAAGTGGTCCGAAAGCGACCATAAGGCACAGTTAAAAAGTGGTCCGAAAGCGACCATAAGGCACAGTTAAAAAGTGGTCTGAAAGCGACCATAAGGCACAATACACTGAACATTGGAGGAAGGCCTGGGCAGAACATGTACAGATCTGGAGAGGACTACAGCCCTGCTTACACTAGGACTCCAGGAACTCTATATGTAAACTCACACAACTGTACATCACACACAGAGCTTACCTGACCCCCCACAGGATATCACTGTTCCAGGGAGCAGAGGAATGGAATTGCCCCAGATGTGCCCTTGACAATGCTGATTTTATTCATATGTTCTGGACTTGCTCGGTGTTCAAAAAGTTCTGGCAGGAGATAGCAGATAAAGTGGTCAGGGGATGGATACAGATGCACACCTGGCCCCCAGAAGCTTGCTTATTGGGATTATATTAGAGGGGAAGAAACACACATCACACCTCACCAGGATGAAGGAACTATTCTGTGTGTTAGCCAAACATAGAATCGTAAAATAGCCTGGAAGTTGGCGGAGGAACCGAGTGGGCAGACTTAGAATGCTGGGCAATGGCCAAGACCACAACTTGGCACAGAGCAGTGTATGGTGGGTTGAGAGAAGTGAGCACAGAAGTAGCTGCTTGGGAGGCACTGACGCAGGCAATGTTTTCCCCCTCTGACACAAGGCTCCCGTGAATGAGCCGCTTGGGAAGTGTCACCTGTTAATATATGATGTGGGTCATAGACAAAGGGGATGCTCTTGGAATCTATGAGAGCCGTTGCCTAGTGCCTATAGACTGTGTTGAACTGTAGCCTGTAACCATACATGTATGCACATCGCAGATGCTTTTTGGTTTGTGTTTTAGTTTTTGGCACATGTGAACATTTGTATTTATTACAGGTCATTACCAATCACTGAGGCTATGTAAACAACATGAATGCCTGTTGTTTATTGTGCCTTGATGTGTTCAATAGATTGAAGTCAAGATCAGGAACTCAAGCTGAAGTTGCTTTCAGTTAGGAATGTTGTATTGGATTGGGCCCATGTAATTAATAAAGGGAAAGTAAACCAACTCATCTCCCTGAGAATTAAGGAACCATCATGGATGTGTGCTCTGATACCCAGTCTCTCAGTTTTCTTTTTCTGTTAAGGGCAGAACAGTTATGGGTGAAGATCAGCCATTGACCAGTCTCTTTGAGTCTTCACCTGTGAGCCTTTGCTTTGGCCCCCCTATCTGCTGCAGCCATGAGTACCCCTAGCTTGCAAATTACTGTGCTGTGTCTCCACTGAGTGATCCTCCGTATATTGATACAACTGTTCGTCAAAGTGCCTCTTAAGTGCATTCATACACACAGTAAGCACACGTGTCACCTATTTGATAATGAAAACTGACCACCTTGTCTTTGAAGCAAGGGGTGGGAATTTCACCAACAGTTATCCCACTTCATCCTTAGCTTTAGTGAAGTGTATAGGCATGGGAGCATTGCCAGCTGTGCTCCCTATGACCCACTAGACAAGTCATATTCCTGCACTGACCAGATCTAGGTTGAGTAACTATGCCACCGCCAGGAATGTGCTGAGGGGCACAGTGTTCATGCTAACACATTGGGTGACCTTCTTATATGGCTGTGTAGGGTAATGGACATTGCTTAGCAGCTAGCACTGAGTTGGTCTAAGACCTGCTCCTTCCAATGTTTAAGGGTAACTGCTATGGTAGTCAGTTGCGGTGTTGCTCTGCTCATGCAGACGTGGCATTTATAGTGTGGAATTCACCAAATTGGCACTGCTGTTTTTATATTTTTTGTGGCAGGTTTGGCACACCAGCAAATTGTGGAAAGCATTTCTGGCCAACCATGAGTGACTGAAATTGGAGCAGATTGTTTGTCACTCATGAATCGTGATATTAGAAGTCTGGCAATGGTTGAGGAATGAGTAGCCACAGGCTGGAGTTCATGGGCAAGCATAGGCAAGTGCAAAGCCATAGAAAGAGACGAAGATAGGTATACCCCCAGATTTTCTATACCCATCACTGGAATAGGAAAGTCACCAAATGACAAAGGCAAGAAAGAAGAAGTCCATGACTCCGCACAGAATGAGGGAGAAGAAGCACCCACCACCAGAAACTCAGTCTTGTCCCCATTAAGTGTAACCCAGTCGTGGCCCATCCACTCCTTCACTGCCTCAAGACAGCCTCGCTGTCGGGATGACACTTCAGTTCGGTCAAGATCTAACCTCACCAAAATCTTTGTGTCATCCACATAGGAGTAGCACCTGAAGCCGTGGGAGCAGCTTAGTACAATCAGGGGCTGAACATAGATGTTAAACAACATTGTGGGCGGAGCAGTACCCTGAGGGACACCACAGCAGAGAGAAACAGAAGAAGAGAAGAAAGGACGCAGTGAAAGAGATAGGCCACTACTCATTAGAAACAAGGTAAACCAGGCCAGGAAGGTTCCAGAGAGGCCGGCAGAAGACAGGCGGGACAGGAGAATGAGATGGTCCACCACGTCAAAAGCCAAGGACATGTCTAACTATATCAGGGCTCCGACACCACCTCCTTCAAGCAGCCTGGCTAAATCATCCACAACCAAAACCAAGACACTCTCGGTCCCTCTCCCTGGCTGGAAACCTGCCTGGAATGGGTGCAACAAAGGGGAGGACTCAATGAAGGAAAACAGAAGAGAAGTAAAAACTTCCAAACGGTTCATAGGGAAAGGAAGAAGAGAAATAGGATGTAAATTAGACAATTCAGTTTCATCCAGTGACAGTTTTTCCAGCAAGGGGATCACAATGGCTTGCTTAAAGGGATGGTCTAGTAAAAAATTTTATTTAAAAAATAGATAGGCAACATAAAAAAAAATACTAGCATTCTCCGTTTTAAAACTTCCTATGTAAAATTTTGAGCTATTCAAGCTCAAAATTCGCAAAAGCAAGCACATGGGCGCATCCATTTTGTAAAATGGAGGCCTTCCTGTGCTGGCTTTTGCTTTTGCGGCACTAATGAAGGAAAAGCCGCCAGTTGTAGTAAACAAAGGCTACCGCTGGGTGGCTTTCCCTTCATTAGTGCTGTAGGTGGAGGTCGGGGACCGGAGACCAGAGCAGGAAAGCTGCAGCTGAATCTCGGTAAGTGCTATTTATTTAAAAAAAAAAAATAAGCACTAGCTGCGTTTTTTTTTCTAAGTTTTCCGGGCTGGAGGAGCCCGGAAAACTTAGAAATAAAACCGCAGCTTTAAAAACGTTGTATTTATGTTTGCAGTCGCTTTTGAAGCGACCGCAAACATAAATACAACATTACTGTGTTGGAAAACGCTGTGGTTTTTCTTTCCAAGATTCTCAGGCTCCTCCGGCACGGGGAGCCCGAGAGCCCCAAATGATGAAGCAGATTCAGGCAGAAACAACGCGGCATTGCGGAAAACAACCGCGTTGTTTCTGCCTGAATCTGCTTTCCCATTTGGGGTTCTCGGGCTCCCCGCAGAGCGCCCGAGCCCGAGAGCCCCAAATGGGAAAGCAGATTTAGGCAGACAACGCAGCATTTAGCATTTCCCATTTGGGTCTCTCAGGCTCCCCACAGGGAGCCCGAGAGCCCCAAATGGGAAATCAGCTGCAGGTAGAAACACTACGCGGCATGTAAACATAACCACGTGTGTTTCTGCCTGCTGTGGCTTTCACTTTGGGTCTCCGGTGCTCCACCGGAGACCCAAAATGATAGCCACAGCAGGCAGAAACACACGCGGTTGTGTTGGAAAACGCTGCGGTTTTTCTTTCCAAGTTTCTCAGGCTCCTCCAAGCCGGAGGAGCCTGAGAAACTTGGAAAGAAAAACTGCAGCGTTTTCCAACACAATAACGTTGTATTTATGTTGGCGGTCGCTTCAAAAGCGACCGCAAACATAAATACAACGTTTTTAAAGCTGCGGTTTTATACTTAGAGAAAAAACCGCAGCTAGTGCTTATTTTTTTAATAAAAATAAATAGCACTTACCGAGATTCAGCTGCAGCTTTCCTGCTCTGGTCTCCGGTCCCCGTCCTCCGCCTACAGCACTAATGAAGGGAAAGCCACCCAGCGGTAGCCTTTGTTTACTACAGCTGGCTGGCTTTTCCTTCATTAGTGCCGCAAAAGCAAAAGCCAGCACAGGAGGGCCTCCATTTCACAAAATGGAGGCGCCCATGTGCTTGCTTTTGCGAATTTTGAGCTTGAATAGCTCAAAATTTTACATAGGAAGTTTTAAAACGGAGAATGCTAGTATTTTTTTGTTGCCTATCTATTTTTTTAATAAAAATTTTTACCAGACCATCCCTTTAAGTACTTCAGGAATAAAACCTGAGTGGCAGGAAACGTTAACAACTGGGGTGACCAAAGATATTATGTCTGGCGGAATGTCTTTAACCCCTTAAGTGTGGAGGATGAGGTATCTCGTCCTCAGCACTACGTTTCCAGTGCAAGGGGTGAGATACTTTGTCCTCCTCACTGCTTAACTATGGGGGGTGGATTGCCCCCCCTGCTGCAGCAGCGATCCTCCCGACCCCCAAACAGTGAAGCAGAGGACTTCCCCTTCCGTGCATGGGGGTCGAGTGGATGCTGTGATGACATCAGTGGATGCTAGGTGCAGCCTGTCTCCCTTGTTGGTCGACCGTCCCGAAGTTCAGCGCCAGCCCCAGGGAGCCCCGGACGTATCCCCATCCCTCTCTTTAGGGAAAATCTGTAACAGAGGTCAGCCGAACTCCTGGATGGTCAGGGGTGATGTGGCCAGGATTTGGCACCTGTCCCATGCCCTGGCAGGGTCCCTATGCCTTCCCTGAGGGAGATTCTGTAGCGCAGCCCAGCCAGCACTCCAGGATCTTCAGGGGTTATGTCCCTGGCCTTGGGCGGCTGTCTCCCTTTTCCCTGTTTTCCTTGGAGGCTGCAACACCCCAGGCCAAAATTCCAAAAATGTCCGAAAGCTTTTGGGGATAGCAGTGGTTTAGCCTTTCCATTTGTGCCCAGGTAGGTGCAACCACATATGTGAGGTATCGTTTTTGTCGGGACATCTGTGGGAACGTGGGAAGGTAGTACATGGGTTGTTGGCAGCATGTTTTAGTAGTTTCCTTGTGGCAAATGTCTGAACATTGTTTTTTTTTCCCTACATTATGGACTTTGTTGGGCCTTGTGGGTCATACATTCCTGGGCGATTAACGCAAGTCAGACCTCTTTGGATTCCCGCGGGTGTCTTCTTTTCAGAAATGCATGGGGTTCCCTGTTTTCCTTAGTGGCTGTGACACCACAGGGACAAATCTGTAGGTTGTCCACAAGACCAAAATCATAATAAAGTTCCTCTCCCGAACCCCTTTGGTGATAGCAGTGGTTTAGCCTTTTCCCTTTGCACCCAGGTAGGTGCACCCACACATGTGAGGTACTGTTTTCACTGGGATACCTGTGGGAATGTGGGAAGGTAGGACATGTGTTGTTGGCAGTGTGTTTCAGTGGTTTCCTAGTGACAAATGTCTGAAAATGATTTTATTTTCCCTTAAATTTTAGAATGTGCCGGGCCGTTGTGCATAATACATTCTAGGATCGATTTTTGCAAGTCAGACCTCTTCTTTTCAGAAATGCATGGGGTTCCCCTTTTTCCTTTGTGAACTCAACACCCCAAGCCCAAATCTGTGGGTTGTCCACAAAGCCATATCCAGTCTTCCCAGATTATTTAATGTACCCGGGGTTCAGCCTTCTCCCTTTGTGCCCAGGAAGGTGCACCCACACATGTGAGGTACCGTTTTATTTGGGATACCAGTGGAAATGTGGGAAGGCAAGACTTTTTTTGGCTGTGTGTTTTGGTAGTTTCCTGGGGCAAATGTCTGAAAAGTTAGTTTTTCCCCCTAAATCTTGGACTTTGCTGGGCCTTGTAGGTAATACATTCTAGGGTGATTTGCGCATCAGACCTCTGTGGATTTCTTTTTGCGTCTTCTTTTCAGAAATGCATGGGTTCCCCGTTTTCCCTGGTGGGTGCGACACCCCAAGGCCAAATCTGTGGGGTGTCCACAAAGCCAAATTCAGTCTTCCCAGGGCATTTTATGAACCAGTAGTTTAGCCTTCTCCCTTTGCGCCCAGGTAGGTGCACACACATGAGAGATATTGTTTTCATCGGGACACCTGTGGGAATGTGTGAAGGTAGGACATTTGTTGTTTTCTGTTGGTTTTGATAACGTTTGCATACATTTTCTACTGCACCTTGTTACACAACCCTTTAATTTCCCAAATGTAACCTACATTTAGTTGCTGCTTTAGGCACTGTACACTTTTTTAACCCGCACAAGTCACCTATCCTTCAAAAGGACTGCATGTGCTCTTTCAAAAAATGTATGCCTGCCTCTCCTCAACACATTTGTTTTCCTTATTTTCACATGCAAAATACATCTGTTTCGGCCGTGAGCAAAACAATCCTGTTTACCATGGCTCTGTTTTTGGCTTGTGGTATTTCTTGTTTTGTGAAACATTGTGAAAAATGTGTGATTTCCTAACTAGAAGGATAGGGGAATGTTTGTTTGTTTGTTTATTTATTTGGTAATACGCACCAAACCCTTAGGTAGTTGGGCGTAACAGGAATGGTAAACTTAAAGCTTAGGTACAACAAACATATAGGTACAAGCATGCATGCAGAGATATAATTTGCTCCCACTAGCAGGTTACAGTGAGGAAGTGGTGCTGTAGGTCACATATTCCAGTCAAATAGTGCAGTGGGTAACAGATACAGTGAGCGTGGTAGAGCCGTATGCCACGGCTACCATGAGGCAGCAAGATAGGAGGAGCATAGAAAGGTAACAGGTATCAGGTACAGTCCTTGTGCGGTGGGGTGAGAGTTAAAGTCATTTGTTTGTAACCAATTTAGAATGTTGCGTCTAAATGTAGGGTAGGGTTGTTCAGTTCTAATGTCTGTAGGGAGTGCATTCCAGGATAAAGCTGCTTTGACCGGGAAGCTGGAGACACCAGCTGTGGTTTGTTTGAATCTAGGGATCTCTAGAAGGTGGGAATTGGCAGATCTGGTTGGGCGTGTTGAGGTTCTCCTATTTATTAGTGCCTAAGTACAAAGCATTACAATAGTCCAGTCTGGACATTATAAGTGCATTAGCCAAGGTGATGCAGCTCATTTTGGAAATAAATGGTTTGCAAGCCCGGATGAGTTTGCAGGTGTGAGCAGTAGAGGACGCTAGTGAGTTAACTTGTTTCTTGAGGGTTAATGTGGAAGCAAGGTATAAACCTAGAGTTATAACTATTGGCGTCACCTTAATGAAGTTACTGTCAATATTGAACGAGGCATAACTGGGGCTGAGTTTTTTTATGTTCGCCTCTGAACCTAGGATCAGTCTCTCAGTTTTGTCGTCATTCAGGCAGAGGCCATGGGATGCCATCCATGCCTGAATGAGGAGGTATATCTTGTTTACCAAGGCCGTGTCCTCGAGAAAGTTGCCCAAAAGGGGAATGAGGATCTGGGTGTCATCTGCATAATTTGTGTCAGTGACACCCAGTCTGTCCAACTTGTCAAACAGGGGCTTTGTAAAGATGTTATACATAGTAGGTGAGACACTCTAAACCGCAGGAGGTTTGTATGGGGTCAGCAGAGCCATACAGGGAAAATACTCTCATTGTACGGTTTGCTAGAAATCATTGAGCCCAAGTTATGGCATCACTTGAGAAATGGGCAGCTGACCTAAGGTGATTGCATAAGACTGCGTGATCCAACAGGTCGAAGGCTTCAGATAGGTCAAGGAGGAGTAGCATAGCTGTTTTCCCATTGTCCTTTAACTCATTGATTTGGGTCTTAAGGTCTATCAAAGCTGGCTCCGTGCCATGTAGAGGGCGGACGCCAGATTGACGTGATCTTAATAGGTGGTTAGCTTCGAGGTATTCCTGAATTGGAAGGTGAGCTACTCTGTCAATAATTTTAAGTAAGTTGGGGACAGCTGTCACCGCCTTGGCGGAAAGGGGAATTACCGCCCTACTCCAAGGTTGGTCGGGTGGTAATTCCCCCTTCCACCATTGCCCTTCCCCATTTTTGCCCCATAGGGCATAATGGGAATGGGGAAGGTGCTAATTACGGTACCGCAAATTTGCTTGCCGTAATTAGCACCAAGGTCCCTTTGCGGGTTGGGTTTTAACGCCTGCAAAAAGCAGCTGTTAAATTCCCCAATCCGCAAAGGGACCTCGTAGTACGGCGGTAAGGGTTAATGGTCACCATTACCATTAATGGTGACCGTTAACCCGCCGTCCGTGTATTGAGGCCCCTAGTGTGGCGGAAAAGGTGATTAGATGGTGGTCCGTTCAGGATTGTGGGGCAATGTTAGTAATAGCGATGTTGCAGTTCAGATCGGCCACCCAATCGAGAGTCCTTCCTTTGATATGGGTGGGGGTAAGGACTTTTGTGTAAGCCCATGGTCCGTCAGTATAGCTGCTACTGATTGGGAGTGTTTATTGTCGGGGTAGTTAAAGCCCAACTTAAAGTCCCCCAATAATAAGATTTGTGAGGAGTGTTTTGAGTTATTGGCTAGAATGCTAGTTAAGTCTTCCTCGAAGGTTCCCAGTGGATCTGGAGGTCTGTACACCAGATGGATAGTTAAAGTATGGTTATTGGATAAGGGAAGTTTGGCTGTGAGTCTCTCACATGATTGGCATGGTGGAGGGGTGGCAATTCTAATGGCAAGATTGGTTTTAGATATAATACCTAGGCCGCCACCTCTAGCATTGGGTCTGTCAGCTCTAAGTATCTGGTAGCTATCTGGTATGGCTAATATAAGGGCAGGTCCTGCTGCCTCATGAAGCCAGGACTCAGTTATTGCAATCAGGTCCAAGTCCCCATTAGTTAGAATGTCTGCAATTTCAGTGGCATTTGCCACAACAGATCTAGCATTAATAAGCGATCCAGATAGGGTTGTGGTGCTGTTGGGTTTGGGGGTGGGGGGATGTTTAATTATGGGTGTGTGGATCCTCGTGGGAGTTTTCAGAGTATGGGCATATGCAGAGTATGGATTGTTGTGCCTGTTCCTCTGCCCCGGCCTGGCCGATAGTTCACTGGCTTGGGCGGCATTACGTTTAGGAAGGCTGTATTGGGTGGGCTTGCTGTTAGTTTTAGGCTCATAGAGATGGGGGCACCCTTGATTTGAGTCTCATGTTTCTGTTCTGAGGTGGGCAAGTTGATATAGTAATGGTGGCCATTATTGTGTAAAGGCCAAGTAAGAGCAAGAGTGACTGGTTCCTCTGGGTTTTGCTCATATTCATGGAGTAGGCTAATTACTATTAACACAGAATAGGCTAGTTTCAGTTGTCGCAGAATAGGCTAATTACTAGTATCATAGAATAAGCTTGTTTCAGTTGTCACAGAATAGGCTAGTTTCAGTTGTCCCAGAATAGGCCAATTGCAATCATCACAGAATAGGCTAGTTTCAGTTGTCCCAGAATAGGCTAATTGCAATCATCACAGAATAGGCTACTTTCAGTTGTCACAGAATAGGCTAATTACTAGTATCACGGAATAGGCTAGTTTCAGTTGTCCCAGAATAGGCTAGTTTCAGTTGTCCCAGAATAGGCTAATTGCAATCATCACAGAATAGGCTAGTTTCAGTTGTCCCAGAATAGGCTAATTGCAATCATCACAGAATTGGCTAGTTTCAGTTGCCACAAAATAGGCTAATTACTAGTATCACAGAATAGGCTAGTTTCAGTTGTCACAGAATAGGCTAGTTTCAGTTGTCCCAGAATAGGCTAATTTAAATCATCACAGAATAGGCTAGTTTCAGTTGTCACAGGATAGGCTAATTACTAGTATTACAGAATAGGCTAGTTTCAGTTGTCACAGAATAGGCTAGTTTCAGTTGTCACAGCGTAGGCTAATTACTATATCATGCAGTGGTAGGATCATATTTATTTGATCTGCACAGGGCTAGGTCGGGTTGAACGATGTCTAGATCAAATGGCAGTGGCTAGTACAGTGCAGGTGACACTGGGTTACACTAGACTATATAATGTGATGTTCTAATTAATTCAGCACAATGTTAGGTCACTCCATGCGAAGGTTGATTCCGGTTTAGTACTCACGCTTATAAGACAAGTATATAGACATAGCTATAATTGACTGGGATGTGTCCCACTGGTGGTATGCGATAGCCCCTAGTATGTGTAATAATGTTGATCTAGCAGACATATGGCAATGCAGTGTGTGGACGTGGTTTCTGCAAATCGTATATGAGTGCGCTGAGTTTGGAGGCGGCTGCAGGATAGTAGTACTTACAATTGTTCAGTTCTGGGTGCGCCTTGCAGCTGTATGGTATCAGTTCTCATGTCAGGGTTTAGATAGATTCCTCGCCGCACGGCACCCAACGGCGAACAGGGGCAAACAGGGCTTTTGAATGGCCTTTGCAGATGGCCGGCTCTTCCGCCTGCCGACCAATGTCGGGGTCTTTGTGTGTACGGTTGCCTAGCAACCTAGAAGCCAAGACTTGCAATGGTGCTCCATTGCGCCCGACATTTTGTTTTCTTGAAATGTCGGCGCGGATGCAGGTGCGCAACCCGGGCTGCTTCTGGGTGAAGTTCAAGGATTACTGAAGGAAAATGGGGGTCATGAGCATGGCAGTCAGGTACCAAGGCAAAGCAGGGTACCTCGCAGGAATTGGTGGTGAAGTGTGGCAAATGTGGAAGTTTCCCGTCGCACGTTGCTGCCGAGCAGGTCCTCTGTGTGCGGCTCCTCAGGTGCTGAAGATGGATGGGGGTTCTTGCCCACGCCACCCAGTTGTGGAGACTGGTGAGAGTGAGAGGCAAACAGGGCCTTAAAATGGCCTTTGCAGATGGCCGGCTCTTCCTCCTGCCGATGTCGGGGTCTTTGTGTATACGGTTGCTTAGCAACCTAGAAGCCAAGCCTCGCTATGGCGCTGCATCGCGCCTGACATTTTGTAGTGGTGCATTGCTTTTTTCAATATTCACAGAAGTCATTACCTTACAGGTCCAAACATGTCCAGCACATACCTTTCATGTTTCCACTTTTTCCCAAAGTATGTGAATTTTACCTACATAGTTGTTGCCTGACCTGCGCAAATGACACCTTCGTAAACTTGGAATTTGTTTTATTTTTCAGAAATGTGTGCCTTTCTGTCTTGCCATTCAGCTTCCCTACCCTCCTCTTCCATTCCGTCCATGTGCGTCCTATTGGAAACAAAGCGAAAAATCGCCTACCTCTCACAAAACTGATGGTAACCTTATAAAAAAAATGTTTTTGTTTCCACTCAATCTGTTCTTGAAAGCCTGGAAAATGGTGAATTCAGACCAGTAAACCATTTGTCTCTAGCTCTTACAAGGACAAAAACATTGGCTTCTTTGTACATCATTTTATTTGCATGTTCTAAAAAAACACACAATGTGCTCTTTTTGTTATTTTCTCCAACACAGCAAACTAGGAATCCTAGGTGGCATTTTGACTGCGTACATGTGGTAAGGAAAGGGGCCACATTTGGCAGAGATATATCTCTTAACATAAAAGTTACAAGGGATTGAATGCGACATACCAAAATCTCCAAAAAAGGGCTCAGTACTGGGAGGGAAAACCCTCAGCAGTTAAGGGGTTAAGGACAGTGAGTGGGACAGGATCAGATGGAGCTGATGATTTAAGCTGACAGACGGCTAAGAAAACAGCCTCGTCAGAGAAAACATGAAATTTGGACCAACTGGCAATTGACCGTTGACAGAGCAGATCAGCTGACAAAAAAGAACCAGACTGCACCAAGCGTGTTCCATCTCGAATACCCTCAATCTTAGTTTAGAAAAACCCAGCCATGGCGTCACAGCATGACTGTGAAGGAGCTTCTGTCGGTCAAAACCGAGCAGAGGAAGAGAAATATTTCACAAGAGCGAAAAAGCTCCTTGGAACAGTTAAGAGGAGTTGTGACCCTATGAGCAAAGAAATTCTTTAGCCAGACGAATGGCTGAGTGGTAACTCTTAGAAAGGGTGACAAATGTAATCCTTTAGGTAGAGTCATAGGCCACACCTCATTTGCGTTGCCGCTTGATGAAGCCCTAGACTGGCCAACCTAAATTCATCATAAAACCATGGCTTATGCACACAAGTGCGTTTAATTGGAGCAAGCTGGTTAGCCGCAACCAAAAGTGCTTGGGATAGAGTATTGAAATCCATTGACGCGTCAGTAGGACAATTGGACATAACCAAGGACACCATAAGGGCCAGATTCACAGACCGCCAATTCCTTTCTGGTATAGCCGTGGGGTGTGAAGTGTCTAGACAGGTGGCCCCAGTAACAAGGAAGGTGATGATATAGCGGTCAGACCAGAGAACCTGCTTAGCAGGTAAAACTGAAAGACTTGAATCTGATGATAAAATCAGATCTAGGATACGCCCTAGCTGATGGGTGTGTTCATGAACAAACTGGGAAAGGCCAAACTCGAGTAAAGCCTAAAATAAACTGCTGGAGTGTTGGGGGGTGCAGAATATTAAATCTAATGCTCAAGTGCCCTGCAAATATAAGATACTATACTGAAGTAAAGCAACAAGTTCTAAAAAGGCCTGCAAGAAATTAGTATAGAGTCCTGGAGGACAGTAAACAATAAGATAGTCAGCAGAGTAGGAAGCAGAAACCGTGCAAGGATAGCCTCAATAGCTAAATCATGGACTAATGGCAATCGGGAAAAATCCAATACTGATTTAAAAATAACAGCAATACCTCCCCTGGATTAGAAGTTTTGCTATCTTGATGGATAATTCTATAATCCCCAGGAAGGAACTCTGTAAATAACAGGTAAAACGTTTCGCTAAGCCAAGTTACAGTAAGGGAAGCAAAGTCTGGATATTGATTGCTCAGAAGCTCACACACATGTCAACATGGCCTACTACAGAGCGATCGTTAAGTAATAATGCTCTTAGAGTGGAGCTTTTACATGCGACGGAGAGGTTACTCACTGGATAACTAGTAGTAAAACAGGGTGGACACAGTGTGGAATCTGGAGCAAGAGTAAGCAGCCTAGAGCGTGAGAAACAAAATAATTCTACCGCACTGTCCATCTGTAGCCCGGATGGGCCCAGATGCACTTAACTTAGGCGCAACTTCAGCGCGACTGACTCTTTCCCGCTGCGCCCGACTGCTGCGCTGAAGAGGGATGGGGAAGCCTACCCCGTCCTCCTCCTCCTACAAAATTCATGATGCAGAAGAAGGCCAGGAAACACTGCAATCACCCATTCTATTTCAGACCGATACCCAGTGGTCCAATGATTGACAAGTATGTCGAGAGATACCCGCTCAGCCAGCCATATGCCCTCAACCAGCCCTAAAGACCAGGTACGAATTTACACCAGAATGGATGAGAAGCCCCAGGTCATAACCAAAGACACTTCAATTGACAGTCTTCAATAAAGCACCAAGAAGCCATGTTGCTGACATCGTTAGAGACACTGCGACATAGCAATTAGACATGAAGCACATGTGCCATCCGCACGTTTGGACACAAACACACACTTGAATACATGAAGAACATGACCGTATAATTCTATTGTTAAAGGACAGACATATACACATACTGGCATTGATTTTATTATTTGGTCATTAGCCTAACGCAGCCAGGCAGAAACCGCAAGTGCCAAGAAATCCTGAGCACAGCTTGCAGGTGCTTACACGCAATTAACCCTATGGACCTGCAAGAGCCCCTACGGGACCTGACAGAGTCATGTGTGACTAACCTATGGAAATGTAGTATATTATGGACACTGTAGAAACCGCATTATCAAGTTTAGGAAAATTACAGCAGGCCTCGAGCCTCAGAACAAGAGACGAGCTGAGCTGATTCAGCCTGGACAAAGAGCAAGACGTGTGATACAGGACCCACAGCCAAGGCCAACAGATACAGATAACATTCCTATCCACAGACGACAAAGGGACCAGCTCCAGAAATGAATATTAAATTCTCATAGAGCTACACACCACAAATTCATGGTGGCTGTTAGGGAGAATTCTCAGAAATGGTTGATTTCCCTTACCTACTGAGTCCCTCAGCAGCTGGATTTCTAAGATTTATTATTTTCACCT
Organism: Ambystoma mexicanum; assembly: GCF_040938575.1. Taxonomy (NCBI): domain Eukaryota; kingdom Metazoa; phylum Chordata; class Amphibia; order Caudata; family Ambystomatidae; genus Ambystoma; species Ambystoma mexicanum. Next base: position 65,079,977 of record NC_090925.1, on the reverse strand, counting down.
GGTAAGAGAGTGAGCCTTTTTTCCCACTCTTGCATGTGTTTTGCTATGTGTGTTTCTACTTTTTGTGTGATCTTGGGAACTGGAGCTTCGCCTACACCAGGGCACCATATTTTTCATGTGTGTTACACAGCACCTTCAGTGCAGTGACACTTTTAGACTTTCCAATGACTCCATTTTCTGGGGCTGACTACAGTCCCCCAGAAAAGGGTAAAGTTGCCATTAAATTTACCTTAGCCACATTAAACCACAAACCCAGTACATCCCATCTTCCATGGAGTATTGGAAAGGATTAATTCTTATCCCCTTTTGTCTGTGCCTCTTGGGGCATTGTTTTGCTCCCTTTACATTAAGACTTGGTTGGTGGCAGTGGTATATAACCTGACATTCCTACCGCGATTATCTTATATAAACGTGGTCATGTTTTAGGCTATTATATTAGCCTCAAACATAAACCCGCTTGACCAAACACATTTTATTTTGGCTCTGGCCGGGTTTATTCGCCATTTATTTTTGTCAAAGTCTTTTTCGTGTTTTACTCTGCGCGCCAAACCAGGTTGCGTCCCTTTGTTCATCGCCCTCCTTTAGGCACCTGAGATTCTGGGTAGGCAGGATGTGAGGGAGGTGTTTTAGGAACCCTGCCATGGGTTCCCTTGGTAACCCAAGTCGCACTCTTGTCTGATTGGCAAAGGGGACTGGCCTCACCAGACCAGCCACCCTGCTGTGTGATTGACAGCCAGGCTGTATGAATGGGGGAAAACTGCATAAAAAACAGGTCTCAGACTGGAGGAGCAGAGTCGTCTCTGAAACAAAAGAACCAACGAGGAACTGGAAGAAGAGGACCCCTACCACGACTGAACCACCCGGTGAAGCCCTTCTGCGGGTCCGAACGCCAGAATCCGACGACAGAGAAGAACCTCCAGGAAACTTCTTCTCTTGAGCTGGTGGGACCAACCAGTTCACCCAAACTGCAAGCCAGGACCCCTCCTCTGGTCGAATTCACTGTACAGAGCTACAGTGGACCGGATAGCCAGGAAGGTCGGACCCTGCTTGGGTTTTAAGGAGCGCACCATCTTCCTACTTCGTGTCAGTCCGACAGTCGCTTCAGGAACTGTGAGCCTGCAGGAACCACCAGGAACGTCCGCCTCAGCTACAGCTCCCTCTCCGTCTTAAGGTACTGTGCAAATCCGGTTGTCCGTTTCTGTCAGCTGCGGTGAAAGTGTTTAAAATCTTTCTCCAATCTGAGGGCTTGTCCTTCTCTTCTCTTTGAACTAACTTTTCTACCAACCAACCTCGTCCGGAATCTGTGCCACGAACTTTACAGCGAACTACCCTGAACTGTGTGATCTTGAGCAAAAGACTTTTGACCCATTGGCTTTGGCCTTATGCCTTTTCTAGCTGATCTCCTCACTGTAGTCTCTCTTGTTCAATTGCCCTGAGTACTTACCTGTTGGTTTTGCCTAATTTCTAATAACATTGTCTTTCCCTCCCCTTTAAATTGCTGGAGTACCATTTTGCTCTCAATTCATTTTGTGAGCTTAACTTGTCTGGAATTTAAGGAAAGTAGTGTGGTGTATTTATGATTGTGATTTTTTGACTTGCTTAGAATAGTGAAATGTTATACAACTGTTGAGTAAATAAATATATATTCTTTTACTTAGAAACCTTGAGTCAGTGTTTGCCTGAATCACAGTAATTGCTGTCCTTTGTGTAACTATCTGTACTGCTCACTTACTCTTGAGATAAGTCTGGCTGCTCCGCCACTGCTACCACTATAACTGTGTAGTACAGGCTTGTACCAAAGGTGAAATTGTACTGTCACTTGTAGTCTTAATTGTGTGTAGTGTTCCCAAAGGGTACTGCATATAATTCTGCCTAACAGTGGCTGAACACGTGACCCGGCCGAAGCAGACAATGGACAGCAAAAATCGGTGGGTAAGGGAGCCGGCCTCAGGCTATCAGACAGAAGACCACAATAAATATGCCGCAATGTGAGACAAGTGTTGCACCGAGCAGGAGAGCACTCTCATAGACTAAGGTGGTACACACAAGTTACAATGCAGACACATAGTCATTCTTATTACCTTGAAAATGTACACAGAGAGCTGAGAATCTTTGCAGATCTCAGGCCTGGCAAACGTCCGTTCTAGCCAATCACAGTTTAGTACCATACGGGTTGGTAGCAACAGGCAAGAACCAATGGTAATCCCACCATACTGCAACATTGTTACAGATATTAATTTAGTGATGGATCAGGCAAGCCACCTCTGCAGCACCGAAGGAGAACTGCCGTGCCGCACAAACCGAAGGAGATCCACCCTTCGACGTGGGCACCCCCTCTGCTGCCCACTGGCCACCTGGTCCTGCCACAGGGTAAGCATTCATCACCCTATTTACACCCTGGGCAGCCCGGGCCACTCGCCTGCATTCGCGCCGACATTCATAATGGAAAACAAAATGTCGGGCGCGATGCGGCGCTAAAACGAGGCTTAGCGTCCTCGTGGTTGCTAAGCAACCTTCGTCTTTTTATTGACCCGCATCCGCCGGCAGGCGGAAGAGCCGGCCCCCTCAAAGGTCATCTAAGGCCCTGTTTGCCCAGAATATCCTCAGTTCCTCTTCTGGTGGCGAGGGCAGGAGCCCCCACCCCTGCAGTACCGGGGGCAGGAGCCCCCACCTCTGCAGCACCGAAGGAGAACTGCCGTGCCGCACAAACCAAAGGAGATCCACCCTTCCATGTGGGCGCCCCCTCTGCTGCCCACTGGCCCCCTGGTCCTGCCACAGGGTAAGCATTCATCACCCTATTTACACCCTGGGCAGCCCGGGCCACTCGCCTGCATTTGCGCCGACATTCATAATGGAAAACAAAATGTCGGGCGCGATGCGGCGCTAAAACGAGGCTTAGCGTCCTCGTGGTTGCTAAGCAACCTTCGTCTTTTTATTGACCCGCATCCGCCGGCAGGCGGAAGAGCCGGCCTCCTCAAAGGCCATCTAAGGCCCTGTTTGCCCAGAATATCCTCAGTTCCTCTTCTGGTGGGGAGGGCAGGAGCCCCCACCCCTGCAGTACCGAGGGCAGGAGCCCCCACCTCTGCAGCACCGAAGGAGAACTGCCGTGCCGCACAAACCGAAGGAGATCCACCCTTTGACGTGGGCGCCCCCTCTGCTGCACACTGGCCCCCTGGTCCTGCCACAGGGTAAGCATTCATCACCCTATTTACACCCTGGGCAGCCCGGGCCACTCGCCTGCATTCGCGCCGACATTCATAATGGAAAACAAAATGTCGGGCGCGATGCGGCGCTAAAACGAGGCTTAGCTTCTTCGTGGTTGCTAAGCAACCTTCGTCTTTTTATTGAATCGCATCCGCCGGCAGGCGGAAGAGCCGGCCTCCTCAAAGGCCATCTAAGGCCCTGTTTGCCCCTGTTCGCCGCTTACCGGCGCAGTCAGCATAATTGTTCAACTCTACACTATATCCGGCCTCCAACAAGGAAGCCTCTGCAAGGCTCCGGCCGGATCCTGGCCTAAGAACTTTGTCACTCTACTGGAAAACACCACCATGAACCTAGTAACGCTAGCCATATTACAGATGGTAAGCCCTCAATTCGCCACCCTCTCTAAAATGACTCTCATTTAGTGCAGACGCGTTTACGCTCACGCACGTGACTTTCGAGTTCTATTTCATCAGACCTCCCACCTTTGTCGGTTGTGCCTAGGGACGCATACAGTCCACACTGTTATTTTGATGTGCCCTACGGTCACATATAGACTACACTGTGCCTTCTGATTCTTGCTGTGCCCCATGGTCGCCAATAGACCACATTTGATTTGTGCCCTGACCTGTGTTGTGCCCCATGGTCGCCAATAGACCCACTTGATTTGTGTCTTGACCTGTGTTGTGCCCCATGGTCGCCAATAGACCACATTTGATTTGTGCCTTGACCTGTGTTGTGCCCCATGGTCGCCAATAGACCACATTTGATTTGTGCCTTGACCTGTGTTGTGCCCCATGGTCGCCAATAGACCACATTTGATTTGTGCCTTGACCTGCGTTGTGCCCCATGGTCGCCAATAGACCACATTTGATTTGTGCCTTGACCTGCGTTGTGCCCCATGGTCGCCAATAGACCACATTTGATTTGTGCCTTGACCTGCGTTGTGCCCCATGGTCGCCAATAGACCACATTTGATTTGTGCCTTGACCTGTGTTGTGCCCCATGGTCGCCAATAGACCACATTTGAATTGTGCCTTGACCTGTGTTGTGCCCCATGGTCGCCAATAGACCACATTTGATTTGTGCCTTGACCTGTGTTGTGCCCCATGGTCGCCAATAGACCACATTTGATTAGTGCCTTGACCTGTGTTGCGCCCCTTGGTCGCCAATAGACCACATTTGCTCTGTGCCTTGACCGGTGCTGTGCCCCATGGTCGCCAATAGACCACATTTGATTCGTGCCTTGACCCGTGCTGTGCCCCTTGGTCGCCAATAGACCACATTTGCTCTGTGCCTTGACTTGTGTTGTGCTTCATGGTGTCGCCAATAGACCACATTTGATTTGTGGTATGCCCCCTTACCTGTGCTGTGCCTTATGGTCGTCATTAGGTGAAACCCTAACTACCTATATATTTAATGTGCTTCTAGCTGCACTTTGACTCTCGCATTTAGGCGATACACTGGTTTAGCCAGCTTATCCATACTTGCCTAGCTTGCCACCGCCTTGCCTACCTAGATCATAGCCTATTGGTACCTGCCTAGCTTACCTACCTACCTATACATGATCTCCCCACACATTGCCCAAATCTTATATTGATACACGCCTCCGCACGTAGCCTTAGTCTATATTTATAGCCTGAACCTGGACCTGCCTATTTTTACACTCCTCCTTGCCCACAACCATAATGAAAACTACCCAATACCACACCTTACACTTTGCACTGAGCCTCATTACCACCATGGCACTTGCATCCGTGACTTCATACCCTGCTAAGGACAGAAACATGAGACTGAGGGCAAGACTGTCCCGTCTTCATGAACCATCATCCTACCACAACTATAGAGGCTATATCGATCTATCAAACAAACGTTCGCAACACCCCAAATCCGCCACTCTCCACCCTGTTCCCTCAACCACCAACCAGTCACCCTTACAAAGAGCTGCTCCCACTAAAAATAAACTACCCCCCTCGACTCAACTAACAAGTACCTTATATCTAACTGGATCTCTCATCAATGCAAGATCCTTGATAGCCCATGCCACAGAAATCTCGGACACCTTAACTAATGAAAATTTAGACATACTAGTCATAACCGAAACATGGCTCCATGAGGCGGCTGGCCCTGCCATCATGCTAGCTATACCCGACGGCTACCAACTATTAAGAGTAGATAGACCCAACACCAAAGGAGGTGGCCTGGCTATTATCCATAAATCCACCTTACCTATTAAATTAGCTACCACCCTGCCACTCCCATCATGTGAACTCCTTACTGCCAAAATGCACCTCTCTTGTAACCGGACTCTCACCATGCATGTCATTTACAGACCACCTGGACCACTAGGAACCTTCGAAGACGACCTAACAAGTATTATAACCAACAATACTAAAGACCACGCTCAAATACTATTACTGGGAGACTTCAACCTGGGCTTTAATGACTGTAATGACAAACATGCCATATCTGTCGCCTCACTTCTGAATGACTACGCCCTAACTCAAAAAGTCCCTTCGACTACTCATGCCAAAGGTAGGACCCTAGACTGGATTGCTGATCGGAATTGCAACATTAGCATTACCAACATAATACCGCATTCCTGGACCAACCACCACCTAATTGTATGCAATGCCTCACTAGACCTTATCCGACCTAAACCTATACTCATGGCCCCGCCACTCCCCACCAGAAGCAAAAAAGACATCACAGCAGAACAACTCCTACCCCACCTTCTCCCTACTCTTAACAATCTAGATAACATTACAGATCCCACGTTGCTTGTGGAAGCTTACAACAGTACGATGATCAAGGCACTTGACTTGATTGCCCCTACCAAGATACGTAAAAGTAAACAACTTTGTCACCTCAACAACTGGTTCATGCCTCACCTGAAAGACCTCAGAATTCAAAAAAGAAAGTTGCAGTCAATTTGGCAACACTCACCCACTGAGGAGAACAAAACTAAATTAGCCACCCTCGCCAAACAGTATAAAAAGGAAATCATAAGCACTAAAAGAAATACCTTCAATGATAGAATATCTAAGGCCAAATCAGACACCAAGGAGCTATTCTCCATTCTCCGAGAAATGGAATCACCCATACCCCTGACTGATAACATTCCTAAAAATAAGCTCTGGTGCACCAATATACAAAATGCCCAGCGGGTAAAATCAGCCTGCTCCAAACTAAAATTGCAAACAAAAAAGTATCCTTGCTCCTGCCAACGGAACTCACACCGCAGCCACAGCTCACTCCCAACCAACCCAACTCCCCTCTCCTATTTAGCTTCAGAAAAATATCTATATTGGAGACAGAAAAATTATACTATCCCTAAAGCCTTCCAACTGCAAAGGAGACAATTGCCCGGCTCAAATTATCAAAGATGCAGCTCGAGACTTAGCCCCCTTTATCTCGAAACTCATCAATGCATCCTTCAATTCCAATCTAGTACCTAATAACCTCAAACAATCCTGGGTGCTTCCCTTGCTAAAAAAACAAACACTGGACCCTGCAATACCAACAAAATACAGACCCATCACCACCGTCCCATTTCTACTTAAAATCATTGACAGAGTAGCATACCTGCAAATTCAGGACTACTTAGAAACTAACAATCTACTAGGCACACGGCAATCTGGCTTCCGTTCCCTTCATGGAACTGAAACAGCCTTGATTGACCTCAAGACCCAAATTGACGAGTTGAAGGACAATGGTAAATCAGCTATGCTGCTCCTCCTTGACTTATCGGCGGCATTCGACTTGGTAGATCACGCAGTCTTATGCAATCACCTAAGTTCTGCCGCTCATTTCTCAAGTGATGCCATAACCTGGGTACAATCCTTCCTGGCAAACCGGACAATGAGAGTCTTCTCCCCCCTAGCGGCTGCTGATCCCACACAAGTTTCATGGGTGTTCCTCAAGGATCATGTGTATCTCTGACGATGTATAACATCTTTACTAAGCCCTTGTTTGACAAGCTGGACAGATTGGGTGTCATCTACACTAATTACGCAGATGACACACAGATCCTAATCCCCCTTTCGGGCAACTTCTTGGAAGACAAAGCCTTAGTAAATAGGATATATCTTCTCATTCAGGCATGGATGGCATCGCATGGCCTCTGCCTGAATGACGATAAGACTGAGTTACTGATCCTCGGCTCAGAGCTGGCCATTAAAAAACTTGACCCTAACTATGCCTCATTTACCATCGACAATAACGTCATCAAAGTGATGCCTGCAGTCAAAATCCTCGGGGTTTATCTTGACTCAGCGCTCACCTTCAAGAAACAAACGAACTCACTAGCATCCTCCACTGCATATACTTGCAAATTGATCCGAGCATGTAGACCATTTCTAACGGAGACTAGTTGCATTACACTAGCTAATGCTCTCATCATATCCAAGCTGGATTACTGCAATGCCCTTTATGCAGGATCTAACAAGTATATCCTTGACAAACTCCAAACTCTCCAAAATAACCCTGTTAGAGTAGCTTTAAAGATTCCTAATAGAGCTCATATCTCCACCTCTAGGAAAAATATCCATTGGCTAAAAATCAAAGACAGGATCGCCCTCAAAACACTTTCCCTCACCTCCAAATGTCTTAATAACTTATCCCCCCCTTACCTGGCCAACAGAATCCACAAGAGAACCTCAAACCATCCCACCAGATTGATTAACGCCTTTACCCTAGTGGTGCCTAGATACAAAAGAGTACAGCTGGCGGCTCTAGCTTCCCGGTCATAGCGGCGCAAAGTTGAAATAAACTCCCGCTAGATCTCAGAACGGACCAACCTTACTCCAGTTTCAGGCGAAAAGTCCTCACCTGGATACGTGCCAATGACACTTAGCTTGACCTCCCCTAACGATACTAGATGACTGTAACTAGATGAATGATTTCTGTTCAACCTGACTGAACCGCAGTCTTGCATTTTTCTTGCTTACCTACCTTGTGTTCTAATATGAACTGTATCAACCGTATTTTTTCCTGTACTGCCCTGTACTCTCTGAACTGTAGTCTGCATTTTCTTGTATACCCACCCCCTGCTCTAATGTGAACTGTATCAACTGCATTTCTCCTGTAACTAAGTCCTTAAGCTTACTTGTACTGTTTGCGCCCAGCTACCCTGTCGGGTTTGGTTCTGCGCTATACCAAATAAATAAACAACAACAACAACAACAACAACATACGAGAGCCAGTAGAATAACATCTATATAGTTCACTGTAGGTGGTATGATACTCAATACCCAATTGTGTGGCGCGATAGGTTTTCTGGCGAAGGGCCCAGATTGTGACATCATGCTGATGAAATATCACATTAAAAACGGCCTTCCAGCCATGGAAGAGCAAGACGTGCATGGATTTCCCCTGTTCCTGTGCTGACCCCTGTTGGTTTTGTCTGTAATGAACTGCAGTTTGAACTTGCCATTGGGTGAGTCTTTTGTTTATCCTGCGTAGGAGTCTGCAGACTTCCAATGTCCCTCTGGTATACCTGAGAGTTCTTCCCAGCAACGCTGTCAGGGAAACTGCCTCATAAATACAGACATTCTATTACCAATGCCAAACCCCTTGTGCTGCCAATCAGTAGGGAAGAAAGACTTCCTACCGGCAGTGCATGGAGGTCGAAAATTAAAATAGGACTGCGATTCCAAGCTCCAGCCTCAGAGTCCTAAGTGTCCAGGCACCATCTTTGAACAGTGAGAACACCAATTTACAAGGAAAGGAAATTCACTTAAAACATTAAGAAATTAAAACATTAAAATTGCTAAAAGTTAGCATGAGTGCAACGTGTGTAGTGTTGTGGGTGTATCCACACACATTTGTTGTCTTTCCATAAGGGTGCTGAGTAAGTTTGTTGTGTTTTTATTCTCTCTTTTGAATCAGATGTTGAAATCTCCCAGGATGATAAAGTTATCATGATAGTTGGAAAGGTTGGCGATGCAGTCAGTGAGCTTTGTTGCAAAGTTTGGGTTGTAGGAGGGTGGTCTGTAGATCAGAAGAAACACTACTTTGGCTTGGTCGTTGAGCTTGATGAGGAGAGATTTACAGTCTTCTATGTCAATTGAGGGGAGTGGTGTGGCGCATATGTGGTCTTTGTGCGCCATTGCGATTCCGCCTCTTCTTCGTTTTTCTCTGTTGGTGTGTATTAGTTTGAAATTGTCTGGTATGGCTTTGTGGGTCACAAAAGGCAAATATGAGTAAAAGGTGTGGTAAGAATAGACATTTGCAGAGGATGTTTCATGGCATTGCTCCATTAAACATAGGCACAATGTCCACCGCTCCTCAGTGACAAGTAAAGTTGGACTTGACTACTGCAGCTGCAGTTCTCCCACCAGAGCACATCACTGATGCTGCCAAATGTCCTCAGTCTTGAAGAGTTCATTTCACACCAATTAAGCTGGATCTGTCTCAGGACAGTTGTGGTGGGCTGCTAGAGAGTTTAATTTGGTTAAATTGGAAGCGTTTGTACCATCAGTTGCAGTGCGGCGTGACATGCTTATGCTTGTTTGATGGGTCCACTCCTCTAATTGGCATTTGTTTTGCTCCATGCTGTTCCGTCCTTGATGACGGCGGTTGAAAGTTCCTGCTCTGACGGTTGACAGCTGTAATCGCAGTGCTTTGCTGCCAAACGGGCATGCAGTCTCCCATTTCCTGTCATCAAGCTCTTACTGTGGCTAGTATTGCAGCCTGTTCTTGGGGGAGGGGGCTAAGGCTCTGTCTGGAAAAAAACAACGTGCAGGTACGTCTTGCCTGGTTTAGTGGAGCGTTATACTCCGCTACTCTTTTTTTGTGTGCGTTCTCAACCTGCAAAAATGTCTGCACCCAGCACTCCCACGCTACAAAAGCCGTTAAACTCTTTCATTAATGCTTCTCACATTCCAACTCTGCCAAAATATGATACCATGACCTCCAATCTCGTGGCTGTGTTGCCATCCACAAATGGGGATCGTCTTTCCGAAATCCTGGCCTTAAGTTCACGTAGGAGGAAGAGAATCCACGCCAAGAGAATGGAGATGCCCCTTGATATCAATGGAACCCTGGATAAGGCCACTGATATGCCTAGAATATGTACGGATCTGGCTCAACAAGTAAAAATACCAATAGCCCTGGGGACAACTAAACTTGCAAACCATTCAGAAAGCAGTTGTGAATCTTTAAGTCCGACCTTTATTGTAACATCTCTTCAGGAGGAAGGGGGTACCAAGTCTAACCAAGCTCCTTCCTTATAGTCTCTGTCAGTCTCTGAGAGAAACATCACTCCTGAGTCTTGGAGGCATTCCAAGGCTACAATCATCAAAGAGTTAAATAGATGTGACTCTCTCTATGACTTTGATGCATGGCTGGCTTCTCTAGATTCATTTGTTAAGAGACATCACTCTCACGTTACTGACAAATGCAATCAAATATTCTCTCATGATCCACCTGTGGTACATCCGATCACTGATGAAGCAAATTGTCCCTCTGAAACAGATTTGCCACCTGAGAAAATAGACAATTATTCACAAACTACATGGGATTCACCAGCTGGTCCAAGCCTTGAGTTAAGGTCATCATTGATAGCAGTACCACTGGTTCCAACCTCCGCAAGAATCGAGCGATCACTGAACCATAATTTTGCATCTCCCGCTTCTGTTGATGCTCCTGTTACATCACATCTGGATGGCACCCATGGATCTATGAATCCTAGACCAAAACCGGCCAACCTACGGAGAATACGATTAAGAAAATCTCATATGACAATACCCAAAGACAGATCTATTAGAGATCTGGTATTGGACCACAGGAATTTTATTATCACTAATGTTATGAAACCATCTGAGAGAGAACCAAGAGAAGCACTCCGAAATAAAATACTTGCATGGCTTCGCGCAAGGTCTAGGCCAGGGGTAGTATGATTCTCCGACCTAAAGTTCTTGCGTAGAATCGAACTCGACGATTGGTGTGCCCAGAGGAACAGGGCCTGCTGCTGGTGGGGTGTGGAACCAGCAACTTGCCCCACTTTTTAAGCTTGTGTAAATACCTGCCCATGGGTTCCTGGAATCTAGGATTAGTAGTCTGACATTCAGTTGCTGTCTGAAAACTTGAAATGATCAACTTAATGGCTTCCCCCCAGACTGTCTTGTTCCGATGTCTGCCCTATCTTATGTGCCCCATGCACCCATCACCCCTGGAAACCTACATTGCCTAGAGGTCCTACTGGGTTACCTTCCTGCAACAAGAACTCTGGGTAATCCACGCCCTGCCTATGCCTCTGACCCTGTGGTGATGGAGCTTTGGCATGGGAGTAGCTTATCTTGTGAGAATGCTTCACCGGGTTCTACCAGACCCTAGAATCCCGGGCAGCAACAGTGCGCATTTCCACCCACCACGCAGGTAGGACAGGTCTCGCAAAGAAGCAGCTCCAGACTAATCGGCTAAAAAGGACTCACCTGCACCTAGGTATTGGACGAGTAACTTCAGGGGGATGATACATCTTCGCCAAATACTTATGTTGATGCATCCCCTAGGAGACAACATAGTGTGATAATATGTGATATAACTGTGTGTATTTCTTTGCAGAAACCCTGAGGTGTGAATCAAACTCACCATGAGAGGAAACAGCACAACTAAGCCATAAGTGGTACATGAGAGCAGTGACACGCTGCTGGCTCAGTAACAGTGCATGGCAATAATAAAACGTGTCAGACCTGTCTGTGGTGTAGAAATGTGAGTGTGTCTCTTGCCGTCATATCACTAATTCCACTATTCCAATGAGTGCATTTTCAACTAGTGTTACCCAACAAGTACTCCTACCTATCTACAACCACTCCCTAATCAGCTTTCACGTTACCCTAAACTCCCCTATCTTACCAACAACCTCTACCTAACCCCTTTGCCGCCTTGGCGGTGTTGTGGTGACATGTATGTCAACCCAGCCATCCTGTGACAACCAAGACGTGAGGGCTGTCTGCATGCAGCTCCTACTTTTTTGTTGAGGGTGTGAATAAAACTAACCAACCCGATGCATGAGGGGTAGGTATGGGGAATGAGGGTTGTTACAAATGTTGTATTAATGGGACTTGGTATGGCCATACTCTGAAAACAGGGCACTGACATATCAAATCACAGGTTGGAGAAGAACAATGAGTGGGTGACTAACAGCTATTAATGTGCCCTCTGCAATAAGAGACTAGCCCACAACGTGACATTTTGTGTTTGTTTTCTATTCATGGTACGTTTGGAATTTTCATGTAAAATGATTTACTGTGTGCCTCAGAAATCACTTAAAATGCAGGAATTGTGACCTACTACTGTTTAACTTAGGACACAGTTTACTCCATGCATTGAGTGTGATTGGGGACTCTGGCCTATTGCACAACGCTGTATTTTTAGATGTTTAGTACATTTGAATGACACATCTGATGTCAACTCACAGGTCTTACATGTATTGCCTCAGAATGAATTTCACAGTAAACACACACATACATTACCAACATTTTGGAACCACTTTACTATAGTTTTAATCGGTGCTATGTTCAGTAGAGGGGGATAGTGTTTTGCCAGTGGGATGCACTCAAAGTTGGTGACGTCTGTCAAGTACCGAGGTGGGTAAGGCAGAGACCTGCCAAACTAAAGGGTTGCTGGTGCAGTCGAATGCTTGTGAGGGGGATCTATTATACCTTTTCCTTCTAAAGAATGTTTTGCTGCGGACAAAGCACATGTCATGGTCCTCCGATACAGAGGTGGGGATGCACTATTGTCAGACCCACTGAAATGACATTTTCTAAACCATTGCTGATACTGTTCAAACCTCACAAACTGTTTGAACAGAATGGCACCCATCTCCCCTGCAGAGTTCTTGATGTTGCTAACAATGACCTGCTAGTCATCTGAGGTAATGGTTCTCAGTGGGTATGACAGCCCTGCAGGTGTGGGTGTTATGTGGTTACTGTAATGCCCCTATCCAGCATTGCAAATGCTTTCAGACTTGATTTCCTTGGCCTAGAAAACATCCTGCAGCTCCTGCACCTTTGCACCATCATGGAGTTTGGAGCAGGTTGTTGTCAGTCACTGCTCTTCCCCCCTCTCTTAGTGTCATACAGTCATGTTGTCTTCAATGCCTCCTCCAAAATAGTTTCCAATATCGGATACAGAAGTGGCAAGTGCATGTGAGGCACTGACACTAGAGGAACCCCACATACAGCATGTTGCATTCATGTAGGCATCATATGTAGGAGAATAGGGTGAAGTGACATCCTTTTGCTAAGGATAATTTAAATCACAGACATTGTAGAGCAACATTTCGTTGGGTGGTCTACTGCGAATTTGATTCTGCTGTGAATTCCTTGAAAGTGGGAGTAACTTAATTAAGACTACAAGTGACAATACAAATTCACCTTTGGTACAAGCCTGTACTACACAGTAAAGTGGTAGCGGATGGCTGAGCAGACTTATCCCGTGTGAGCTTGAGCAAAAGACTTTTGTCCTATTGACTTTGGCCCTAAGCCTTTTTTGCTTTACTTAAGTGAAATGTTATACAAATGATGTGTAAATAAATGTATATTCTTTTACTCAGAAACCTTGAGTCAGTGTTTGTTTGAACCATAGTAATTACTGCCCTTTGTGTAACTTCTGATACTGCTCACTTACTCTTGAGATAAGTCTGGCTGCTCAGTACACGCTTGTACCAAAGGTGAATTTGTACTGTCACTTGTAGTCTTAATTGTGCGTGGTGTTCCCAAAGGGTACTGCATATAATTCTGCCTAACGAGCACTTACCCCATTCTCCCCTATCCCATTTCCCGCTCTGTACTTGCACATTCTGAATGTTCACAACGCCTAGTAGGTCCGCCTCTGCCTTTGTTCACCATTGTTGTTTTGTCCATTGTTATGTTTTGTTCCCTTGTTCCCTTCCCTTTGCCCTGTGGGCGCTTTGAAACACAAATGCTTGAAGTATAAGCACCTTACAAGTGTGCAATAAATAAATAAATAAATAAATAAATACATACCTGTTTACAGAAAATTGAGTTTACCAGCCGTATGGCCAAAATTCAGAAACCTCTGGCCAAGGTGCAGTTCAGGACCCTCAACATCACAGCAGGCATTATATATTTAATAATGTGGACATCAGAGTAGTGCAGTCTTGCACACAGGGGTCAGGCATGTCTCTATTCATAGACTGCCGTCATACAGAGGTTTATTTTTCACCAACCCAATCACATCCCTGCATTCTTGCAAAGAAGTACTGCTACTGTTTCTTTTCAAGTATTGCAGTCCTATGTAGAAGTTCTGGTACTTTTCAAATGTGAGTGTTGCAAGCCGGGTGGCAACTATGCATTGAAGGTGTTGCTCTCCTGCTGGGAATATCGGCTCATTTCCTACTCAAAGTACACTCAGTCCTGCAGAACTGTTCTGCTCACAACACTACAATCCTGAGGATATCCTGGTGCTATTGTATGAATCCAAGCTTGAGGGGGAGGTGTGTGCGCAATTTGTGTGTCTCTGTGTTTGGGTGTGTAGTTGCTTTTGCATTGTGGGTACAATGAACACATCAATTTGAAGCATAGCTTTTTTATTTTAATTTTATTTTTGAGTTTCATGCAGATTGCACTGTGAGCTAGAGGCTTTAAATGGAAGCGCCAGGAAGTGGGAGGAGGAGAAGGGGTGCATTATATTGATCCTGGGTCATTCACACGTGTCTTTCAAGAACATTAGCATTGATAGCACAATCACTGACTGAGTCTTTGAGTTCAGGCCCCAAACTCAGTGGACACGACTGGTGGATCTACCCTTCACCCAAACTAGTCCACCCCTCTTGAACGTCTGGTGACTGGCGTGCTGTCTCAAGCATAGGGGGACGGGGGTTAGCACCATGGCGAGTTGATGGTACGTCTATTGCCTCCGGCGCTGGATTTATTAAATCTATAAGTGCTGATGGGATATTTGCTGATAGATACCAGGGCTCTTCCAGGTAAGTAGATTTACATGGGTCATGCTGCTTCTCCTGGCCTTTGTCAGGTGCATCCTTGTGGGCAAGGCATAGGGTTTTATAAGAGACTCTCACATTGATTCGGCAATTCGAATGTGTCTTAAATACTCTGCAACTGCTATTTATGTGGCTGTCTTTAGTTTTCATATAGCACCTTGGAATTGGTTTGTCCGGTAATACCATCACTGCTGCTGCGGGGGTCCCTGCTGGCCCCTGTCGAGCCGAGCGGTCACATGTAATCACATGACCGCTATTTCAGGAAGCACTCCGAGGGCATCTGTAGCCCTGGGCATCCCATTCCAAGGGGCGCCCCTTCTAGGGGCATTGTTTGCCCCAGTTGGTGCTGACCAGGCGCCGCTCTCTGATGCATTACCTTCAATAGTTCTTTTTCCATGCCTAGCCCTATTCCACCTAGGGTTACCCGGCATTCTGTCCTCGCCTGCCATCTACTCGTACTCATGTCTCCGTTCCATTTTGCTTGATGCTGTACCTGCTTTTTATTTTGGCCTTCTTAATGCTCACTCCGTTGGCAATAAATCTCATCCCTTCTTTCATTTGAACTTACATGAGACTTGGATCACTTCTGACAACTATTCTGTAACTGCTATTTTTCAAGCTTCTTCTGCTCACTTTTCTCATACACCTAGTCCGTCCGTCCTGGCATGGTGCCCATGCCGGCGTACTCTTAAACTCTTCCTGGACTCTTTTACCCCCTCCTTTTGGACTTCCGATGTTTGCTTCATTTGAGTATCTTTTTTCTTCTTTTTCTAAACCTTTTCCTGTGGCACTTTTAACTATTTACTCCCCTCCTGGGCACACTGTTGACTTTATTGATCATCTTTTTCACTCATTTTTCATCTGTTTTTCTTCATCCTTTTTTCGTTCTGAGAGACTTTGTAGAGGAGCAGTCGAATGCCTGTACAGAAAGCCCTACCCCCGGATATCTATAGGCTAGCAGCATTGCAGCATGTCTGACACCAGAAGTTTTGACGATTCCGCGTTGAGTATTCAAGAAAAGGTATCCACTAAGAAAACCTTAGCTGATGGATCCTTGGAAAGATGACAATCTCTTGGAAGAGCTCCCTGAAGGAATATGAAAATAAGAGAAAGAGAAGTTGGTGACGTCACAAGAAGTGAGCGTGACGCACCAAGAAGACTGGCTGAAGAAGAGAATGTATGTACCTTATAGAATCTGATGACAGATTAAAGAATCGAGTAAGCTTTTATGTGTGAAAAGATTGCATGACTGGTTAGCACTGAAGAAAAGGCAAATCACGAAATACTTAGTACAGCTGCAGTAATGCAAGTAGACTAAGTAATCATACAAGCTGGCTATACGTAGTGAATAGACTGCAGGTGACGCTGCCATTATACACATAAGAAGGTGAACATTGGTGTTATAGTTTAGTAAACTCATACGCACAGAGAAAGAAGGATGGGAAAGCGGTGTCACAGCAAAAGATTTGCTGGGAGCTTGGAAGGAGCGAGAAGGGTTGTCTGGCCTGATGACAAGACTGAAGGCAGTCAAGACTGGTTATCTATTCTCAAAGGCCAAGAACGCGAGAAACTGGGTCATCGCTTATTAAGGTGCAAGGAAAGAACACCATGAGTGTCGAGTTCTTTTAATTCAAGACAATTAAATGCTACAAAATGGGCCGCATTGCGGTCTCTTGTCACGTGAGCACAGGATGTATATACAGGGAATAGAGTTGGGAATGTGGTTCTGGAAATATGATAGGCGTGTACCCATACTCCCCTTTTATTCCCAGAGAAGAGAATACATTGCAAGGCCAAGTTCAAAGACAATCGTCATGGCAGAAGGCATGGGTGAGGAGAGATGTTGGGCTAATTAGGTGGGGAGGTAAAGTTGAGTTCACACCCTGGTACCTGGGGTATGAGCTTACGTGCTGCTGGTGAACCGAATGTTCCAGACATGGCACGATCATGCCAACCAATTGTATAGGTTGTATAACAAAGGGCCTTATAGTTTGAGAGCCAATGATGTTCCTTGTTTCTAATTACTGTTGAGGATGACTTGCAGTAGGGGTGGGCATGTTTGCCTAACCGTAGAGACCCAATTGCAACCCGATCCCTTATAGAAAGTATGCTTAGATGTTCCCCTTAGTCCTATCACAATTCCCCCTAAGTTTTTGTTATTTGCCACATAGTATGACATCACGTATGACACATTTTTGTTATATAAATAAAAGTTTTTGTATGATGATTCGAGAGCACATTCACACATCTGCTGATGTCCGTTGTACCTCCCTGTTTTAGACAATTGATAATAAAACAGCCATAAAGGACTTTGCCATCATCCTGAGTGGTTTGAATATTGGTGTACAGAGTTATTCTGTTCCCCATCCAACTGCATGACACGCTACCCACCTGGGCCCCAAGTTTAACTTCTTCACTATTATTTCTTGATGATTCATATCATTTGCATTCTCGTTTTTTCTCCTCTCCTCATCAATCTGGTTCTTGTCTTGGTCTTATTTGTTCATCCTTACCTTCTCCTAGTCCTACGACTGTTCAACCGCTTTATCTCTCGGTTCATTATTTACTTTCTTTCTCTCTCTCTCTTCCTCTGCCTCTTCCTTCCCCTGCTTTATACCTATTTTTACTCATCAGATCTCTGTTCTGTTAATTCATCTTCTTTTCTTTCCTTACTTCTATCATCTCTTCCTTCTTCTTTTTACTTCTCTTCTCTTCAGCCTGATGCTGCCACTCATAAACTACCTCAACCTTGGCTCACTCCCGCTCTTGCCTACCAATGTTATCCATTCTAACAAAAGAGGGATAAAGATCGCATGAAGTGCCATTCCTGTCGGCATTCCCCTCCTCTAGCAATTAGCCAGGCTTGGGAGTTTCTAATGAAAGACAATGGTAAACACTGAAAGCGCTATCCTCTGCAATAGTACTTCACACTCTTGCAACAGAACCTGGGCCTTTTGAGAAAAAGTCCCTCATTGAGATTTCACACTGAACAGGGGTGGACTGGGAACCAAAAGAGGCCCTGGAAATAATTTTCAAAGTGAGTCCATATCACACATTTTCAACAAGCCCAACCCTTTTCCTATGAGAAAATGTGGAAATAAAATAGATTCTCACACAAAAGAGGCCCAGAGTGCAGAGGCCTACCGGGAAATCTCCAGAGTTCTCTATAGTCCAGTCCACCCCAGCGTGCACCAATCAGTGACAATTCATTGTAATTCCATCTAAAAAGGGCTCTTTAGAGTGGCTTGCAAAGGAAGGCTACGCCAGCTCGTCTTTGTCCTTGCACTCTGCACAGAGTAAACACGAGTGGTGCAATGATAACGCGTTACACCTAAAATCACCCATATATTTCTCTTCTGGGATGTGATAAAGCGCATTCCGCGTTGGTGTATCTTGCTGAATTGCAGACAGGTCTTGCGTCAGCTGAAGTGACATCAGTCATTGTGTAAGAGATGCATGATTTAGGATCAATTCTCCACAGAGGATAGACCAGCGCCTGGCAATCATCCTGGTGTTTTGTTTTACTATGTCTTGATCATTCCAAAAGGTTTTGATCTGCAATTGAGGGCTTGGTGAGAGGGGCAGCTGATCGTGTGTTTGTATGAAAACTTGCTTTTATTTTCAGCACCTGCTCAGAATGAGATGTGAATTCATATGCTCATTAATTGTGAACAATATGCTGGGAAATGAATTTAATTGGAAGTAGGTATGATTTTGACTTGTGTAGTAAACTTAAGAAGTGGTTTATTTTTCCTAATAAAACATATTAAATTACATTTTTAATAGCACATTTATTGAGTCCAAGCTCATTAGTTGCTGAGATGATACATTGAAATGACATTTATTTGGTTAAATGTTGTTTTGTTTAGCTCATGAAATGCACTGCTCAGTAAATGAGGCACCACATTGAAAGTCTTTTCATAGAACTGACAGTGGGTCTCATTCTAAGTTTGCCTGTCCGGCAACAACAGTGCCGGTAAGTTTATCGGCACCGTTGTTTCCGGACTGTCAAACTACTGGTTTGCCTGCCAGAGCCGCTGTGCCAGGCAGGTCTGATCCTGCCAAGCACAGCGTTCACTGCAGGCAAAGCTGTCACAGAAGCACCGGCACCTTTAACAACGTGCCGGTGCTTCCGTGTGCCCGCTCCCATCGAGTCGTATTGGACTCTATGGCAATGGAGAGTAACGAAATTGCTGGCGCCTGATTTCCTGACCGCCGGACTTGGAATAGACGGGTGGCACCGGGATGTCAGGCGGCTGTCATTTTTTATGGGTCCAGTGGCAACCTGGCGGTAGCACCGGCACGGTTACCACCAGACCCGTATCGAGGCCCAGTGCTCATACAGGGTTGGATGTTCTTAAGGTGGGATGGAGGGATACAAGGGTCATTCTTACTATGAGTCATATGAGATAACATGCTCACTGGACTCACAAACTCTTGTAAAATAAATTAGTTGAGAGCATAGAAAGGGTTGTGGTTGCGAAAACACCAGGCACGCCATGATGGTCTGGAGATCCTGCAACATGGGAATCCCACTATTAAGTTGTGACATGATGACACGGACCAGAGTCGTCTGTTTATCTGTTACTACATCTCAGCGGATGACTGGTAGAACGACGCAACCGGTCGCAACACGAGTTGGCTCTATGTCCCTTTTTGATCATTATTTTATGGAAAATCATTAGACTAACAGGCATTTCTACAATCTGAAGACTGTTATGTCAGAATTATTATCATTTTGTACTCCAATGTTCAGTAAAATTACATTGGTATCAAATCAAAAAGATAACTTCTTGATCTGTCCATTCTTTCATTATATAGATGTCATTAAAAGTGTTTGAAGTATACAATATTACGCATGCACATGGACTAGGGTGTAACAAGCATTCTAATAGATATTGGAAATAGGTTTGGGCATAGCCTATGCACACCGGTCCAAGCAGCAATCAAGCATCACCATTACTATTCCGTATGTGGGGTTAGGCCAGGTTTGGCCACACTCGTTTTTCACTGAGATGTAGATGTCATCCCACTTCCTTCATCTTAGTCCCTCAAATGCTGAGGCCCTTTTTTTCCTGCTACTACGATTCTGCCTCCTCGTTCTCCTTCTTTCCTCTTGTTCCCTCCTTTTTGTCTCCCCTTTTGTGCCTCTGCATGTAACTTGGGTGTAATTGTTGAGCCTTCTCTTTCTTTCTCTCTTCATATTTCTGCTATTTCCTGATCCTGTTGTTTTACTCTTTTCAACATTCATTGCGCTCAACTTTATCTTTCCTCTGTGCTACTAAGCCTCTTATTTCTAGTTTGATTTGTTCTTGCCTTGACTATTGCTCATCCCTCTGTGCTGGTCTCCCACCATCTCATCTTCTCCCTCTTCCCTCTATCTATAATTCTTTTATCTGTCTCCTTTTTTCTCTTTCTCCTCGCTCACATTTTCTTTACTTTCTATATTACAGCTACCCTTTGAGTCTGGTTTTCTTTTTCACTGCCTCTTAATTGTCTTTAAGTAACTTTAAGTGTGTTCATGGTCTCTCCCCTATCTATATTTGTTTGCTTATTGCTCTTTATTCTCCTCCTGTAATCTTTGTTTTCAGATTCAGTTCCTTCTTGCTGTTCCTGAACCTCCATGTGCTTTGTCTAATTTCCATTCTTTTGCCCTCTTTGCTTCTAAGCACTGGAAATCTCAACCTCATGGGTTCTTTTTCTTCTCTTTGCACTTTCCAGACTAATCTTAAACCTTTGTTTTCTTTTCTTTCTAATAACTAAATGTCTGTGTCATTCTTAGAAGTCTTCTCTGATTTTGATTTTGATTTGCATTACTAATATTTATTGTATTGTTTTGTTATAATTCTAATCTGTGCCTTTTGCGAAAGGCACTTTATGAATCCAATAAATGGAAATGAAATTTGCAATAATAAGTATATTTCTCATGCTATCCTTTGCTTTCCTTTCTACTTCTCTCTGCACTCTTCTCTCAATTCTCTTCCTATCCCTATAATCTCTTCTTCTCGGCTCTGAACCTCTACCTGCTCCACGACTCTCTCCTTTCACAAAACCAACTCCAACCCCAGCGTCCATTACCCTTCCTATTCTCGCCTACACATCCAGCACCGCTCTATTTCTCAGACTCAAACGTCTTTGTGCTTCTACATCTCACTCTATTTCTTTTGTTCTTTAGAATATGCAGCCTGGCTGTAATAAACCTCCTATACCTCTGACCTCTTCCATCCTCTTTCCCCTTCAGTTTACCTCATTACCCTCACCAAAGCCTGGATCTTGCTCATTCTTCCTCTTTCAAATACACAATCTGCACCATCACTTCTCCATCCAGTCCGGTAGGTCAATTCTCCAACCACCTCTCCTAATTAATTGACCCTCCCTCACAGTCACCACCTCATTGTCATTGGTGACTTTAACCTCCCCTGTCTGTCTGCTTCTCTAGCCATATATTTGAGATCTCTCCTCCTTAACCACTCACTCTCTTCTGTCCCCTCTCTGCCCACCATGTCAAATGGAAACTCCCTCCACCTTCTTCTCCTCTGCCCTCAACTATCTTCCTCCAATATCTCCACCACTCCTTCTCTCTCCGATCACGATACTGGGTTTGCCTCAAAGTCCACTCCTGTTTTGCCCTGACTCTCTCATCTAATACTACTGTTACTAAGTTAAAGTTTCCCTCTTCCAAACTCCCTGACTACCTCTCTGACCAACACCACTCTCTCTCCTCCTATCCTGGACTCACCTTTCCATAAAAAGCCTTCACTAACTTCTGTTCTCTATCCTCCTTCTCCTCTCTCTACCCTCCTTCCACATCGACTCACAAAATCTCCCTTCCACGGCCCTGGATTACCCCTCTCCTCTGCAAAGTAAAGAAAAAAAGACAATGCAGAAAAACCTTCTTACTTGGCAATGGTCAAGATGTTTTTGATGAATATTTTTAATACGAATACACATTTACAACAAGAAAGATCAAGACACTCCTCAGATCTCAAACTCTCCTCCCTCACTGTTCTTCAAAACTACACCTCAGCTCTTGACTCTGCCAAACATGACTTATATCTCTCTTTCCTTTCGTCTCAATCCTCCCAACCCAGGTGCCTCCAAAAATCCCTTAACTCAATTCTCTCACCTCTTAAACCCCTGTCCATCTCATCCACTCTGTCTGCAAATGATCTTGCTCTCTACTGTGTTTCTAGAATTTTTAACATTTCCAATACCCTTGCTACTTACCTTCTATCCCCTCTTCCTGCACACTTTTCTCCACTACCCGCACCCTCCTCTCCTCCTTTGCACCCATGAACTCTGATTAGATTATTGCCCTACTCTTCATGGCTAACCCTTCCTGTGCCCTCATTGACCCATTGTACCTGCACATTGGGAAGCATATAGCTCTCAGTGTTGCTCCACATCTTGCTTCCCTCTTTAACTTCTTTCTTGTTAAAGCTACTTTTTCCTCATCCTGTAAGTCATTTACTGTCATCCCTCCCATTAAGAAACCTGGCCCGAATCCTAAATGTCCTGCCAACTTGTATTCAGTCTCTCTTCTCCCACACTATTCCAAAGTCACACAGCGAGCAGTATTACATTGACTCACTCAGGTCCTTGATATTCATAACCTCCAGGACCCTCTTCAAACAGGCTTCTGTTGGGATACACTTACTGTGTCTCAGCCAGGCAAAATTGTTTAGGCTGAGATAAACCTTTTAGCACGTACCACACTGAGATTTGCATGGCAGAAGGCACACGTATCACTTGTAATTTGTTTGTTTGGACACCTATTAAATACCCACATATAGCAACACAGAGGAGCAACACATATATGAAGGTTGCAGTTGCAGAGGTTATAGATAGGGCAGTGTCATAGGCCCAGTGTTTAGTAATTGTATACCAAGTTACGTTCTTGAGTGGGGGGCAAGGAAAGAGCTGAAGTAGGTGGAAGATGGAGTTAGAAAGGTACTGTGGTAGGAGCATGGTCAGCATGTTATTACAGCATATGTGCCGCCATATGTGTAACTGTGGCTCGGATAAACGTTAATTGTATCCAGCTGCAAGGGCCGAACATGGTGGGAATGGAATGTTAGCTCTCGGGAGGGGAGGGAGGAATGTGCCATTTGAACGGTAAAGAATAGGGCATGAGGTTATGTGATGCCAATAGGCCAAACACAATTTAGAACACTACTGCCCTCATCCAGGAGCTGTCATCCCATTTGAATGCATAACCAAAGCAAATAAATCACTGGAATTCAGACTCAAGAGTGGTTCCCAGGTCACGTAATCACTGGGCACATGGGCTTAGAAGGACATAAGGGGGATCCATGCCTGAAATGTTCTGTGATTTGGGATAGGAGGAGCAGAGGTGATGCCAATACATTTAGTACAAGGTTGGGGTGCAGCCTTTGTGTGATGTGACGCCTGGTATAAAGAGAAGGCCCATTGTCTTATCAAAGCAGAGTTGGCCTCACAAGTTTATTTTGAACATGTCTGGATGTGTGTCAATATACTTGTGAGCCAATCCCGTACCTGGATTCAATAGTGGCGATGTAGTGGGCCATGTGATGGGGGAACGGGTTTAGATAAGGTGTGGCCAATCAGTCCAGGGAATATAGGGGATTTTAGCATGTTCTATGGGTGGTAGCCAATGAGGGTGATGGCATAATATTATAACCTATGTATGCAGATTTGCAATTTTCCGCTATATAACCTGGAATTTCTCTGAACATGCTGAGATCTGTGGCAGTTTGGTTCCACAGGATCATTTTAGACCGTATTACATGTAATAAAACTTGTTTTTCCTTGCAAAATGGAGCAGTGATCATTTGATTTCTTGCATTAATTTTTATCACACAGTTTTTGGATTACTATTCTCTTTATATTCCGACCTATGCATTCTACTGAGACAGCTCTCCCTATTGTCAGCAACTTCATCTCTTCCGCATGTCATGAGAACCGTTCATCTATTCTTATTCTTCTCGATCTCTCTGCTGCCTCTGATACTGTCATCCATTCTGACCTTCTCTCAACATTATCTCTCCTTGACTATCAGTGATAAGGCCCTTGCTTGGTTTGCTTCACACCTTTCCCCTAGACACTTTCAGTTATCCTGGAACAGCTTTACCTCCGCAAACACCACCCTAACTGTTGGAGTTTCCCAAAAATCTGTCTTTGGTCCACTTCTCATCACTCTCTATACTTCAGCTCTTTGTGCCCTGATCTCCTCTTGTAGCTTCTCCTTTTAGCTCTTCACCGATGACACTCAGATCTTCTTCCCCTTTCCCTCCTTATCCATCGAGTTGTCAAACATTTTAAACTGTCTCTCTGCCATCAAATAATGGATGGTGTCTCACTCGCTCATGCTCAACTCCACTAAGACAGAAGTTCTCTACTTCCAAGCAAAACAGACTATCTCCACCTCTCCCCCTCTTCTTTTCTTCTCTCCTGACTGCATTCCCTACTCTGCTTCCTATCATAGCCTTGATGTCATTGTGTGGGGGCGCACCCTAAAACACTAGCAGGCCCACCACCTGATGAAAGAGTGCACATTTTGTAAGTACAGCAACTTTATTGTAGAATCGTCAGTTAGATGGTGTCTTGGAACCAAACTAGCCCAAGTCTCAAAGAACCACATAAGTTGACATGTTATATCTATTTTCGTAACAGTTAAAACACTCCCAGATACTTTATTACAATCCCCCCCACATGTGATTAGACAAAAGCTTTTAAAAGAAATCCCGTCATTCTCCAATTCCTTCATTCCCATTGCTAGCCGTTATCTTGAATACCATCTTCAGCTTATATGTAGAACACACCTCCTTTTAGGACTTGTCCATGGTAGGTCATGACATTATCAACCAGTTAAACATTTGTATCCAAACATAACGTATTACTTGTAATAACTGGCCTATTCCCACGTTGGACAGCACATAGTCAGGCGGCCCCTGTAAAGAGGATGACACACTCAGGTTTTCAAAACAAAAGCAGTTCAAAATGTGGATCGAGGCATGTTTGGCCTTCCATGTTAAATTTGCATATTCCAGCTTTCAAAAGTTCTTTCACAGTTGAAAAAAGTTCACGCAGGTCCCTCGGCCGGGCTCGTACCTCTCAAAGCAAAAAGTTCACATAGGTCTCCCTTGGTCGGGCTTGGACCTTTCAACCAAAGAGTATCAGATTCAAGGCAGATCTCCCTCATGCGGGCTTTGACCTCGCAATCACAGCACATTCAGGGGTTCCCTTCCCCGAGCTTTATTCACATTTGTTAAGGGTTCCCTTCCCCTAACTTATCACAGTTTTGCTCTCCCTCAGTCAGGCTCAGACCTTTCACTGATGTTGAAGACTGTCGAATGTGCAAGGCTTTTACTATAGACCTCCACAGGACCACTTTTACTTTCTCTTCAGCTCACACTATTATGTTATTTGCCCCATTGTCTCTTGGTCTTGGTAGTTTAGTACCATAAGCACAAATGTTCATGGAAATCTTTCTCTTAAAGTAGTTCATTCACTTTGCTGCTTTATAACAAGATATCACATATTTTGTGGAGACTTTTGAGTGGACTATTTCCTGATGCTGGACCACTTGGCTACTCTGTATCACTGGTTTCACAGTTATCAGTAATTTAAAGTTCGCCACAGGTCTGCCTTCCATCACGTCTCATCAGCACTTGCGCAGCCTTCAGTCATGAGATATACTGTTGCAATGTCAATGGGGGTCATTCCGAGGTTGGAGGTAAGGGATTACCGGTGCCAGTAAGGGCACTGATGTCGGTAATCCCTTATCTCTGTATTCCGAGTTCCCTTTGCGGGTCCCTCTTTACCTCCTGCTTTTAGCAGGAGTAAATTACGGGACCCGCAAAGGTACCTCGGAGGTAATTACGGTACCGTAATTTACGGTGCCGTAATTACCTCCTTCCCAATTCCCATTGAGCCCTATGGGGCAGAAATGGGAATGGGGAAGGGAAAAGGTGAATGGGGAATTACCGGTCACTCCAACCTTGGAATGGGACCGGTAATTACTCCATAAACCATGCCGGATTTCCGGCGAGTTGGGAGGTAACCATGGAGCTATTTACTCCATGGTTACCTCTTAACTCGGAATGAGGCCCATTCTCTCCTTTACACACACTGGCCTTTCATGTCGTTCACACGTTCGCTGACATCCTTGAAACACAATGCAGTCTTCTTCTCTGACATTTGGCCTTCCCAGGGTATCTTTCAAAGCTCTTCAGAGGCAACAACCTCCTGCGGGGATCTACTGGTCTTCCCTACCATTTTCTCTCGTCCCTCGATTGGTTGTTCTGTCCCAGTGGGTTTGCCTTCGCCCCACAAGATTTGCTCCTTCTTGTGTTCCATCTTGCTCAGAGTGTGTCTCTATATTCCACCTTTTATCCCTGCTAATGAGTATCAGATGATTAAAGTCAAGTGGTTTGCATTGCCTGACCTGATTAGCAGGACATGTCCAATGAAAAATCTAAGGGTTAGCCTCTTAAATCTCACATACTCATCCCCTATGCGATGTAGCCACATCCGATCTACTAGGAAAATGAAAAAGGATATCCTTGTTCCCCTGTTCTTTACCTTTTTGGTGTTCCATGACTTGAGGGTTAGAGTCCTTTCTTTGACCTATCCATACCAAAGGTGAGTGGTCAGTGATGAGTGTGAAAACTCTCCCCAGAAGGTAATATCTAAGATGGACAATTGCCCATTTGATGGCAGGGGCTTCCTTTTCAAAAACAGAATAGTTCTTCTGTCGGGGAAGAGTTTACGACTAGTGAATAGGATGTGGTGTTCAAATCCATATGTATTTGCAATAATACTGCTCCTAACCTTCTAAGGGAGGCATTGATCTGTAATACAAATTCCTTTGAGAAGTCTACTACTTTTCATATTGGATTTTGGCATAAAATTTGTTTCAGTTTATTGTACCAAGCATCGTTCTCATCAGTCTAATGAAATTTCTGTGGTTCCACATTTCTTAGTTTGTCTGTCAGTCTGGCTGTTCTATCTGGAAAATGTGGGATAAACCTATGATAATATTCAATCAAACCTAGGAATGTCCTGAGAACTCTCTTGGTCTTGGGTGTGGGAGGATATAGGACGATATTCACTTTTTTTTGCTAGAGCTGTACACTACCATCCCCTACAAAGAAACCCAGGTATTTCACTGCTGACTGAGTCAGTGAAAGACGCCAGGTGACACGGTAAGTGGGCGAAGAATTTGTTTATTTAAGCAAGCCCAAACCGGAGGCAGCACACTTCTCACTGCCCATGCATCCTCAGCAACCGTCTCTGCTGTCAGGCGACTCTGATGCTAGAATAATAACAAGGAGTCACATGACAGCATGAGACACAAACTAGAATGCTGATCTCTACACATCTCCCTCTCCAAGGAGCAAAATGAGAAAACCAAAACCATACAACCACAAGTACTATGTAAATGGTAAACTGTAAAAAAATAGACCTAACAGAATACTCATCTATGAGAACAACTCAAAAGAGAGAAATATTATTTATTTATTTATTCTTTAATGTGATATAGGTTGAAAATAAATTCAAACTTTACACATGTAAAAATAAGAAACAATACATATATATATATATATATATATATATACATTAGTACATTAAAAACTAAGTCAAGCAAAACCAGAAACAAACCCTAAAAGAATATCACACATAAGGAAATAAAAAACAATCAAATATTTAAATATGCTGTTGATAAAAAATTTCAAATGACATCAGACGAGTGTGTATCTTACCAGTTTTCCCCCAATTCTGTACGCACTTAGAGACCTGCAATAATAGATATAAAAGTTGAAATATTATAAAACAGTAAATACTGTACTTGTAGAATTCAAACCCAAACTTAAATTTGTAGAATCAGCCAAACCCCGAAAATTGCATTATGTGTAAGTTCTCTCCATGTACATGTTGTAAATTACATTTCCTAATATACATAGGGCCTCATTACAACCCAGGCGGTAACTTCCCCACTTTACCACCATGGTGTAAACTCTGTTTACACCATGGTGGATGGCAGATTTACCGCCTCATTCCAAGGTGAGTGGGGCGGTAAATCCCCATTCCCCATTTACCCTTCCCCATTCCCATTTTTGCCCCATAGGGTATAATGGGAGTGGGGAAGGCGCTAATTACGGCACCGTAAATTACGGTGCCGTAATTAGCACCAAGGCGGGTTAGCGCCTTGCATTTTAACGGCTGCTAAAAGCAGGCGTTAAAATGGTAATCAGGCGTTAAGGGTTAACGGCGCCGACGGCGCCGTTAAACCCTTAACGCCTGGGTTGTAATGAGGCCCATAGTCACTCAACCAAGCAGGCTTTGATCTTGTCCTTTGAGTGCCTTCAGCAGAACTATTGTGCCTATTAACAGCATTCCCACTCTTACTGTCCGGTCATAAGCCTTCTTGCACACCATCCTCTTTCATATCCCAAGCCCTAGCAAGTCTTCCTTTTGACCATATTGCTCCTCCTTCCAAAATAAACACACTCTTCCTCACCGCACAAATCTTTTTCGGACCCAGAAATTTAATTTCCATACATTTATTTACCGATCTGGGATTTTTGACATAGACCATATTCCCAATCGACCCCTCTCGATCCTTCACTCTTTCTCTAGTGTCAAACAATTCCTTATTTTTCTCCTGACTCATGTCAATATGCCTCATAATCCAGTCCCTATCTACCTGAACAACCTTTGCCATTCTCAGCCACCCTGGGCAAAGTCTCGTCTGAGGTTCCCTACCCTTAATAGACACAAAGGGAGAGACACCCGTTACTGAGTGCGGCGTTGTTACATAGTTCCACGTCAACATGTTCAACACATCTCTCCATGGCTGTTTTAACCTCATTGGCATCTGTATCCCCCTTTCAAATACCTGTTCACTCTCTCTATATGACCGTTAGCCCTTGGATGGTACAATGCCGTTCTAATGTGTTTTATACCGTAACTACTCAAAAATGTCCTCATTGCTTCCGATCCAAATTGCACCCCATTATCTGACACCAATTCAGTGGGTACACCTTCCTTAAGAAAAACTTTCTCCAGAAACATGATTAAATCCTTGGCAGTGAATTCCTTGACCGCGTCCCACTCTATCCATTTCAAATGAAAATCTACCACTACAAATAAAAACTTCAAACCTTCACCTAACCCCGAAATCGGGCCCATGATATCTACTGCTAACTTGGTCCATGACTGATCAGGAACGGTGTCTCTCTCGTGACCTTGCCCTTGTCACTTGTCTGACACGCCATACAATTCTTAACATACTTTTCCACCATTTTGTCAATACCTGGCCACCAATAACTTTGCCTTGGGTGCCCCTGGTGTGCAAGTTCCACTAACATGGTCCTAATTGTCCCAGGAGGAACCACACAACGTCCCCTCCTTAACCTGTCCTCAAGAATATTCAAATCATCTTTGATCTCCCACCAGACATCAAATTTCCCGTGCAGCGCTTTCCTATCTGGCCAACCTTTTATTGTCCACTCTTTGATCAATTTAGGGTCATTGTCTAAACCTTCTTCATGTAACCACTTTTCCTGACCTACAGCACCATCCACCTCCGCTAATACCGACTCTTCCTCTTCCACACACTTGACCTCTACATCCCCTCCTACTGGTAACCTGGACAGGCAATCCGCCATCACATTTTTCTTCCCAGGCAAATAACTGACCTCAAAATTATAATTTTGAAGCCCTAAACCCCACCGGCTAATTCTGGGGGACCATAAAGCCCATCTTCCATTTTCAAACAATTGTACCATAGGTTTATGATCCGACCTGACAACAAACTTTCTGCCCCACAAAAAATGCTTAAAGTGATCAACTGCCCAAGACATTGGTAACGTTATTTGCTCAATCACTGAGTACTTACATTCTGCATCCCTAAGTGCCTTTGATGCAAACGCTATTACTCTTTCATCGTTGTTCTTATCATATTGTACCAGAGGAGCACCCAAACCCAAACCACTTGCATCCACAACTAGAACATTCTTGTCTTTGGGATCAAATCTTCCAATCGAGGGTGCTTTGCTCACCCCTTCTTTAATGTTCTCAAACGCTTCACCACACTCCGGAGACCACATAAATCTTGAACCCTTTTTAAGTAACATCCCTAGGGGCGCAGAGACCATTGCAAAATCTTTAACAAATTTATGATAGTATTCCGCCAATCCTAAAAAAGACCTCACCTCGTCTTTATCAGTCGGCACTGGCGTACACCTCACAGCCTCCACCAAACACCTTTTAGGCCGCACCTCCTCCTTATCAATCTCATGCCCAAGATACTCCACCCTATCAACCACAATTTTGCATTTTCTCCCTTTTACAGTCAACCCAGACTCTGCCAAACTGCATAAAACCTGACTCAACACCATATCATGTTCACTCTTGGAGTCAGCATAAACTAACACATCGGGCCTCATTCCGAGTACGGCGCTAACCAATGGCGCTATTAACGCCTTGGTTGACGCCGTACCCGGACCGGCAGCGCCTTGGTGGATGGCGGAATTACCGCCCCATTCCAAGGATGGCGGGGCGGTAATTCCCCAATCCCCATTTACCCTTCCCCATTCCCATTTTTGCCCCATAGGGCATAATGGGAGTGGGGAAGGCGTTAATTACGCCACCGTAAATTACGGTGGCGTAATTAACATCAAGGTCCCTTAGCAGGTGTTAAAACCTCCATGGCGCAAAGGGAACTCGGAGTATGGCGGTAAGGGATTACCGCCACCGCTCTCGTTAGCGGTGGCCGCTATCCCTTACCGCCATATTCGGAATGAGGCCCATCATCCTGAAAAACTACAATATTTTGTACTCCGTCCATAATAGTCTCCAAATTCTCTGGAACACCGCCGCTGCCGAGGCCAGGCCAAATGGAATCCTACAATATTTGAAAGTTCCAAATGTTATAAACGCGGTCAGATGTTGGCAATCTTCCTTCAACGGGACTTGATGATATGCTTGAGAGAGATCTATTACTGAAAATATCTTGGCATTGTTCAATGTCGATAATTTTTCTCCAATTAAGGGCAGAGGATGTCTGTCTATGAGGATATTCCTGTTGAGGTCTCTTAAGTTTCCGCATAGTCGTATCTCTCCACTCGATTTCACTGAAAACACCACTGGGGACAACCACTCTGAACTCTCAGTTCGTTCTATGATCCCCTTCTGTAACAATGTATCGATTTCTTTTCTTAGTCTATCGCTAAAGTCATGAGGCACTGGCCTCACCTTATGCACCTTTGGGATAGCCCCAGCCGTTAACCGAATCTCATGTTCGAATCCTTTTAGCATTCCCAACTCTTCTTGGAATACCATTGGAGACTCCTAGTCCCATTTGTCCCTGACCTCAGCAATCTTCACTGGTTCTTCTGCATTCGCTTGGATTCTGATTCCTAATTTGAATTGTTTACCCCATCCTAAGAGAGAAGAACCTTCTTGCGTGACAAAGACATCTGAATCACAGCTCCTGGCCTTGTATTTTATGGATGCTTGAAATTTTCCTAGAACGTGAATTCTCACATTTCCATAGGCACAAGATTCAATTCCATGCTCCAACAACTGACTTACATCACCTTGTAGACACCCTTCAAAAGTTTGCCTCGACATCAGAGTCCACGGTGAACAGCTGTCTACCTTCATAGTGACCACCCTTCCGTTGATCAGAAACACACCTGTTGGCGCATTACCTTTATGCGAGTACTCTGATACCTCCAACACATGTTTAGCTTGACTACCTTGCAAGGTTACAGGACTTTCTTCTTGCTCAGGAACTCTTCCACTGCACTCAATATGTTGTACGTGACCTGATTCCCGGCAGACTCTTGCTAAATGTCCCCTTTGTTTGCACTTCAGGCACGAGACATTCCTCGCGGGACAAAACACACTTGTGGATATGTGACGGTTGCTTCCACATTTGTAGCATTTGACTTCCTTGTTAGCGTTTGTTCTTCTCATTCCTCTCACTGCAGCAACTTCCCCTTCTTGTTTATCACTCCTCATGGTTGACATATACTTACGTGTCTGCTCCATGCTCCTAGCTGTTTCTACAGCCACTTCCAATGATACATCTTTAGACAACAGCCTTTCTTGTATTTTCATGTTATTAGTGCAGCGAACTAGCTGGTCATGTATAAGTGAGTCCATGAGTGCACCAAACGCACACGTATGACTGAGAGATCTCAACGCTGCAATGACATTTTCCGCAGGTTCCTGCGACCTTTGAAAAAATGTATTACTTTCAAAAGTGATATTTTTCTTCACTTCAAAATGAATCTCTAATTTTCTCTCCACCACCGAACATTGGTCCATGTCTCCATGAACTTCTTGTGGAGGTTCTGACAACCCATCATAAACACTACGACCTTCGGTGTCCAGATTGTGCAGTAAAATTGCTTCCTTCCTTGCAGGTGCAAAATTTTCTCCACCTATTGCAACCAAATAGGTATCAAACAGCCTCTTCCACCTGTCCCATGTTATGGCTGGTGTGCCAGGTTCCGATAAAAAAGGCGGAGGCGGGGACATGCTTGCTGCAGCCATGTCTGTAGCGCTGTCAGGTCCATACCCCCAAACATCAGGTACAGACCACCCTGCCCAAGGCGTTGGGTCCCATGGGGACCTTGAAGGCCCCAAGGAATCTTGCAGGGGCTTCCTGGACTCGTTCCTGGTGCCGTTGGCGCCAGGCTCATACTGCCATCACCAACATGGCACGTTTCAGACTCAGAGAGGCACGTGCGAACCAATATGAGGCAGGGTGAAGGGATTATTTGCCGTGGAACTATTTGCTTGGGTATGGTTGCTGGAACTACTTTACATGAGAACTACTTTCAGAAGACTATATAAGCCACACCCTTCAAACAGAACATGCTTTGCGTTATTCTGAACTCCTGCAGCGTAAGGCTCACCGTGTCTGCAGCTCCAGGCCAGCCATCAACCACGCCCGTCCAGTTGTCTCGAGTTACCTGCAAAGAAGAGTGAGAAAGAAGAGCAGAACAAGATACTTACCAGTCTCTGTATCGCGGCCGCTCACGCTTCTTCAGAACTGAAAAGGAAAGAACATCAGACTAGCCTTGCAGACCACACGCTCTTCATCGCACTTCAGCGCCGCACTAATACTTACGTCATCATTCGATCTCCGCTTCATCTTCCGATCGTTGCTCCGGGACTGCCGCATCTGTAAAACAAAAAGAAGACATCAGGTTAGCAGAGCAGTGGGAAGGCCTCATTCTGACTTATAATCCTGCATGAGACAGCTCTCACCTGAAGGCAGCAATCCTCACCGGCTCACAATTCTTCATCACGCAGTCTTGTTCAGGAGATTCCGCACCTGCAGAATGTAAAAGCAGCAGGTTAGTTGTGTAGAAAAACAGCCGTGTAGAAAAACAGCATCGGGTGGAAAGACTTTTGCATAGCACTGGCGCAAATCTTACCTTGGGAAACCAGCTACCAAGAACCTCGCTCCATCGTATGCACGAAGAGGGAATCTGTAAAGAAAGGTACAGAGTGAACTTTTGCAACTTGAACTCTTAGCTATCCATATCTTTGGAATAAGACTTACCATAGAGTCACAGTTGTCTGGAACTTTCAATAGGATCAGTGAAGTAATTAGATCCTAGAACTATGACGCACCCCTGCGAACAGTGGCAGGACGGAGAGCCTGCTATTCGTAACTCAAAGGTGAGTTATAGTGGGGGGGTGCAAGAGGACACCATGGGAGGCGGGAGTCACCCTCATCCACTTGGTTTGGTTACCTGTGATTTACCTTTCTAGGCAAGCCTGCTTTCGTATCGGAGGGGAGTACAAGACACCACCCACCACCAGATCATCCAGCTCCGTTCGGCGCCCCTGTGTAGATCAGGTGAGCGTAACATGCACTTTGTCCTTGGTGCCACTGGGTTGTCACTGGAGAACAGAGAAGGCTCCAACCACAGATATAATTAGTGGCACTGCCCTAATGTCGGGGTGTCTGAATGATTTTATTCTAATTATTTCTAAATTGTGCTTCAACTAGTAAGCCAAGTTTCTTTTTTAAATACACAATCAGGTCACCAAGTGTGACAAATAAGGCACAAATCCCTCATTCATATAATAGAAATTATTTAGTACAATTTATTGATATGTTCATGTTATTCTTTTTTAACCAAAAGTCATACACAATGATTGACTTTTTTTAAAGGAAAATAGGAGATCAACACAGTATAATAAAACATTATTTCACAATGAATACTCTAGTTGTTCAATGATCACATAATTAGTGAGTTAGTATCATTAAAGTGTGTAAGATACATTGTGCAACAAGTAAAAAAGAGAAGAATATTTACATTTATACCAGGTAGAAAAAATGTAGTGGCCAATTGTCTGGTCCCCAAGTTTCAGCAAGGGCTGGTTCATAACCCTGCTTTACTCTGGGTGCCTAGAAGGTTGAGTTTAGCGGGCTAAATTGAGTTTAGTCAGGGCAGGACCGAATTTGGTCATTCAAAAAAATGCGTATTGTCAATCAGCACTAAAGAACAGAATGATAATGAGGGAGGAGCCCCGATTTGTCGGTCCACAGGTAAAGCAAGGTACATCAATTGCCTAGCTTTACTTAGAGGGCCGGGAGGATGAAACCGGGGATTAAATTAAATTTCACAAACAGAGGACCAAAAACCATCTCTGACATTACACCCAATATGCCACTCTAATGAGTATTGGGTGAGAGTCCACGTTTGTTTGTGACCTTTATAGCTTATACACCAGTTCTATAGAGCAATCACACTAGTAGTTTGCACTGACAGTGTTACGCCATCTCTTTAACTCCTCTGCACCTTTGCAGGGACTTCTTCTGAACCACTTGGTTTTTCTTTTGTTGCACAGTTCCAGGCCGATTGGCCTTGTATTCCCAAGTTGAAGCTTGGTCCACTGAGGATCTGCACACCACAGTCTAGCAGCCAATGAAAAAACTCTAGGGAGGTTTCACTGACTCCTCCCTCGACCGTGTGTTCCCCTTTAATTGGCTCCTGTCCTGGCTGCCCACTCCCTCCTCCTCCTCACCTCTGTGACTGAATCATCAATTCGATCCTTGGAGGGGCGGGGCACTCTGTTCACCCGAAACTGTTGGGGGCCGAACACAGAGCTGGGGACGTCTCCCCACAGGACTGCTGAGCGTGTCTCAGAGCGCTCCCAGAGCAGCCTTGGCCCATACGAGGTGTGCAGTGGTAACACCGGCTGCTGCTCAGAGAGGGGGGCCCTTGCCGCTCAGTAGCGGACAGTTCCTGCGGTCCCTCCTATGGAGCTTCTCACACTGGACGCTCACGCTCTGTTGCGGTCCTTTCCATGCGGCGGGCTCCTTCTCAGATACACTCATCCTCGTGGCCACTGAAAGACGCCAGGTGACACAGTCAGTGGGCAAAGAATTTGTTTATTTAAGCGAGCCCAACCCGGAGGCAGCACACTGCTTACTGTCCATGCATCCTCAGCAACCGTCTCTGCTGTCACGCGACTCTGAAGCTAGAATAATAACAAGGAGTTGCATGACAGCACGAGACACAAAATAGAATGCTGATCTCTACAGTCAGCTTACATTTTGTTGGGTTGGCAGTTAAGCTGGCTTCTCAGAGGGTTCTCATAATAGTAGAAAAATTGATAATATGGTATTCCCAGGTTTTACTATAAATGCCTATGTTGTCAATATAGGCCCCACAGGAATCGGAATAAGGCTGTAATATACTGTCCATTAGTCATTGAAACATTGCTGGGGCACCATGCAAATCAAAATGGAGGAATCTGAATTGGAATAGCCCTATTGGTGTTGAAAAAGCAGTTTTTTCCTTATCAGGTCCATGCACAAGGACCTGCCAATACCATTTGGGTAAATCTAGGGTTGACAAGAATACAGCATTTCCAAATGTATCTATTAAATCATTAATACATGGCATAGAATAGGCATTGAAGGCAGAGATGGCGTTGAACAGCCTAAAGTCTATGCAAAACCTCCAAGAGTGATCAGGGTTTGTCACCAACACCATAGGGGAGGACCATGTAATCGAAGAGGGCTCAATGATATTTGCCTTTAACTTTCCTTAACCTCGTCTGCTTCTGTGAGTCTGTATGGTTTCAAAAGGACCACTTTCCCCTTTGGGGTTCTGATATAGTGGTAAGTACCATGTACCCTGGTTTCACACAAAATAAATCGAGGTAAGCAGTAATAAGGTTGTTCAAATCCTTTTGCTTATCTTTAGAAAGTTCTTGGGGAATAAGTTTGGATTTTTCTATTTCATCGGGGTACCAAACAAGACAATATCGAGGAGGTAGTAGCCGAAGGATTTTCTTTCGGTTGTATACTAATTGACCTTTTCACAATTGACCTCAGGAGAATTGACCTTGGGAGAATTTATCTAATTTAGAAGGTCAATTAGGACATATATGCGGGGGGAAACCCCCTGCAATCCCCCCACACAATTCAAAACCCCCTGCAACCAGCACCCAAACCCCTTATATCATGTATAATCCAAAACCAACCCAATACATAATAAGGTCAATTGTGTAGAAGGTCAATTAGGACCACTATAATTAGGTCAATTGTGCAAAAGGTCAATTGTAAAAGGTCAATTTGGGTAATACCATTCTTTCCACTCTTTCAGGGAATTTACTTTGTAGAGGTGGGTCATTTGCCTTCTATCAGGTTGGGCTATTTGCCACTTTGAAACAAGTTTATTTTCAGATGTAGGCAGAAGGACTAACGTGTTTTGTCCTATTGAAAATGACCACAGATTTACCTTTTGTCATAAGTACATTTTTGTTGGGCTTGAGCCTTCTCCAAATGAGTGTGGCCTAGATTCCAGATGAGTTCCATGTGCTCTTGTAATCATGTAGCTGTCTGTGAGAGGGGTCTCTTCTCTTACTTCCCATGTCTACTGGAGCAGATCTAAGACATCTCTTGGTTCTCTACCATAGAGTAGCTCAAAAGGGGAGAAACAGGTGGCTGCCTGAGGGGTCTTTCTCACTGCAAACAGGGCCGACAGTATCAAACGATCCCAGTCCTTCCCGTTCCCATCTACTAACTTTCTCAGAATTATTTTTAGGGTCTTATTAAACCTCTCTACCAATCCATCCATTTGGAGATGGTAAACTGAGGTTCTAAAGTTGGTAATTCCTTAACTTCACCCATGATCTTATTCATGAAATTCGATCCCTGATCTGTTAGGATTTCCTTGGGGACACCAACACTAGAATAAAATGGCAACAAGTGCTTTAACATTTTCTAGGTTGTGTTTTTCTGTGCAGGGAAGGCTTCTGGGTACCGGGTAGCATAATCAACAATACAAGATCATATTTATTGCCCAGTTTAGCAGTTTCCAGTGGTCCAATAATATCATCCAGCTTCTAGAGAAAGGCACTTCTATTATCAGTAATGGGTTTAGAGGGGCAGGTAGGGGAATATGTGAGCTTTTTTTTTGGCATATCCCACATGTATGAATGAAGTTCTTTATGTCAGCATAGATATCCAGCCAATAGAATTTCCCACTGATGTGAGCTCAGGTTTTAGATTGTCCCAAATGTCCCCCTGTCAAGTGAGAGTGTGCAATTTCTAACACAATCTTTCAATGAGTTTTGGGTATTACTAATTGAGTCTTACTAAGGCCTTCCCTGGAGGTTTCCCTTCTATATAGTAATCCCTGTTTCAGGAGGAAAAAGAGGCTTCACTTTTCTTGTCCTTCTCTCTCGGGAATCACTTGCAAGAAAGCATCTGCGAGCACGTGATCATTTTGATGGGCGAAGGCTACATCGGGAAGGATGGTAGGTTCTTCTGCCCTTTTTGCTTCGGTGGTATG
The DNA here is from genome assembly GCF_040938575.1 of Ambystoma mexicanum. Classification (NCBI taxonomy): domain Eukaryota; kingdom Metazoa; phylum Chordata; class Amphibia; order Caudata; family Ambystomatidae; genus Ambystoma; species Ambystoma mexicanum. The sequence goes on along the minus strand of NC_090925.1, from coordinate 65,041,982 downwards.
TATCTCATCGGCCTCTACAAAGCATATGTTACCGCTCTCAGTTTCCTCTGGTGCAAATTCTTCCTCAATACAGGGAAACAGAGCTTTCTCAAGAATTCCCTGTGCACTTTTGTTGCCAGGACATATTTCCAACGGGGTCTCGCCATGGTTCTGTAAGAGAACTTTTATGTCCCCAAAAGTCTGGATCTATAACACCTACTGGGACGTCTAGACCAAATTTCCATAGGCCATATTTTGGGGCCCATCTTAAATGATATGATATGATATGATATGATATGGCATTTGTAACGCGCCTATACACAAGTGTTTCAAGGTGCAACGAGGTAAGGGAGGGGGAACGAAGGCAGGACAGACAATGCTCTAGGCCAAGTGTCATTCAGATTGCGCAAGTGCATGGGATGGAGAGGGGGAAGGGAGAGTGCAATACATGGGAATAGAATAATAACAATAAGTAAAGTAACAGCAAGCAAGTGGCAAGTGCAAAGGTAAGTTCAGAAGTCAGTTGTCAAGTGCTGGTAGTGCGACTGTTGGGATACAGAAACAGTCCCCAAGTGTGGGGGTTGCCATGCTGGCAGTGCAGGTATTTGAGACTGGCGGGGGAGGGACCAGGGCCCAAGATCAGAGGGTGACCAGGTAGCCGGTGCAGTTTCAGTTCAGCCAGGAGGTCAGCAGGGGAGAGGAGGATAAAAAGCAGAAGCAAAGAGAAGGGATTTGAGCTGTTCCGGAACCGGACATGGTTCTCCTCAAGTTTCAGGGAGGCAGGGAGGCTGGTCCAGAGGGAGGCACAAGCCAAGGAAAGAGATCTACCACCAACTTGTTGCTTGGAGAAGCAATTGACCCTGAGGGAGTTGGAGGTGGATGAGCGAAGAGCTCGAGAAGGAAGATATTTAGGAAGAGATTGTTGAAGGTATTGATGTCCCAGGCCCCAGAAGGCCTTGTGGACAATGCAGAGAGTTTTGCACTAAATCCCCACAGCCACTGGAAGCCAGTGCGGAGATTTCAGTCCTGAAGAGATACGATCCCTGGGCTTAAGGCCAAGGACAAGTCTTGCAGTCCTGAACTGGATGAGTTGCAGAGGGCGGAGAGTAGAGGCATGCAGATTTAAAAAGAGACTGTTGCAATAGTCCAGCCTAGAGGGAACCAGAGCTCTGTAGACAGTGAGCTTCTGGGGGAAGGAGAGGAAAGGAAGAATATTCCTGAGGAGGTGCAGCTGGTAGGGTGACTTCTTAGAGATGTCAGAGATGTGAGGGGAGAAGGAGAGTGATGAGTCAAAGATGACTCTGAGGTTTTCAGCCTCGCAGGTGGGAGCAGGAAGAGGGCCAAGAGAGGCCGGCCAGAGAGTGACAGGAAAGGAGGGAGTGGGTGTGCCGATGAGGAGAATCTCAGTCTTACTGGCATTAAGGCAGAGGTCATTGGCGGCACGCTACTCCTGGATAGCAGAAAGACAGTCAGTGATGAGAGACGGAGAAGACGTGGCCGAAGGTAGCCTGAAAAGGAGCTGAGTGTCATCCGCATAGCACTGAAAGTTGGGACAGAGGGTGGCAATGCGGTGAGCAACAAGTGCCAGGTATTGGTTGAACAGCCAGGGAGAGAGGTTAGACCCCTAGGGGACACCACATGTAGAGAAAAAGATAGCAGAGAGGAACAACCCGCAGGGGGCAATAAAACTAAGGCAGTGGGAATCATCCCTCTTTTTCCTGGGAGGGATAATGGCTTCTCTGCTGCTACAAATGTCAAAGCCTATGGATTGTTTTTGGCAGTAGAGGGGCCTGAGGCTCTCTGACTACGTTTCTGGAATTTTGGGACTGGGACAAGGAGTTGATTTTGGGGGTTGGAGGCAGGGAGTGGGAGGGAAAATGTGAGAAGTGTGCAGCAGTAGAAGGTTTTGATTGTTTGTTTGTTTGTTTGTTTATTCATTTGTTATGTGCACCCGATCCGTAGGTAAAAGGGTGCAGCAGTACGAAGATGCAAAGCTTACATAGTTACAAATATACACCAGGTACACAACTTACATAAATACAGAATATACAGAATGTGCAAATGTATACAGAAGTAAGATGGCCTTTATAGTTACAAGAATAAACCATGAACAGTGTGCAGAAATACGAATCGCATAGTAATACCCTCCGTCTGTCACTAAGGCTCGCAGGTAAGCTGGAATAACGGACATAACCTAAAAGGTCTGAGGCTAAGGGTCTGTAGCGATAATGTGTTTTCTAAAAAGAATTCTGAAGAGTAGGTAGGGTTTTGCAAATAAATAATGGTCATCAATGATTAAAGAAGGCATGATATGCATTTGTGGCTAGACTGGAATGTTGGTACAGCCAGTCTAGTCTTTTCTTACTGTGGCATGACATTTTTACTGGGCATCTATAATAAAGTAAGCATGATTAGTGTTATTACCTGTCTGGACTGGCATTTAAGTGCAGCCAGTATTGCCTTTTCTTACTGGGTCATGGCATATGTTTGGGGCATTCATAATGAAATAAGCATTATAAGTGTCTTTATGTGGCTAGACTGCATTTTGGTGCGGTTAGTCTAGAAATGTATTATTGTGGCTTGACATTGTGTACTGGGCATCTCTACTAAGGCAATCGTGATAAGTGTAATCACCTGACTAGACTGGCATTTGGGTGCAGCCAGTCTAGTATATCCTTACTGTGGCATGGTATATTGTTCTGGGCATCTATTATAAAGTAATCATGATAAGTGTCGTTAGGTGGTTTGATTTGGCATTTTGGTGCAACCCACTAACGTATGTCTTACTGTGGCATTGAATGTTTTACTGTGCCTCATCAAGGCTACAGCAAACATGATGAGAGTTACTATGTGTCTAACCTACACTGTGCAGCCGGTTCTGACATGATTACTTAGAGTTGCATTGCATTTTTAATAGTAAAGCAGTGAGATATCTCAGCAGGTTGAGCACTCGCTGCTGCGATCTATGTGTGATCTGCAGGTTGATCCTGGCAAGGCCATCTCAGCATTTCATTCTTCCACAGTTCATAAAGGCATACCAACTTTGGTTTGAATGTTAATTGCATAATATGATGTGCTATGTATAGTCTTTGGCGAAAGCGCTATATAAATAACAAATCATTATCATGAATCAATGCACTAATGCTTGTGTGCATTGTTGGTGACTTGTAACTATCGAATTTTTTGGATACTGTAATATCGCAACATTTGGCAATGTAATATAATTACAATACTTTACATGCAGCTACAACTGGCATAATATGGAAGTAAATGGCCATGCAATGCTGAAGTAGTGTATCTATGGCAGAGCCGCATCCTTTGGTGATTATATTGTACCTAACCCTATCATATCATGACCCCATCCATGGCATATGATAAAATGTCGATGGTATCTAAAATATTCTTGTCTGCTTTAGTACCTATTTGGTATTTTATAAAGTGTACATGTATGGACTATTTTTATGCCGACAAGCCACTTCTGATGATGTCATCAGGGTGAAAGAGGAACGGATGCCTTCTAGGTCAAATGTCATGTGACATCACTTCCTGTGATGCCAACAGGTATGTGATATCACTTCCGCTATCACTGGCATTTTGGTGAATCGACGTCCCTGGCACAGAGTCATCTGCTTTCATGGGAAAAAGGATAGAAGCCTGTCCCAGCATAACTCACCATTGTCAATGTTGTAAACGCATTTCTGTTACACCTGCATGGCCTAGGTGGGCTTGGCATCATTCTTGTGCATAATTGAATTTACAGAATATTGGGTTTGCAGAACATGCATTGCGATTACCCAGTATATGATTACATTCATTACAAATTGTTCATTAATTTTAATGAGGGCTCTTTACTCATTCCAACATTTAACACATCTCCTTCTTTGCACAGCTTCTTTGAATTCTTTGTTTTTTAGAGTGTAAATTATTGGGTTACACATTGTGATCACCCCGCTGTAGACTAAGTAGAATATTTTGCTCTGATTCACTGAATACATTGAGGCTGGTTGTAAGTAAACAAAGATGACAACTCCAAAGAAAAGAATGACGACTGTAAGGTGTGAGGCATAGGTGGAGAAGGCCTTGCTCCTCTGTGTATTGGTCTGGATTTTCAGGATGGCTGAGATGATTTTGACATACGATGACAAGATGAATAGGCATGAAGAAAATATGACTAATACAAACATAACAAAGGTCATTCTTTCAATGGTGATTGTGCCGGTACATGAAATCTTCAGCAGGGCTGTGAAATCACAGAAGAAGTGGTTAATTTCAAGAGTCTTACAAAAAGAGAATTTAGATAATTGCACAGAGTGTAATATTGGCTGCATGAGGCCAACAATCCAAGCCCCAATGGACATTCGTAAACACACAGATTTATTCATGGTCATTGTGTAGTGTAAGGGATTGCAGATAGCTATATAACGATCAAAGGACATAATGGTCAAGATAATGAATTCTATCGTAATCATGGCTGCAAAAAAGTACAGCTGCAACAGGCATTCCAGAAGAGTGATCCCCTGCTTCATTATAACAAAGCTGCCCATCATTTTTGGGACCATAACAGAGGTGTAAAAAATGTCCACCAAAGACAGGTTGGTGAGGAAGAAGTACATGGGCGTGTGCAGATGGGAGTCACAGTAAATAACTGACATGACAAGAAGATTTCCTGCAATAGTCAGCAGATAAATCAGCAGACATCCAACAAGAAATGGAATCCGCAAATTAGGAATATCTGCAAACCCCACAAGAATAAATTCAGTCCAAGATGTCAGATGTCCTTCATCCATCTGTCCAAGGCTGCATCTATTTTGGTTGTATGTGATCAGTTGCAAGAAAAGAAAAGGTACGTCTTAATAATGTGCAGAATTGTGTGTACGTTTATGCATTTATAACAATATCAACATTTCAACCTACAAATTGATATTTTTAAATAAATGTTAGTGTGGGAACCTAAACATGTTTTAAGGTATTGATTTAACATATTCCACTGTGCAGTTGTGGTTTGTGTTGGTATCATAATTTGCAATAATATTAATGTGCAACTCAGGATCTCAGAAATTTAGAAGAATGGGCAGAGGCTTCCGGGCCATCATAAAAGACTGCAATTGTCGTATAGTAACAGGCAAAGCAGGAGAGGTGAAAACAGCAAAAACTCAATTATCTGGCAACAATGTGAGTACAATGGTGCCAGATAATCAAATATGCCAGATCACTGAATGTCAGTCCTATGGGAGACAGAGAGCAAAAACGTGGATTGCAAAGTCTCCTGGCTTTGGCTCTGCCTACTAGCACTTTGTGATGCAGAACCATCTGTGAGTCGGCCTCCAACATGTGGGGTCCGGAATTGCCTTAACTGGAACCTCTCTATTACCAGAAATGGGAGAGGGTGGGTTGTAGAGGATTATGTTCAAGGCAGTGTCGGTTAAAAAATCCTCAACTGTGGGACGTTTCTTGCGGAATTGTTTAAAAGGTTGGCACTGCTGGAGATATAGATATGGACAAATCTCGCAGGGGGGTCCCTAAATTGCCACTGTAAACCCACTACTCTCTCTAGCTTGTGTTGCTGTATTCTGGTAAAGCAGGGGAAATGTGTGCTGGTTTTCTGGACTTGTGAAAATGGGCTGTTAGTGGAGGATGTAATTAATAGGCCAATAGCTCATAGATTCAGGCAAACCCTCTATCGCTTAACTACTAATATATGGTTTGCCTTCATTCTGGATTTTAAAGGGTGGGAGTGAACATGGATTCCATGTAGCTGCTCGTATCTGAAAATGTTTTGAAGGGTAATTTCAATGGATCTCTGCCTGGATCCATCAGATCACATATTTCCATTATGTGGCAAGCAACGCAAGAGCAATGCCCAATAACCTATGACCGACTCCTGCTATAAGAGCCGACTGCTCAGTAGTTTGTATGGTTCACTTTCTGTTTCTAAAGGACCATATAGTAGAGGTTTTGTGGAGATCAACTGGGGAACCCCTTTACCGAGAATGAACATGACTCAGGTAACCTGCTGTATAGGATGTTTCTCAATCATGAAGGATGACGATCATGTTTTAGCTAACTGTACTTTCACAGAAGAGTAATATCAATTTGCATATCAGCCTCTTCCCAACCACAAGCACAGTCCAGCACAAACATACAAGATAATTCTCTTCTGAACAAGAGTACCATCAGCAAACCCAGACATGTGTTTCAGCTTTTTTGGGCAATATCAGTGAGGTGAAGCAGAGCCTTCCTAAGCACAGTGAGCAAGAGGTCCACTTCTGGATTACCTTTACTAACTAAGGGTTAAACGTCAAGTGTTACAACACGTTATAAAATGTTGGAACTCCTCTATTGAGAACAAACATGACTCAAATAATCTGTGTTAGGCATTCTTCCAACTCAGGAAGTTCTGCAACCATGTTTTAGCTCTATATGCCTTACACAGATTAGAAATAGCAATTTGCATATCAGTCTGTTCCCACCACGCTGAGAAGGAAGCAATGCATAGAGAAGGGGATTTACCAATTTTCATTCTTAATTTTGGGGCATCATCATAGGACATGTAGTCATTAAGTGGCACATTTCAGTCGACATTTTGGACACATAGTACCATCAAATGCACTTGGGATACAACTATGTATTGTTTAAAGAATAACTCCATGTATATATGTGGTTACATTTTGAAAAATGTAAGGATTTCAGAGAGTATGTTCCATGTAAGTCATCATAGTATGTAGGGAAGTTAACATGCCTCCTGCATGGCGTATATCAGTCTCCATATCATGAAACATGATATGTGAAGTTGGACACAGTATGGCAGAAATCTTTAATGGAAAATAGCGGACTTGCATCACACTTAGTGGAAATCACAATACATGAATAGACGGACAAAAAATCTACAAATAAATTATGAAAAGCAGATCAACTGCATGACATCATTTTATTATACACAATATTTCTTAAGTTCCCACTTTAGAGGTTGTATAAGAGTGTTTGTGATCATTTGAAGATAGTGATTCTGTAGGCAAATCATTGATCTTATAATGTACAGAATTGGCTCTTCAACATATCTATTTCCAGTTTAGGAGGTCCACATATCGAAACATTGAAGGCTCAGCTACGGGAGCCACAATTGCTCCCAACTCGGCAAACATCTATAAAGAATATTTTGAGGAATCACTCATTTACGTAAATACTAGCCCCAATAAAATAACATGAACACATGGAAATGATACATAGATGACATCACCTGTTTCTGGGGTGGTTCAAAAAAACAATGTGGCTGCTTTTCTTCAGATGGAACAACAACCACATTTCCTTCAATTTAAGGACAAGACTGATGCAAATACTAAGATAAATACCATACAATTTCGAGATATTATCATACATCAAAAATATGGCAGGTTAAGAATTAGGCCATCCCATAAAGAAAGTGAATAAAATGCCTTATTACATTTTCAAAATCATTGTGCAAGAGGTGAGAGAGAAAACCTACTATTTGGGCAAATTCGTATAACTGTTTAGAAATAGCAGTACTAGGGAAGCCTACAAAATTGAAGCCAAGATTTTAAGTAATAGATTATAACGAAGGGGATAGACCAAGGAAATTGTCAAGAAGGCAGCAAGAGGAGCATTTAATAACAATACAGAAGTGTTCATACAACCAAGAGAGAAACAACTCACAATGATAGGATTTCCACTAAATGCGATGCTCGGCTGCTATTTTTCAAGTAAACGTTTCTTGAGTCCACCTTATGCCATGATATATCCCTGCTTGGTAATTAGTGCATCTTCCAATATGGAAGCTGATTTGTGCCAGGTAGGAGGAATGTTACATTCTCTACATACTAAGATGACTTACATCATATGTCATTTTTTAGACCTTACTTTTTAAAAATGGAACTGCTTATAAACATTTCACAATTATTTTGAGTAGCACTTTGTTTTCTCGAGTAGGTGTGATGCTACTATGCATTTTTAAAGTGCTCCTCTTCCAATATTGCAACTGAAATGCACCAGATAATGATAGCATGCACTGCAAAGATGTCCACTTAACTGAATGCATAGATATTATATATGATGCCTACACACATGGACAATATTACCGCCATTGGCTTCTTTGCTTTACTGATTAATTAATGTAGACAAAGGTACCAGTCTTAGGTATCTTGAATTGTTTTTCTTATTAATGCACATGTTTAGGTGTGATTTATTTTTAGCAGCTTGACAACAAGCACTGGGGTTGGAGCTACAAATAAAACCTCTACAGGAAAGTTGTTTTTTCACTCTTTACTTCTGTTGATTGGTGTTACTAACAAAAATGATATTAATGTGTAACCAATAGAGATTCCTTTCTATAATAACTCACTGTACATAGGGTAAGATACCATTTTTTGATGATCCATGTATGTTTTTTAAAATACAAAAGAAATAAAACCCTAAAATAGTGACTTTGTGCCACAGAATGTAGCCAGAAACAGGGATTAAAAAGTGTTTGTAATCTATTATTTCTTAGAGACATCCCTTTTGCTAATGACTAACTCAGGCTTAATAATTTATGATGGAGGACTTGGTTAGGATTTTTACATAATATAAAATAATCTAAGAGTTTAAAGAACATTATGATGATAAGGCCAGTTGACAAAGGCAAACACTTTGTAAGCTAAAAGAACCAATTTGGGTATATATTTTTTATATTACCTGGTGCATTCCATTTCTGACCTAATGATAAAAACCCTTATGTGATCATTATTTTTTCACAGACAGGCTTTATCTCTTAACACACATTTTTCAAAAGGGAAATTGCCCTCATGAAACTGGTTTTACTATTTAAAAAAGGTTTGTGGTATAATAACTATACAGCATTACCCTAATTTTCTCTGGCATTATGTGATATGCAGATGTTGCTGGCTTTAATCTATGCCAATAGAGTGGATTTCCTATTAACGAAGAACATTGAAAATATCTCCTGATGAAAGTTCAAAAGCAAATTCATACAGACACATGTTGAGCATTTGTAAAAATAATGTATATATAAATATATGTTACAGTATTCAATTTATTGTATAGTACACAGCACCTTTTAACTGCAGTATTTTAGGTATTGCTGTGTCCATTGATGGATTTAATGGTGCTAATGTAGTGATTTTCCCACATGAGGATTTACGGTAAAATGACTCCATAGAGGAAGCGTTGTTGAATATTACATCTAATATGAAGTATTCTAAATAATATTGTAACTTTACATTTGTTTAAAAAAACTATTGCATTTGCCATTCAGAAAGATGGTTATCAATGCCTAAGTGTACGAATGGGTATGGGATTGGGTTGAACATTGCATTCAGTCTGTGTTGCACAGACCAGACAGGTGTGTTTAAATTTTGTAAATAAAACTCATACCTTGGATTAACTTAAACCGAGAGTATTAGGGAACAGCCAGCACCTTGTCTCTTCCCACCATTAGCAAATAATATTATTAGGCCACACAGATGGGCTTCGAGAAGCATTCTCCAAATTCAGACAACTTAACCAACTACTCCACAGTTGGTACTGATCCCTGCTGAAGATGAACAACACAGATATGCATAAAGATGACACTTGAAAGCTGAAACCTAAACGTGGATATCATGCATTTCATTAGGCCATGCCCGCCCCTGTTCTCCCAAGCATTAGATTACTTGAACATACAATGCCTAAGAGTCATGTTTGTACATATGATTCGTTTTAACAGCTGGAAATGCTCATCTTAGTAAAAATTGCAGGAATAAAAAGTGCTTATTAAGATGGCTACCCCAGTAGCTCTTCACACTGCCATTTATATGTCAAGATGCAGAGGATTCTTGAGAAATCCCCACTGCTCCCTCCATCTTCTCTTCTCCTTGTTTCATCATGGAGAATTCCCTGCCACATTGCAGCATCGCTAATACCGAAGGTCTGGAGCCACGTCACAACTGGGTGGGTTTGTGACTGTTAGTGGCGGTGGAGGTGGGAGTTTGACAGCGGATTGTGTGAGAAGAGTTTGGGACTTGAGGGAGACTGTAAGGTAGACCTCTGGCCTAAATGACATGGGGTTCTAGCCCCTACCCTAGCCAATGCCAGATGTACGCCTGAGAAAGGCTTTTATTGCCCTGCCCAAGACGGGTCTCGCCCAAGACGGTCTCTGCTAAAGACGGGCCCTGCCCTGACATGCAGAATTACCATCTGACCACTGAACACGGCACCTGAGCATGGTCGAGTGAGCTTTGAGCGATCCCGTAGCCTGCCAATCAGCAGACTAAGCTAAGCAAAATGGGTGACTGCGGACCCAAAATTCAAGTAGTCCTTTCTCTGAACCAAATGTTCTTGCCCCAATAACCCTTAGCTGTTTCTTATGGTAACATACTGGAGTTTACAAACTGACCAACCATTCCCCCTCATCTGCCATCTCACAGATGCTTGTTTTTCTGCACATGGGATACAATGTATCAATGAGAGAGTGAAAGAGAGAGAGAGAGATAGAGATAGAGAGAGAGTGAGCAAGGGCAGAGTGAGCTAGTGTAGTGGGACATGCATGTAATAGACCTGTGGTGGGAATGCAGGGTTGCAGGTGGTTTGACTTGACTACATGTTATTCAGTGTGCACCTGTTCTGCATGTAAAGTATAGCAGACCACTCAACTGTAGGCAGTTGCCCCAGCATGGATAGACTATTTATGATATCCAATCCCTCTCTTGCACCACATCCATAGAATACATATGTGTCCGACAAAAAATGAATGTGGTCCAGCTGTCACAGTCACTGACATAGCAGTCATTTCTGCACCTGAACACAATGTCCTGCATGATTTTTATAATATTTTAAACTAGTCATCTCTGCTAGTAACTGAAAAGTCACCTAATTATAATTACTAGGTGTGTGCAATGTAATGGCCTTTTATTTGCATGTTTGCACAGACTACGGTCTTCCGAAGGACCTTCAACCCAACAGAGCTTCGAAGCCATAACAATGGCAGGAGGCGCTATACAAATATCAAATAACATAACATTTTTCAGCAATATATCTTAATTTAGAACATCTGTAACTCATGATATAATTACTGTTTTTTGTAGTAAAGATTTCACATGTTTTTATTCAGATGCAGCACTCCACAAGTAGCAGTTCCTCCTGTCTCTATTAACATGTTTTACAACTTTCCTTCTCGGAGGTATTGCATAAGCTGACTAGGGGAAAGTCTCCTATAAGCAGAAATAAGCTATGTGGATCGTGTCATCTTTTTTAAAATTAGTTTGAAATATTTTAATTAGAGATGTTATGTTATGTTACTTTGCATTTATATAGCGCCGTGTGTATCATTGGTATGATCTCAAGGTGCTGGTAGGTTGAACACCCTCAGGAACCGCAGTTCAAGTCAGTAGAGAGCGAGAGAGAGAGAGAGAGTCATAAGGTGCATGGGTACACCAGATATGTGTGCAGCCAGTGTGGGAGTTGCATGATAGCTGCTTCATAGCGGTAGGTGAGGGTTTGGGGCAGTCAGTTGTATGTGTTCAAGTCTGGAGGGTGGACACTGTAGGATTATCTAGCGTGTTTTTGGAGTGCAGCACCACTGCATGAGATCAATGTATTGCTATAATGCGGTACAGCAAGCCATGTGTTGCCGGTGTAACATATGGATATGTAAATGAAGACAGGCTACTCAGTCAATCATTTTTCACTGTTAGAAACGCACCATTTTTTCTTTCTCACCTGAAATGCCTCTGTTGCAGGAGACACATTAGAGGATTAATGAACTAATATAATTAACAGTACTAACATGATTCTAACTTATTAATATCATAATGTGTTCTCCAAGTGCAAAATGAGGCAGGCTGAAACTCATGTTAAACGGACATTCAGAATGTGTTTTTCCTTTCGCTTTCTCTGTGCTTTTCACGGTCCTTGCTAAGGGAACAAAACTCGAATAAGCAGGAAATTAGTGGATACAGTTTCTTACTGAAAGGTGAGCTATTGTTTGAAGAAGGAGGGTATGACATGATAGATTTTTATTGGATGCACGTCACATTAGGGGCTGTAACAGAGGTCTCTTGGTGCATCTCAGGGAGGAAGAAAGGCAGTGGACATTTTGCACAGCTTCGGTGAGGACTTGCCGGGAGTTGCTGTGGGGCTGCCTGATTGAGGGGCGTCGTTCCAGTGTACTGCTGACCTTCACAGGCTGGAGATTCCAGTCAATTGGCACCGGCTTGAGGACCAAAGAGTGCAGATTGGAACTGCATGTCCTCGCCGGGTGCTCTAAAAGGAAGCCCCGAGCCATTTAAAGAAAGCGACCTGTCCAGAGAGTTCGCATGCTAAACTGCTACAATTTTGCTGTTAATTATCTTGCACAAAGCGAGAATGCGGTGTGTGAATTAAATCTATTTCAGTCAGGCAGCGTAGCGATCGCTGCATTCTAATGTTGCCATTCATAAATGCAAGTCAACTGATGCACTGTTCTTTTTATTGTTGCGAAGAATCTAATGAAATGCCATGTATTTTGCAATTGCTTCTCTTATGTTTATTCTAGAAAAGACTGCCTCGCAAAACTGGTAATGTATGATTTTTTAAATGAAACTGATGTAAATCACAATCTGTGTAAAGGCTTCTATTTGCTTCTGTTTTTTCTCTGGTGCAGTTAGCCCATATCACCTGATAAAAGGGGAGAATATTAGGTAATATATGCCAAGCATCCCATGTGGAAAAAGTTATGTTATGAGTAGTTATAAATAGCTGTGTGCGTGGTTCCACTCAGTGTATATGTGTGTGTGACTTCTGAGTGGAACACAATCTGATAGTCTGCTGGACGTACATGAGTCAGCAGAGCGAGAGGCATCTGGAAATAGTTTCACTAATGTAAATAAAATAGTGATTATACCACATGTTATTGTGAATACTTTATGGAAGCATAGCTCACTGGTGTAGACAAATCAGTGATAACAGCCATAAGTGGCGCTCCATATGAAAATGTGGTGTTCTTGAATAATGTAGAAGTCTGAGGCCTCTAGAGATCACAAGAACAGTCTAAACAACAGAAAGGGGCTTCGTATGTTGGGGTCACAAATAAAGCAAAGAAATTATGCTCATCACTATACCACAACAAAATGCATACCAACTAAATGTATCTGTGTACTGAAATAATGCATAGCCACGATACCACTATAATACCAAACCCAATCTGAATGCAGGGAGTGATTATTGCTAGAATACTTTTATTCTTGGTGGTAAGAAAATACCGCTAGGCCCCAAATCTACACAAAATACCCTACAACACCTGAATTCTGGCTGCGTTAGGCCTGAGGAGATGCATAAACTAGCGGTGTGTGCTATCTGTGTTTAATTAGGATGATGTGGAGTATGCGGCCGGTGTTAGTATGAGAACAGCTATACCGAATGTGTCATAGTATCTCTGTGTTCTAATTGAGTGGTGGTGTATAGGAGAGAGTAAGCGTGGTAGTGTGATATGGTGGTTTTCAGTAAGGCGCTTGAGATCGAGTGTTCATCTGTACCATCTATTTTATCCATTTTATTCACTTTGTCTGTTCACTCGGTTTCGTATGTTCATACATTTTGTCTGGTTCATCATTTAGTTTACTTGTTTTTCCATCCATTCGATCAATCAATCGTTCATCTACATATACTACTCCATCCAGTCTGTTAAACCATTTCATCCTTCCCATCTGTTTAGTGTGTTCCATCTATTCTATCCTTTTTATTTGTTCGAACGATTTCATGTGTTTTACTCGCTTCATCAGTTACATCGACTCGATCCGTTCCATCCACTCCATCTGTTCCATCCACTCCATCTGTTCCATCCAGTCCATCCGCTCCATCCCCTCCATCCACTCCATCCACTCCATTCATTCCATCCACTCGATCCATTCCATCTGTTCCATCCACTCCATGCTCTCCATCTACTCCATGCACTCCATCCACTCCATGCACTCCATCCACTCCATGCATGCACTCCATGCACTCCATCCGTTCCATGCACTCCATTTGTTCCATGCACTCCACCCGTTCCACGCACTCCATGCATGCACTCCATCCATTCCATGCATGCACTCCACCCGCTCCATGCATGCACTCCATACATTCCATCCACTCCATACGTTCCATCCACTCCATAGGTTCCATTGAATTCTTCCGTTCCATCCACTTGTTCTGTTTCATCCACTTGTTCCGTTCCATCCACTTGTTCTGCTTCTACCATTTCACCCGCTTCTACTGTTCCATTTGCTTCTTCCGTTCTATTTGTTTCTTCCGTTCCATACACTTCACCCGTTCCATCCACTTCATCCGTTCCATCCGCTTAATCCGTTCAATCCACTTCATCCATTCCATGTGAGAGAAGGAGAGAGTGGAGCCGAAGATTACCAAGGTGTCTTGCTTTGCAGGTGGGTGCGGACGCAGGGCCAAGGGAGGCCAGCCAGAGCAAAAGTGGGAAAGTGTGAGCAGGTGTCCCAGTGCAAATGATCTCAGTCTTAATGGCGTTGAGGCAGAGGTTGTTTCCAGCACACCAAGACTGAATATCAGACAGGCAGTCAGATATGAGCGAGGAGGGGGCGGCGGCTGAAGGTAGCATGAAAGATAGTAATGACTAGAGACCCAAGGGTGCTTTAAAGTAAGTTACATCGCACTCTTGTTACATGTTGCACAAAAGCTGCAACATGAGGAAAGGACTAAGGGAAACAAAGTCTCCCAGTACTGACTGTCTTAAGGGCATGTAAGTTTCCCCATAAGAATTGAGCGAAATCCCAGAGGAGTGCAGCTGAGGGCAAAGGTTAGATCAGGGTGTAAAACAGCAGCAAAAAGTTTGGGAGTTGGCACATGGAGGGAAAATTACATTCAAATATGAAATCTTTCCTAACAAATACCATCTCTCTAATCTTAATCCTGACTAAATACTAGTTAATATTCTTTAGTATTCACTCTCTGGCTCCGATCCTGAACTATGTTTGTCTTGTTTTAGTCTTTTGTGTTTTTGTGTGGCTTGAGGCCTATGGGCATGTGGCGCCCTACAAGAATCAAATAATAAAATTATTAATAATAATAATAATAATAATAATAATAATAACAATGAAGGCTAGTAAGGAGGACAAATTAAATGCTCTACAAGTTGGGAGATATTCAGTGGATGTCTCGGTGTTTTTTGAGTGGAATTGTCACTTTAAAGAACTAAACGTCCTTATCTACGTAAGATACAATGCACGTGTCTGACGACATATCATGAATCAGAAGAAGGTTGAGAATTTAGACTAATGTGCATTCCACTACTGCATTACAGAAAAATAAACTTCCATGGATTTTATATTATTTTGTCGTTAGTACGTAGATAGTAAAAAGCACTAGCCCATTCCCTTTTTGAGAGGTCGTAATTTTAGGCAATATCACCCCCTACCACTATTCTTGGTGTCAGACAGAGCTGTTTGCTGGGCTTTACAGTTCTATCTAGCAGCCACATTTTCAATTAGACATAAATATATGATGTTAATATAATGTAGCATGTACTTTATTTTAAATAAGTAATGAATTTCAAACTTTGAAAGTTAAGAGTAAGAAACGTATAGTCTGTGAACATGAGATGCAGTATTTTTGCTCCACTCTAACTGTAACATGGCTGTAATCAATACTGGACATGCCTTAAAGAATATATTTAAATAGAAAAGGATAGGACAATCTACTCTGCAGAACTTACAACACTCTGGGCCTCATTACGACCTTGGCGCTAAGTGAAAAACGATGGCGGTAAATGGTTACCGCCATCGTTTTCCGCCAGGCACGATTATGACCCGTGACCGTTAACTACGATGCCATTAGCGCCATCGTAGTTAACGCTGCCGCTAACTGCACCAAGGGAGCGCGCACGCGACCTCCCACACCGTACTTAGCGCCATGGCGGTAAGGTACGCGAATGCCGACACGAGCGGACATGCACCTAACGCCATCACCCAGGCCGTTAAGTACCTTACCGCCATGGTGCTAATTACGCCATCGCGAACCAAACGTAAAGGGACATGTAAAGTGAATGCAGCTGCCACAGGTGCACAGAAACAGCACAGGTGAAGGCAATACAGACTCAGGAAGTACAAAAAGTGCACACCCCACCCCTTCCCACACCCAGTCACACTCCACAATGATACCAATACGACTAGCAATGTTGGGGCTGGAGGACCTGATAGCAATGCGAGTGCTACAACTGCAGCAACAACAACAACAACAACGACAACAACAGGCTGCACGGAGGAGACGCAGGAGGAGAAGGAGGGCAAGGCAGGGCCAGCTAGCCCCACCAGCACAGCCAGTGGCACCACGCAGGCAGCCCCCAATCCCACGCATCAGAGCCAGTCCATTCAACCTCACTGCAGAGCAGATCCATACCCTGTACCGTTTGGACCGGGACACCATTACCGCCATCGTAGACATGACACACAACGACATCGTCAGCATGATAGAAAGTCCAACCGCCATCCCACCCCTACTGAAGGTAGTGTCTGTACTCCACTTCCTGGCCACAGGCACCTATCAGCACACAGTGGGGCACTTGCATGGAATCTCACAACCATTATTCTCACGTACGCTCATCCAAGTGCACGATGCCCTCCTCAAGCACACAGATGACCAAATCTCATTACCACGGACTGCCCAGGAGATTGCAAACACCAAAGTGGGATTCCATGCACTAGCAGGCATACCTGGTTGCATTGGTGCCATCGACTGCACCCATGTGGAATTGGGTGTTCCATGTGCCATGGAGGTACCGTACCGTAACCGGAAACAGTACCACTCAATTAACGTGCAAATGGTCTGTGACTCCAACAAGATCATCACACATTATTGTGCCCGATTCCCCGGATCAACCCATGACGCAATGGTCCTGAGGAACTCCACAATACCACGCTACATGGAGCGACATGCAGGCCCAAGATCCTGGCTACTCGGTGAGTCCAATGTCATGACCATGGAAATGTGAAGTGGGTAGGTGAATGACGTACCGATGCATACCCCACCTGGCTGAAAGGGGGGGGAATGATGCATACTCCACCTGGCTGAAAGGGGGGGGGGAATGATGCATACTCCACCTGGCTGTGAGTAGCAGAGAGAACTGAGATAGATGATACCCTAGAGCAACCCAGACTCCACCCAACGCCAGTAAAGCCAATACCCAATGTATGCAGCCCTCCCCTGTGAATGAGGTCGTGCCCCAACCATGACACAACCATCTGCATGTGCATTTTACCAAATCAGACCCCATTGCCAACAATGAAGAACACCTAAATGCACCAAACACCATCAACCGACAGGCCTGTCCCCCACAACTGACCACGAAGGAGGCACATGACGGACAGAAACATCAACACACCATTACACAGACAGCAGGGCCCCCAAAATGGCCCTGTCCACATCACCATCGCTCACTGGGGCCATGATGAGGCGCACAGAAATGTTGCAATGATGTGCGCATTGCCATTACAGGACATGTGCCAGGCCAACTAACCAAACGGCATGAACGGACACAGTGGATGGGCACTCACAATGCACTCCACCCCACTGCATACATTGGGTGATGGCATGCAAGACAGGCCATGGGAGACATGAGCATATACTTGTTGCATTGTGTGAATTGATCAGTGCATGTAGGAGTGATGTAACAGTTGGATACAAGCCATGGTGGCACATCATGTTTTTTGTCATACGTCATGACTGACACATACAATCACGCCCAAATACAGGTGATGCAGGCTATCCCCTGAAGAGGTGGCTCCTTACACCAGTCCGGAACCCGCAGAACCAGCACGAGGAGGACTTCAACCGTGCACATACACGTACCCGTGTGGTCATAGAGCAAACATTTGGCCTATTGAAGGCACGGTTCCGATGCCTCAGCAGGTCTGGTGGTGCACTCCTGTACCGCCATGAGAAGGTGGCAAAGATCGTCATGTCATGTGTCATGCTACACAATATGTGCGTCAGACGGAATGTGCCCCTGCCCCCTGACGCAGAACTGCAACCACCTGACAATGAGGATGAGGAGGGTGCAGATGGGGCGGCACCCTATGGAGGAGGCGATGCCCAGGAGGGGCGTGCAATGCGCCAAACTATCATCGACCACTGCTTCTAACACACACGGCTGGTGTGTACCACATGGAGACTGCACTTGGGCCACTGTGTGTTCCTGGGACATGCACACTGTGGACTGTACACCAATAAAGCACACATATGCAATGAAAATGTCGACACAATTCATTTTGGAGAAGCAAAAAGTGTATTTCGGAGATAACATGTCGTGGCACACCCCCTCCCCCCTCCCCCCTGAATACCCCAACACACCCCCTCCCCCCTGAATACCCCAACACACCCACTCCCCCCTCCCCCCTCCCCCCTGAATACCCCAACACACCCACTCCCCCCTCCCCCCTCCCCCCTGAATACCCCAACACACCCACTCCCCCCTCCCCCCTCCCCCCTGAATACCCCAACACCCCCTGTGATCAAGTGGCTGATATATTATTGCACCGGGCAGGCACTATTGGCAGCCCCCTCTCCCAGACCCCGGGGCACCCCTGCCTGTGCTCCGCAGGGTCCTGCCTGATCGGCGGACGGGGCTGCTCGGGACGGAACTGGCAGCGGAGGATGTGCTTGGCTGCTCAGTTGGATGCATGTCCCGAATTGAGCGTGCAAGCTCAGACAGCACGCGCCGCATGTCAGCAAGTTCGGCACAAATGTCCTTTGTGCAGGACTGCATGTCAGCCCTCAGGGTCTCAGAGGTTTGCACCATCGCTGCCCTCAGGGTCTCGGTGCTTTGCACCATCGCTGCCCTCAGGGTCTCGGTGCAGTGTTCCATTGATGCCCTTGCACCCCCACATTCCGTGACATGCTCATTAAGGAGCGAGGAGAGTTGCTGCTGGCGAGTTATGATCTCCTCCAGGCTCTGTTGTTCCCTCTGTGCCATGCCTATTGCCTGTGGTGTGTCCATGGGGCTGCTCCCCTCCTGCAGACTTACAACAGGGCTTGGGGGGATGGCCAATCGTCATCATCGATTTGCACCTGTGTGGCATCCTCATGTGGGCTGCTTTGGGACAGGGTGGGGGATTGGAGGTGGGCAGTGGGGGGTCCCACATCAGTATCCTCTGCATCCCCTGCATCACTGTCTGAGCAAGCTGGTATGGCAGCAGTTTCCCCCATAGTGCTGCTTCCTGCTGAACCTGTCCCCTCTGTGGGAACCATTTGGGGGATGTTTACTGCTTCTGCTGCAGCTACCTTGCTACCTGCTGGGGTGCCGGTCAGTGGCCTGTCCTGTTGTCTGGCACCGGCTTTTGGCTGCTGTGGTGTTTTTTTTGCTGCAGCAGAGGTGGAGGGTTGTAGTGTTGGCCCTGTGGTCCTGGCCCTCTTGACAGGTGTGGTGTCAGGTGTGTCCTCATCATCGGGTTCTGAGTTTGAGCCTGTGGTGGAGCAAAGGAGGAAGAGTGTTATTGATGGGTCTGCGTACATTGCGTGTGCATCGTGATGGATGACATCATTTGGGTTACTAGATGCGGCACATTTGAGGCAGGGGCATACAGTTTGTCTCACTTTTGCGTGGAAGTAGCATGGAGGTATGTGGGTGCCTGCAGTTAGGGTGTGCATACTGCATGCGTACTGGGTGGAGGTCAGATGTGGCTCTAGGCAGTGCCCTGCTGATGTGTTGCATTTACACTATAGGGTAACATTGGGCTTCACATGAATGGACTTCAGTGACTCTAGCATGGCTTCATTTGAGGCACCTACCTGCATCGCCTGATGCCGGTGCTCCTCGCTCCATCCCTCCTACCCCTTCAATGGACTCCACCCCGATTGTTGAGGCGCATATTTCTTCCCAGGGCTGTAGTTTGATTGGGGACTCAGATCCTCCCCCGGTCGCCATGCCCATGTTGCGGTTCGCCGAGAGGATGCTCCTGACGCGGAGCCGGAGATCGTCCCAGCGCTTCCGGCACTGCCTTGCGTTGCGGGGGACGGTCCCTACCGCACTAACCCGCTGGGCAACTAAGGCCTATATGGCCTTCTTCTTCACAATAGCCGGCCGGGTCATCTGTGTGGAAAAGACCACAGCGGAATTCTCCTGTAGGGTCTCAGCAAGTATATTGAGCTCCTCCCTTGTGAACCGGTCTTGCCGCTGCCGGTCACAGGCTTTTCGGACAGATTTGGGCATTTTCGAGCAGGGAAATGGGTAGGTATTGGTTTTTGCAGGGTCTCAGGGTCAGATGTCCAGTGGTTGCGGAGGATGCCGATGGATTGTGTTTTTCAAGATGGCCGCCGTGCTCTTTCCCGTTCCGGCGCGATGGCGCTACTTCCGGTTCCGCTTATTTACGGTGACCGTAAAGTACGCTGACCGCTAATTACGGTCACCGCTAAGTACGGTGACCGCTAAGATGGATGGCGGAAGTGTACCTAGCGCGGCAGACGACGCCGGTGAGTGCCGTTTTGGGGTCATTTCCGCCATCGCGTACTTTACATTACCGCCATGGCGTAAAGCTTGTTCCCGATGGGTCGGAATGAGCCGCACTTTACGCCATCGGGCCAAGCCGTAAACGCTATTTACGCCATGGCGGTAATGTCCGATACTTACCGCCTGGGTCGTAATGAGGCCATCTATGTCGACAAAATCTCACATATATCTATGTATTGTCTTTTAGAATGATTGCCTAGATAAACTTTCAAAGACAGGTATTATGAAATAGATATATTGGCATGTTGGTATTATATACAAATGGTGGTAATTTACCTGGAGACGATATATAAATCATTTTTGTGAAGTCGTTTATGAACTTCCTGTGTTCTGCTTATTGATTTTTGTTATTTGAATAAACATATTTTTGGATAGTTCCAAAAAGCAGTCTGGTTTGCACAGCATCATGCTTTTCAGTTTGCTTCTAATCGGCAGCCTTCGAAGTTTCAGTGACACCGCTCTGTTGAACATGTTCATAGCATGAAGTCTCTGGTAATGGCAATTTTCTTTATTCGGATTGTATCCAGGATGCAGCCACAGATGTGGCAGTCAGTGGTTTCTTCAACTTATGTAGCTCCATATCCCTGGTCATCTAACAGCACCCCTCAACCTGTCCTTTGAATAACCATCGTGAGGTCAGCCCTTTATAGCCCTCTGTTACTTGATTTAGAGTTGGTCAAGTCGTTGGATGAGGATGCAGGAGAAGGATTGGGGTTGTTGCTTCTAAGGTCGTGTTCTTTCAGGTTCTCAGTGAGGACACCAGTTTCCTATCTAGCTTTAAATCAGGAGAGATGTATTACACTAACAAGGGAATCCAGACCAAGTCCAACCATTACTGGGCTGGCAGAGTTCTTCCATCACCTTTCAGGAGCACCAAATATTTTCAAAATATCACAAAACACAAATAAATGAAATGGTCTAATAAAGTTATAGTCAGCAAATTCAGCGGCTTAATGTGTGTGTGTTGTGGTAGGTCAGACAGAGGAGACAGACACAGAGGCATAGTTTAACACTGCTGTATTAAGTAATGTAAAGAAAAAGCTGTTGTAGTCCCTACCCCAGAGATGAGTTCCCTCACCTATGAAATAACAAAAAGATGGTTGTCAGGATGTCTCACAACTAAAGTCAGTCCTCTGTCCCAAAACTAAGCTAACCCAACACTATTCTTCTCTATGGAAAAGAAGATAGGAAGGATCCTAGGATGTGGCTTAGCTAAGGGTTACTCCACCCCAGGAAGTAGTGTTGGCTGGTTTCTGACCTTCAACCACTGAATTTGGAGATTATCTTGCGTCTCAAAATCAAAGTGTGTTTCAAAGTCGCTGTTGTGTTAAACAAACAGTGTACTCATCCAACATTTGGATTGGATCTCTTCTCCAAAGATATGCAGATTTACACCAGGACTCTCAATATCCCAAATCCAAGAATGTTCGTTCCTGGGCCCTCTTGGCCTCTCACACCTGCGGTTATTGGATAGACACTGGGCTTCCTCAATCCGGTTCTCTGTTTCAGTATCTTTCAGTGTTTTGGTACTTTTCTTTTTTGCTGTGGTTGGGCTCTGGAAGGTTATGGCCTAGTTTGCTGTTCACTTTCGGTCACCCCATCCTGAGTTATGTTCTCAGTTGGCCCCTTGCGGACTACAGGTTTCTCTGACCCTTCTGCTCTTTCGGTTTTGTTCAACCCGTCCTTGGGTAGGCTTAAGGTTAATCCATTGAGGGATCCAGGCTTCTCTAACCCCTTTGATTGTGCTGTTTGTTTCCTCCCTTCCGGGGTTATGCTCTCAATTGACCGCTCAAGGGTTATGGGCTCCTCTAATCCCTTCACTTGTTTGGCTTTCTTCACCCCCTTCTGTGGTATGCTCTTGGTTGGCCCCTCAAGGGCTTTGATCACCTCTGGCCCCTTCAATTATTTTGCTTTGTTCACCCTGCCATGCATTGTGTGTTATCTATTAACCCCTTACTGGTTATGGGCATCTCTGCCACGTTTGCAGGTTCGGTTTTTGGTCACCCCATCCTGGGATATGCTCTCAGTTGGCCCCTTCAGTGCCAGTACTCTGAGCAGTCTGAACCTGCTGGGAGTGCTGGAGGCGGTGCTCCAGGGCTGTGGTATCTCTCACCTTAAGTGGTGGTGGTGCTTCCTGCCTCAGCGGCCCCTCAGTGGGTAAAGGTTGTTCGTCAAAGCTACAGCGTTTTCTTTTGCTTCGTACTCGGCTCCTCTTCTGGGAGCTTGTGTTCCACACTCTGCAGTGATTGCTCTCGCTCTCTCTCCCTTTCTCTCCCTCTGCTTGTTTGTCTGTGTTTAAGTTTCTTCCTGGCATCGAAGATGAAACATTCATGGGTAATGGCTTCCACACGAAAGTGATGATGAATACAGGTCAGAAACCAAACCTTCCACATTATAGGGGCCCCTGCACATAATGGCCATGTTCACTTCCCATGTAACCGATACACATATAAGACGTATGGGAAAGAGAAGGTGAGGAGTTATCCATCTTGTAGCATTCCTTGTCCCCAGATGGGTGGTACCGTCCAGTGGGATTCCGCTTTCCCTGTCCGCTAGGGTGGGTGTTGCATAGCAGTTTCACCTCCCTCGTCACAAAGAAGATGGCTCCCCCTTGTGGAGAAGGGACACATTCTTTGGATTCATCACAGCAGGAGTGTGTGTTTCCAGGGCACAGAAACTTCATTATTTAAGCATTTAAGCATAACTTCATATGTTCCTGGCCAATTCTGATAATTCCCTAATGTGATGCAACCTTCAAATTGTGAAGAGTAGGAAAAGGTTTTAAAGAAAGTTCCCAACATCAATACGTGCTGCACGGCCTGCCGTAGCTGAGCCTTAGCCCCGAGCAGTGAGAGCTGAGAGTGTAGGCAGTGTGAGTGACTCTGCACTAGGTCTTCTGGTGGATGTGATCTACATACTTACATTCTGCCCCCTCATCAGCACGCGTGGCAGCAGTGGAAAAGAGGTTCCGGGCAGTTCAAGGATAAGCAGGGCTGGATGGCTCCCCTTCTGTTCTTCTTTTTCCAAATCACTAGAAAAAGCTTAATCCATTTAACAACTCTGCAGTGTCCTCTTGAAAGCGAAGGCATTGCGGCAACTTGCTCTGATAAGACGCTGACATTTCATTGGCGAATTGCAGCATATTCAGATTGAAATACTCGTCCCAAGGAAAAAAAAGATCTGCAAAATTGATGTGTTGAAGTCCTGTATGCTGGCTGCACCGCCTGGTAATTTCTATGCATGAAAGAAGTACTCAGCAGCGTTTTAGAAAATAAAATATAGCTGAAAACCTATTCCTTTCTAATTAATAGGCTGCTTATTAAACGTCTTAGTGGCATTTCGTTTGGAGAACTTATCAACTTTTCTTTTCTGGCAGTATATCATCATAGAATCTTTTTAGCAGTCTGCATTTTCAAATGTAAGGAAAAGAGTTATCAAATTATAACACTATGCCAAATAGCTCTTCCTCCCTTTTCCGATCACTCAAGGAATGTGTGATGTCACACTCGGCCGAGCAGCGCGGCGAGAGTAGTGGTTAGGCAGAAAAGGTGCAAAGGTGTGCGGAGGACTGGATTACGATCCTACTAAACTTACATCTATATCTCAATTCACTATGCAGTCTCTTGTCTAGCTGAAACTAAACTAAGACACCTACGCAGAAGAGAACTTTGTCTGAGAGGGTTTTATTGAGAGCGACAGGATTCATCACCTGGTGCAACTACTGATTCGAAGACTGTGTATCAACTCGGCCACTTGAACTTATCACCCAATAGATCTCCACCAAAGGTAGGAACAAGCAAGGTGCACAGCTGCCGCCAATGTTTTGAGTTGTCCAGCGACACTGTCTAAACAATGGGACAGGTGGATCAAACTCTTAAACATATATTACAGATACTGTGGTAGCGGCCCTGTAGTTATGGTCAAGTTGCTCAACTCATGAAACTTTGCAAATACCGTATATGGCCCCCTCGGAATGATTATGTGAAGTTTGGTGGGTTTTTGTCAAGGGGGTCAACATTAAAGGGGGGTCCCAAAATGTGTGGAAACCCTCATAGATGCAATGGAAAACAATTTTGCTCACAGCTACAGCCCAAACCTCTGGATGGATTTTCACCAAATGTGTGCCAGGATCCACAGACAGCGACCAATAATCCCTGATGGTGCAGTAGAAACATATTTAAAAAACACTTGTCCAACTAATTAAACAATCTCTGGGGAAGTGAGGCGTGATGAGGATGGGATGGGATATGGCCATAAAGAGCAAAAAAAACTGTTGTTTTCACCTCCGAAGTCTGGGAACATCAAAGATGTTCAGGGACATCCATTCCTATTTCTGAATTACAGGGTTGGTGAAAAGTGTTTTTCTGATGGTTTATAACTTTGGCGCCACTCAATGAAACTACATAAAACATTGCAGTTTCATTCCAGATCTGACCATGAATGGTTCTACAAAGTCTTCTGATGTTATGGCAAGAAGGAGCAAAATTAGAGGGGGAGGTCCCTAAATATTTGAAAGGCTTATAAATTTGGTGCCATTTGATGAATCTTCACAAATGTTTGCAAACAGATTTTAGACCTAGGTGTCTATGGTTTTGAAATGTTTGGTGGGATTTTGTCAAGAGGCGGCAAAATTAGAGGGGGGTCTCAACATTTGTAGATGGTTTATAGCATTGTTGCCGTTTGAAAAATCTGCACACAGGTTTTCAGTAGGATTATAGACTCCACCTTGAATGATTGTGCAAAGTCTGAAAGGATTTTGTAAAGTTGAGTTTAAGTTATATGACTATATTATGTATGTACATTTAAATTTGCAGCAAACATGTATAAGGAGCATTGTCAAGGCCCTGAAACCGTGGTTTTGCAAATGTGTCCGTGTTTTATTTTTTGAAAAGCGTCATAATGTAGTGATATACCTTTGACTGAGGTATAGCCTGTGGGCATGCCAGTGGACAGATTGTCCGGATCATGACCTTTGACAATCTGGCTACTGTCCATGACCACGAGGAGCCAGCAATGGGGTTAAAGTGGACATGGCCACCAGGGGCCGGCTAAGTGATAACTTTTTTTTCAAAATCGGGATAGGTTTGAATGGGAAAAGAAATTCTGCTCGTGGCTACAGCCCAAAGTGCTGGACAGGATTGCAGCAAACATTTGAGAGGAGCATCGGCAAGGACCTCAAGGTATGGTTGTTTATTTCTTCTAAAGTTTCAAAATGTAAGTATAAAAATAGTGCTATAACTTTGATGCCTGGGCAGTGGGCCTGGCCCTCTACAAGGAAAAATGTATACTCTGATTTGCCTATTGGGGAATGCGTCATGGCCGAAGCCCATGCCCAATGGATTGTGGAAACTGCCATGAGCACTGGGCATTGGTAGCATTATGAGTGTATAGTGGACACTGAATAAGGATGCAGGATAGGTGAAGTGGATAACAGGGGTGGTTCGTTGGGGCTGTGTTTATGGTCAAGCTTCATGCCGTAGACAATTCAATGATGATTTGCATCCCCAGCATGTGCTGCTGACATTTGTGATGTCATTGTTGATGTCCTGGGTGTTAGTGTTAGCAGTGCACCCTGGTGGCACGAGTTATAGTTGCTTAGCTTACAATAACTGTTGAATTTCTGAGGGGTTTCGGGTTTACTTGCAACAATAAAGTCACTATAACACAGTTTTTCAATTTATTTCATTGGTTTGTGTTAGTGCAATTTAAATATATATATATATATATATATTACATGGCCACGGTAGTGGTCATGTAGTTATGGTTAAGTTGCTGTTTCCATAGGAAGAGCACTTTTTGGGCGGCTTATAACTTCGCTCTACCTGGACGGATCCTCACCAAACTTTGCAAAGTTTGGTGAGAATTCGTCCAGGGGGGGCAAAGTTATAGGGGGGGTCCCAAAACTTTTTTTTCCCATACACTGAATGGGAAAAAACTTTGCGCACAGCCACAGGCCAAACCGCTCGACGTATTTACACCAAATTTGCGGCAGGAGCGGGGGCTTGGTCCCGAAAGCGTGCTTTTGCAAATTTGGTGTAAATCCGTCCAGTAGTTTTTTATAAAATGACCAAAACGTAAGGCAAAAAAATTAGTGATATCTGTGTTTGCTTCGCGGACGGACTTCCCTGTTCGCTCCGCGGACAGCACCCCGATTGGCCCATGGCCTTGCGTCATGTCCGCGGACATGCGACTTGTTCGCTGATTGGACGGCGAGGGGCGTGGAGCGCGTCAGATTTTCTGTGGCGCCAGCCATCTTGTATTCACCGTCGACCCGGTACAGCGCGGTGAAACGTGGATAAAAAATTGTATTTAGTGCCGTGTGTTGGTGTATAAGAGTGTTTGGGGAGGGTGGGGGAGTATGAGAAAGGTTCAATGTTTTTTTTTTTATGTGCTAGACGTTTTTGTTGCGTTCGATTTCTCCGCGGAGAACACGGCTGTTCTGACATTTTGTAAATAAACTAAATGGCGGGGTGTTTAGAGGACGGAGTATGTGTCATTTTTGTTCGCAAGGAAGGTAAAAATGAGCTATGAACACTCGCGGTGTACTTAATTGTTCGTAAATATACAAACTGGGGGTGTCCTCAGGACGCTGTCCGTATTGTAATCTCTCTAGTTGAATGTGTTCTAAGTACACTCGCGGTGTCCCAAAATGGTTGCAATTACACAAAATGGGGGTGTTCTGAGAACGTTGTTTGTATTGTTTGTTGTCAGGGTGAAAGTGTTTTAAGACCACTCCTTTTGTCCGCTAATAGTACAATTTCCTATGGGCGTCAACCGACTTTTTGTCCACTAAAGAAACGATAAATCCGGCTGGTGTGCGCCGACATTATGTGATAATCCTATGACTGGCGCTAGTGAGACGGCTGACTTGCTTTTGCGACACTAAATCATATCTCCCGCCCCTAAGCCTGATATTATCAAAGCATTCATATTCCCCGCCTCCCTCCGTGACGTTACAGGGTGCGTCATCAAACGCGCACAGTCCTCTGCAGTCCTATGTGACTTTACACAGAACCCGGAAGACAACACATATTATGTCACAACACATCGCGCCACAATTCAGAATATGAAACAGTGATTTAAAAGCAAACAGCAAGATTGTAACTTTTGTAAAGTACATTTATTTGACATCAAATGTTTAGAGAATATTCAGCAATTTGCATTTGTCTTTGTTGTCGATCCGCACAAGATCATGTTGAGGCACGCAATGTTCCTTTGCAGTACAGAGGGTGTTAGATCAGTTTACAACTCAGTGCACCACAATTCGGAATATGAAACTGTGGTTTAAAAGTAAACAGCAGGATTGTACATTTGGTAAAGTACATTTATTTCACATGAAATGTTTAGTGAATATTCAGCGATTTGCTATTGTCTCTGCTGTCGATCAGCAAAAGTTTATTTAGAGCCACGCGTTGTTCCTTTACGGTAGATAGGCTGTTGGTTTATGATAAAAGCAGTAAATGGTTGCTCTGATAATCAGAAGGTTGCTCCAACAACGAGCCATTAGACCACCCTATTGGTTGGTATGTTGTTTGTAGCCGCTAGTACTGCGTAAGGGCATATTGGTCCTTGGCGATTGTCCCATAAAATGGTGAGGGTCATGAGTTGCATATTTGGACCTGCACCTGGCAGTTGAAGACCCCATCCGCTGGAGTCTGTAATGCGTGACATAGGCAAAATGGGGCCATGTACCTGTTTTAAAAAACATAAATTAGTCTCACCAGCCGATCTTCATTAAAAATCATCATTTTATTTATTAGGGCGGGAAACTATTTTCTATCGAAGATAGTGCAACGGAGTATGTTAATAATAAAATAATAATATTTTCCCATTCATATAGCGCTAATAACCGTGAGGTATCTAAGCGGTGCTTATTATTAACCACGGTGTGTGGTGCTCATTTATCGACCACGGAAGGATGAAAGGCTGAGTTTGGCCTTGTCGGGATTCGAACTTGCGTTAGCAAGCTGTGCACGGATGTCTTTGCGAGTGTTGTACTCGCTGTGCCACTTGACAGGCTACAGTGAAGTGGCACAGCGAGTAGAGCGCTTGACCGCCTATAGACCGGTTAATTTATTTCTATTAACCCACCCTGTGTCGCCTGCCTTTTTCAGAGCCCTCTAAACGACAGGGGATCAATTCGGCGGTGATAGTGCACGGTAGAAAACATTATGCCATTTTCAACGAAGTTCAACTTGAGCGGTCTTTAATGCTACGCTATTGTAATTATATTTGGTATAAAATAATCTAAAGGGTTACTTACAGTACAATTGCAATTTCCATTGTCTACGAGTAGTGCAGTCCCAAAATACGACTCCGCCTGTGCGAACGATCTTTCGCATAGTGATATAATATATAAAAGTGGTTTCGTTTCAGAAATGTATCCTTATCTTCTCTTACGTTTTAGCAACACTCCTTCAAGAGAAGTCTTTCATCACAATCTCTGTCTGTCAAGGTCAAAACACAATACGCCCGAGAAAAAAATGGGCGTTATGGTTCTAAGTACAGCCGAAAGACCCCTGAAAATCGCAAGTTATGGTAAGCTATGAAAAATAACTCGCGCCACCACCGTGCACTGCTAAGACTAACACCCAGGACATCAAAGATGACATCGCAAATGTCATTGATGACATCACATGTGTATGTACTTTTCATGGAATTTGTGTACTAGGGATTTTTATTATAATGTTGCGAAAAAAGTGTCAAGGATATTGCAATAAATATCATACCGTTGCTTTGAACGATGCATTGATATAAATAGCATTGTATTATGGGATTCTATCTAGTATACTGAGCTACTAATGGAGAAACATAGCATTGTGTGCAGAGTACAAGATGAAAGTATAATATTTGTAATGTTAATATGTTGAATAATGAAATGATAATTGTCATGAAATGTTCGAAAATTCACAAAATGGGGGTGTTCTGAGGACGTTATTCGTATTGTGTGATTGCTTAGCTGTATGCAATGAGGGAATGGCACAGAGAGTAAAGTGGACGCCGTCCGCAGACACCGAGGCTGTTCGTGGACAGGGCGTGATACATCCAGGTTTTTCCAGGAAATCCAACATGGAAAAAAGACTGTACGGATCAGCCAATCAGATGTCGAGGTTGTGGATTTGTGTTGAAAGAGACTGTGTGTGGTGAAGATGGCAGAAGTGGAGAAAGTCAGGGTGTTGGTGCTCAGAGATATGTTTGTAGATGGTTTACAACAGTACGCTGAATGCAGGCATGTTGCAAAGAACTTTGATGTGAAAGGAGTGGAGGTGGTGTGGAGCACTGTGCCTGATTGCAATGTACAGGGAATTGTACAAGTTTGTGAGGATATGGCCACGATGAACAGTCCGCATGTGGTAGTGTTACACTATGGTGCTTTCCATTTGGGCAACGTCAGTGCCCCTACTTTGTTGGCTAATTTGGATTGCTTGGTTCAAGCCGTAATGAAGATCCTTCCAAATGCGAAAGTAATTTTTTCTGGATTACTACCTAGGGCAATATGGGACAATAGTTCAGTTTTTTGTCCTCAGCAAAACATTGCTAGGTGTGTCATCAACCGAGGCATGTGTGCCTTCATGCTTAGAGCTGGTATGTTCTTCTGTAACAATGAGAATATTGATGCCAGTAATGCTGTTAATTTTAAAGAAGATGGCATTTCTTTATCTTTTACGGGAAATGCCTTTCTATTTTGGAATGTAAGGGTTGCTTTGGAGAAGGTTATGTGAAGATTTTAGGAGTAAAGTAAGAAAAAAAACAAGAAAAAAATACAAAATAACAGGTGTCTGTCAAGCATCTGTAAAAAAAACTAAAAAAAACGGCTCTTTTCAGAGCCAACTTCAAAGGGGAAATGGGGCACACTATTTAAATTTACATTCACCACGCTCAGATTTTCGATATGTCCGCGGACATGGTGGTAGTCCGCGGACATGAAAATCACTACGAGGGGGTTAGTATGTTCTATGTTACATTTATATGAAGTCAGGGATATTATGGTTAAGTTGTGCTACTAAAAACCTATGAAATTCAGTGAAAAAACTTTGTTAAAGGGACGTTATGGTTCAAAGTAAAACCAAAAAACCCCTGAAATTCGGCAGTTATGGTAACATAAGCAACCATAACTCGCGCCACCGTGCACTGCTAACACTAACACCCAGGACATCAAAGATGACATCACAAATGTCATTGATGACATCACTGATGACATCACATGGCTGGCTCTCCCTTTTTATCCTTTACTGACATATCGAAGCCACAT
Source organism: Ambystoma mexicanum (assembly GCF_040938575.1). Lineage (NCBI taxonomy): Eukaryota > Metazoa > Chordata > Amphibia > Caudata > Ambystomatidae > Ambystoma > Ambystoma mexicanum. Next base: position 65,011,272 of record NC_090925.1, on the reverse strand, counting down.
AGTTTTCTTCAGTAACAGTCAGGAAGTAAACATTGAAAAGGTACTATATTTGTAGACTTAGTGTCAAGTCACATCATATGAAACATATACATAGCGGAAGACACAGGCTTGAAAGAGAGCAATCCTTTCTGTGCATGAAGATAATCTTTAGGGTTATCAGCACTTTCTCATAGTTTTATTTTTATTACTCTACCTTCCCTGTATATGCTCATATTTGTATACATTATACTCACTCTCCTTTCCTTTGGGTGCAGTCACATCATGTGATACACATACATATGGTCAGTAGCAGCTTTGAAACAGATCAATAGTTCCTCTGCATAAAGACAATCAGTTAGGTTATGAACTCTTTCTGCTACTACTTCTGCTTTTTTGTTTACTTCACTGTCCCTGTATATACTCATATTTGTATGTGTTGTTGTCTATTTGTGTTTTGTCTGTAATAATTATGTATTAAGTGGGTTTTATTATCTACTTATTACATGTTTCACAGTACGCAAAACTCTAATAAGAAAGCAGTTATCATTTCAGTATTCAACATGGCAAGATTATGAATATGGCACCTTCATCATGTATTATGCACACACTGCCTATGTTTCTGCATGAGTAGCTTAGTATACTGGATAGAACTTCATAATAGAATGCTATTTATATCAACGCATTGCTTAATGCACTAATTAGCTCATGATATTTATCCCAATGATCCTTGACAGTTTTTGGTCAACATTATAAGAATCCCTACTACATAGTTTTCATGAAAAGTAAATGCACATGTGATGTCATTAGTGTTAGCAATGCAGTGTTAGCAATGCACGGTGGTGGTGTGTGTTATGGTTGCTAGCTTACCATAACTGGCGAATTTCAGGGTTTTTTTGGTTTTACTTGGAACCATAATGTCCCTTTAACAACGTTTTTTTACTTAATATATATGTATATATATATATTCAGTGAAAAAACGTTGTTAAAGGGACGTTATGGTTAAGTTGCACCACTAAAAACCTATGAAATTCAGTGAAAAAACTTTGTTAAAGGGATGTTATGGTTCAAAGTAAAACCGAAAAACCCCTGAAATTCGGCAGTTATGGTAACATAAGCAACCATAACTCGCGCCACCGTGCTCTGCTAACACTAACACCCAGGACATCAAAGATGACATCACAAATGTCATTGATGACATCACTGATGACATCACATGTCTGGCTCCCCCTTTTTTCCTTTATTGCGATATCTTGGCCACATGGTTTCCTTCAGTAACAGTCAGGAATGAAAAATTGAAAAGGTACTCTATTTGTAGACTTATCATTCAAGTATGTTCTTACATTAATTCCCTTAGGGTCCAGTCAAATCATATGATACATATGCACAGGGTAAGTGGCACCTTTGAAATAGAGCAAACATTTCTCTGCATAAACGTAATCAGTTAGAATATGAACACTTTCTGCTACTACTGCTGTTTTTTTTTCCTTACTTCAAAGTCCTTGTATATACTCATATTTGTATGTGTTGTTGTCTCTTTGTGTTTTGTCTATAATAATGCAATTATGTAGTAAGTGGGTTTTATTACCTACTTATCACCTGTTTCACAGTACGCAAAACTGTAATAAGAAAGAAGTTATCATTTCACTACTCAACATGGCAAGCTTATGAATATTGAACATCCATCATGTATGCTGCACACAATGCCTATGTTTCTACATGAGTAGCTTAGTATACTGGATAGAACTTGATAATAGAATGCTATTTATATGAATTCATTGCTTAATGTATGTACTAATTAGCACTTGATATTTATTCCAATATTTCTTGCCACTTTTTGGTCAACATTATAATGAGAATACCTTCTACAGAGTTTTCATGAAAAGTAAATGTACATGTGATGTTAACAACATGCCGGGGACGTATTATTTCTCCCAATGGCTATTTTTATATTTTTATATTCATTAGCACGCCGCCATGGGTGGCACATGGTACGGTGGTAGTGGCCAGGGGCTACAGTCTTAACATATGGGTAATTAATGCACTTGTTCTGGGGGTCGGTCGTCATGATGTAATGTGTATGGACATCTTGTACCTACTTAATGACGTATGTTCTATGGCCCCCTTGTATGAACAGAAAAGGAGGGGCCAATAAGGACAGTATTTGAGCCCGTGCACTGCATGGGGGAGTTGTTAAATTTGTAAGGGCACGTGTGGTGTTAGGGAACATTGAAATTGCCTACATGCTGTGAATACATTACTGTTTCCAATGGCTATTATTGTATTCATTAGTACGCTCCCATGGTTGGCATATGCTACGGTGGTTGTGGCCATGGCCTAGAGTCTTGGATGCATGGTCGTCGGCCAAAGGAGATGCACCCAAAAACAAAGTGGTAGTTGTGGGGAGATACTGCACTCTTGTGTGTAGGGCCAAAGGCCATGCACCCAATAATACAGTTATACCTACTTTATGACGTATGTTCTGTTGCCTCCTTGTACGGACAGAAAATGAGGGGTCCAATAAGGCCAGTATTATAACCCGTGCACGGGGGAGTTGTTAGATTTGTAAGGACACGTGTGGTGTTAGGGACCATTAAAATTGACAACATGGCCTGAATGCATTGTTTTTTGTAATGGTTATCATTATAATCATTAGTACGCCGCCATGGGTGGCACATGCTACGGTCGTTGCGGCCAGGGCCTGGAGTCTTGGATGCATGGCCGTCGGCCAAAAGCCGAAGGCCTTACTTACAAGACTGTAGGCCCTGGCCACAACCACCGCCACATGTGCCACCCATTCACACAGCCGTAGTGTTGTGTTTTGATTGGCAAGTTGTGGGGAGTGCGTGCAGTCTTGGGTGCATGGCCGAAGGCCATTCAACCAAGAACAAAGTGGTAAGTACTAGAGTTGGAAGACACTGCACACCCATCCCATGTAAGATCTACAGACACACACCTAGGAGGGAAGCCTCTTGGCAGAGGTACTTAACGATAACACACATATAGAACAACCCCCACAACCACACATCACCGAGGTAGTTGTGGGGAGACCCTGCAGACTTGGGTGCATGGCTAAAGCTCATGCACGCAAGACTGAAAGCATAAGTAGTGGAGTTACAAGTTAATATTGGTGTGGTGGATTGTGGTCGTTGTGTTCATGCCCTAGTTTCTTCACTTCATGGCTGCAGACGATGGTCCGCAAAATACATTTATAAGCAGCTAATTTACAAGGACCATGTTTTACATAAGCAGAGATGGTTGTGGATAGGAACTGTACTACTTGAAACTTGGTTGTAAGGTGTAGGTGGTAGGTTACTTACCACAGATGAAATGCCATCTTACAGGCACTGCAGCATATTACTACCATAGATTAGACGAGTTGATTCCCTTGTGTATAAAATGCCTGCCAATATACTTACTCCTTACTTTGTTCAGAATCACTTTTTCCATTTCTGTAATGAAAGAAAAAGGTGTGTTAATGTTTGCAGTTTTTCCACATTTGACACTTTGCATAATAGACAATTAACTTTTTTTTAGAGCCTCATATTTAGTTTACAAACCAGTGTACTGTGCATTGCACTCAGTTTCTGTGTTTGCTTTTCTAATCCTTGGGTCTGGGGAAAAAAATCCTTGTCGGATTAAAAAAAACCTTCATTTCTTATGCAACGGAGTACTTCATTTTTATAATCAATGTTATGCTAGATACCGGTAGGCGTATTCTAACTGACCATGTGTTCTTACAGATTTTTGATACTCATTAATTTGAGTCGTTGTTACATCCTGTTTCCTTCATCTTTCCCATTAATGTTTTCTTTGTTGCCTTTCTGCCGATTTTTAACAACAGTTAGATACGTTTAGGTGTATTCTGCATTTGTTTCCAACGATCTGTCATAATCATTTACTTGTGTCATTCTTCCATCCTGTTGGGTAGTTAGATAGCTGTGGGCGTATTCTAACTGTTTGTAGTCTTTCACATACTTTGTTGACAATTTTGAAGTATACCTTATTACGTAAATTTTGGCTTCAAGAACATTAAATACACATTTGTTAGGTTAGCTGGCAACATATGCTTTAGAGTAATGGTGCTATCATTACATTCAATCCATCCAGAACACTTTTTAATGTATGTTGTACAGTGACCTGCATTGGTTGTAACTCCTGCATGGTAGATTATTCCAACTGTTGTAAAGGTTTTCTTTCCAAGTGACACTTGACCGTGTGTAAATCCAGTTAGTTTGCAGTTGTTTTTGGTGCCATCCGCATTATAACGTAGAAGAATAACTATTATGTAGGCACTATGTGATTGTATCAGTAAGGTAGAGCGATTGTCTGAATTGCAAATACTACATTAGCTGCCATGGTTTGCATGTTGTGCAAGTTGCTGAAATGGAATGCTCTCACAATTTGGTATGGTAATATACACAAATCACTAATTTGGAATTTCTTCCTGTATCACTTTGTTACAGAGAGTGCATGTATGTTTCCACATTTACAGGTATGCTTTTGTTTTCCAATACTAATAATATGTACATTAGAAATTCTTGTGGATCTTCTTGTGAGTTCATAGTGAATCTGACTATTCCAGCACAGTCGTCCAATTGTTGTCTTACTCCATAAAGACTGTATGGGTGGTCAGGATTGCTTGTTGCGTTTCTATGCAGCACTAACATTTGCAAACACAATTGGTCTGTGCTGTGCAGGTAAATATTGTTAACAATTGGTGGCAATTGACATAGAATATTAATTGCTACATTTGCATAGCAACTTACCCCACTTTCATTTGTAAATTTGAATGGGCCAACAAGTTCTGTACCTGAGTGCATTTTTCTGTTGCTTCTTTGCTGATGTGCCTGGTTTACATTCCCTAATAGGTACTTCTATGTTTGCGGCAATTGATGAAACTTTAGCTTCTTTTCTTTTTTTGCGGAATTTCCTGTTGCATTTTGTTGCATTTCTGTTTCATTTACTTTTCTTTTACCACATTTCACGATATCTGGAACAGGGTATTGTTTCAGATGAGGGGTGTACAGTGAACGCAATCTATTGTATTCTAGAATGCAAGGAATATCAGCTTTGACTTTACTTGAATCAAAGTTTATTAGCATTAGACTGTCAAGTGTACGTAAGTGTGATAATGCTACGTAGCTCATGCCTTCCTTAAACACTGTCTTTCCTATATATGCATCATTGCTTTCTCTAGGGTAAGACCTTGGGATTTATGAATGGTAACTGGATATGCAAGAGTTAGAGAAAATGTCTCTCTACGTGCATACATGTCTTTGAAGAGAAGGAATTGAGCCATTGAGCGCCCTATCCTTTTTACTTCTGAAACTTTATCAAAGCAAATAATGACAAACTGAATGCTGCCATCACGTGGGTATGATTGAAAGCCAACAACTGTGCCCAGTGCTCCATTAACTAGCCCTTTTTTTACTTTAAGGTTACGTTTAAGCATTACTCTACAATTTAATGATAATTTCAATACTTTTTCCAACCCAGCTGTGTTGGAGATTGAATTTTCTAAACTATTTAGACTTGTTATGGCTTGCTCACACACGGGTACTGTCAAACCATGTACGTCTAGTTTGTCTGTGGCACTAATTTCTATTATTGCTGGCATTTTCTTCTTTAACATTGTTTCATTGAATTTGAAACAGCTTGCAAGAGTTGGCATTAAGACCATACAATTGACATTTTTGTGTGCTCTTTGTTCAATAACATCAGTTGCACATGCATTATCACCATAAAGTGCATGTATATGCTGCTTTTTCAATACAGCTTGTGCTTCTTGCGATAATACACCAACTCTAATACTTTTCAAGATTTTGGCATAAGTGAGATCTGCAGATTGCCACATGTTCGCAGTGAATTCTCTGTATTGGAAATGTTGCCAAAGGTTAACATTACCTATGCTACCAACAGTTTTCCAGCAGAGTTTGTGGCCTGAGGTTTTAAAAATCGGTTCACCTTTTACTGGTGTCAATTGTAGAAGATCTCTGAAAACGATAATGTGTTTCCCTGCAAAGAGTTCTCCGTTATTACTTTTATGTACTTCTTGCAATCTGAGATGAATCAAAGCCAACATTAGGTTGGAGACCATGCTCACTTCATCTATTAGTAGCATTTGCATTTGTTTCAACACTCTACGTAATTCCATTGCAGCTTCTGCAGAAAGTTTGTAGTAGTATAATTTATTTTGATGCTCTACTGAAAGCAGTAGTAATCGGTGTAAAGTCACACTGCCTATGTTGTAGGCAGCTAACCCTGTGGGGGCTGTTACAACAGCTGGCAGTTTATTGTTTGTCAATTGTTGAAGGAACTTGCTGATAACTTTGATTACGAAAGTTTTCCCTGATCCAGCTTCACCACTGACGTACAGCAGTATAGGTTTGTAATTTTGGCAGGTACATTCTATATTTTCGTGTTGTACGCCATGCACAATTTGTTTTGTTACCTCTTCAAAAATGGTGCACTGATCGTTGTTAAGTTTTCCTTGTTGTACAGTTAAGTCATATGTATCTTCTTGATACTGATAAATGGTGTTTTCTTATTCTGCCATAGCAACTTCAGCCTCATTTGCTATTAGTGTTTGTCCTAATGGTTCTTGACGTCCTCTTACAGAAGGTTGAATACTGTCAGAAGAGTCTTTATCTAGTTGGGCCTGAATTTCTTCTTCCTATTGCTGCTCATTGTGTAACATTGTTTTGTACTGCGTAAAGTTAACATCAGTGATAGTGCTTTCATTTGCTTTGAAAGCATCTTCATAGCACTCATAATTATCTAGTATGTCTTCCTCTTTTCTCCATGGTTTGAAAAGTTGTAACAGAGACATGTAGTATAGTTCTTTCTATTGAAGAGTTTTTAATGACAATTTCACATGATTAATTAAGCTTTGTTTGTCAACTTTCACTAAGCTCCCTTCACAATCGGTCACTCTATATTGATGTTTGCTTTCATTGGATTTTACATTGTTTTTGTATGCAAAGTTTTGAGCTATGTGGAATAGACACATGCTTTCCAGAGTGGTACTCATGTTCAGATAGTATGTGTCCAGTAAATTGTTTTTTAGAATGTCTTGGCTGTTCGGATCATTTCTGGCAATTGTTTCTATGTCCTCATATGATTTTAGCACTTTTTTCTAGATTTTGCAGGACCAAGACTGAGCCATACCATGTTATCTGATTTTCCATACAAAGCAGTGCCGGTTAAACGATCTGCTGCTTCATAGGCCCCACATTCTCTATGAGAGAGCATTTTTATGCCTAGGCTGTACAATTTCTGTGATAATGTTTTGTCTGATCCTAGGCCATCCCAGAGGTCTTGAAGCTCTGTTTTTTCTGCATTTGTTAAGTAGGCTGTAACATATTGTGCAACAGCTGTTGAATTGTCTGCAATGTACTGCACATCTATGTTTGCATTCCATAATATGGAAATGATTGCATTGTATTCATTGATATATTTCGATTCTTCCCTTCTTTTATGTAATGCGTGTTTTTAGGTGATTTACCTTTAACACTATGTCGAACTGAAGACATGAAGTTGTTTACTTCACCTGTTTCTGTAACTGGTCTAGGGAAACCAAAGCGGCATCTGGTGTAGTATTCATCTTTGTTTTTGTATTTACGTCGACAATATTTGCCACATTTGTGTCTTTGAAATTGTAAAATCTGCCCATGCAGCTCACTATGTATCTGTTGTGAAGGGATTTCACATGTATTGTAGTAGTTTTGTGTCCTATCTCTTTGCTTACGTATATTGTGATACTCCCTAAAGGTAGAGATAGTGAATATTAGGGGTAAATCCTATTTGCCCTTTTTTGATTTACTGGGATTTCACATGTGACATATTTTTGGATAAACTGCAAAACAGTGCTATCACTGTCGTGCCCAAATTTCAGAGCACCTTTGATCCATAACAGCATGTGGTGCTCCTCTCGCTTGATATTCTTTTCTCCAAAAGAAGTGTTGCACTTCTCCAAGGGGAGAAACAGTGCTATTGCAAATAAAGTGTAGCATTGCAATGAAACGATTATGGAAATATCTTGAGGCATTAACTGGATCTAGAGAGCAAAGTTCTCTAGGTGTTAATATATCTATGTTGTTTGTGTTGCTGTTTGCTATGCATAGGAACTCATGCAAATCTTCCCATGCATATTCTGCACAACTTAGCGTAACAAACAAAGTTGGTGGTCCAAGGTTTCTGATCATGCAACGCACGTCTCAGTGCCGTCTGAACCAGTATTCCTTTGTACCACGCATGTTTGCCAACACATTTGTTATACTTGATTTTAAAACCTCATCTTTTTCTTGTACTTTTTGTATTAACTGCATAGCTGACATATTTTGAAAGTGCGTTGCAGATTTAAGAATGTGTGCAACTCCATAACATAGTGTTGCTAATTCACTTTCATAGAGTAGGTGGAATATGTATTCCACATTTTGCCTAAATCTGGGATCTTTCGAATACATTTGTAATGTGCGGTATTATGATGTCCCAATCTGAGTGGGTCTATCATCGTATCTCCCACCTTTTGCCCGTTGGAAATAGCAGTGGAAAAGCACGAGGTTCTATACTTTTTTCTTAAATACTCATTGGTGACCCTTTGGTTTGTCGCATTTGGTACGTTTCTAGTGCATCATCTATGCTTTTATTGGAATGCAATGGATGAATTGTGTAATGGTCCAAAAGAGTGGATACTGTAGCTGGATCCAGACGTTCGAATTGCCCAGTGTCTGATGGCTCTTGAATTATTTCAGTTGTTTGCCTTAAGCTTTCATCAATATTTATTTCCTTGTAGTATTCATTGTTATCTTTTAGATATTGAACTGCTTGTGTAACTCTGTGTAAGTCTACTAATTGCTGCCATTTTTTTTAATCCTTTGTTGGTACTCCATTTACCAAGACTATTAAAGAATGGTCTATTGAACGTTCCACTCCTAGAGTGTGCACATTTTCAGTTAGATCTAATGGCAAGTAAACTACTTTGCCACAAATTCCTTTCACCAATTCAGAGGAAGGTAAATTTGCTGTTTTTGGATGAAGGCGTATAATTTCTTGAAATGGGTGAACTGTTTCAATTATTATGCTCTCATACAAATTGAGCTGTTGCAGGATTTTTGATAATGGAAACAATTCCAAATTATTTGTAATTGCACGAGAAGGAGTGTGGTTGTTGTCTAATTTTGCAGTAGTGTAACTGCAACATATTAGGCGTTCAGTTATTTCATATTTGCTTTCAGCTAAAATATACAAAGCTAATTCAAACCATTTAGAGTCTTCATTGTTTTCTATTCTGTATACTATGTCCACATTTTTTGTGTTCCTTTTGTAAAACGTTCTATGGCAACATACACACACATGGTTTGGTACTTCAGCCAATGACCTTTTAAATTTTAGTATTTCTTTTCCATATGTGTGTAATAGAAGGTTGCTATGTGCAGAACTGTCGCTACTATGCTCTAAAACTGTTGCATTTTCTATGTGGCTTTCAATTCCAAAATACTTTTTCTGAATACGGTCCATTTCTTCTTGTAAATATTTGGGTGTACCATGCAGAAGAGTGGTATTTAAATTGCCCAATTCTAAACTTTTTGCACAATATATTTCGTACACTAAATTTCTTACTTTGGAATGATGTACTGCTATTCTTTTGATATCATGGAAGGTACTTTTGCAAATAGGGCCAGAAATGCAGGCTAATGAATGTCCTTTTAGTCCTGTGACTTTCCACACTACACAAATATCCATATTTTGCAGCACTTTCATTTTACTTTTGTCTTTACCTTTTACATATTGATTGAGGAACTGACGTAAAGATTTTAAAGCTTTGTTTGGAATGGCACACGTTGATGTGCACGGCCATTTGTATACTGGACGGTGTGGTTCTGCTGAATCAAGAGGTAATTCGGAGTTTTCAGAAGACAGTTTTGTAAGCAGGTTTTCTTGTTCCATGAAGGTAGTATTGATTTGCTCATGCCCTCGTCCACTGCTATGTATGGCAATTGTGTTTGTTTGATTTTGTTTGTATGCTTCTTCATTAAAGTATGGATCCATGCTTATTGTGTGACACCATTCACCACCACAAACATGCAAAGAATTATTTGTGCTCACATTCCGTTTATTGTCGAGTTTCATTTGTAGTTTGGTACTTAGTTTTGTTAATGCTTTCATCCTTTTCATCACTAATATGAACAACTTCCTTTTGAAAAGGATGGCACTGTCCATGAGTGCTTGTAGAATTAATTTTCTATGGTACGTTTTAAGGGGCGAGGATGATTTCGGTCCACTTCTTAGTAGATTCGGAAGGACTCTGTGACGAAACATTTTTGCTAAAATACTTTTTTTACTATGGATTATTCTTACACTATCAGGATTATTAGAAACATTGTCAGCTGTACTGGCAGCCGTTTTTTTTACTACATTTCTGTGTTTTGTGACACTTTCTGATGGAGGAGGTACAGTTTCGGTAGTTGAGACTTCTTTTATTATGTTACCCAACTGCATTAGGTAGTTTGTACCAAGATTCTCCATTAACTCTACAACAGGTGGATGCTTACATTGGGCACCTTTATTTTTATTTGCTTTAATTCTGCATTCCTTTCTACGAAGCTGCTTTTTGGTAGGCATTCTTTGTTGTCTGTTAAGAAAAAATAGTATACTTTGGTCTGATTTCCAATGTATGTGTGCTGTGTGCATTTGTGCATAAGTGTGATGGGGAAGCTCTTTGGCATGGTGTGTCAATGCACAGTGACCTCTAACTATCATTTGGTAAGGCTACTTTACTGTTTGTATACTAGTACAATGTGCTTTAGATGAGAGCACAAAGTGCCCTGCTTGTAACGAGAACCATTATTAATAACCGAAATGGCAAACACTTTCTACCACAACTTACTTTCACAATCTAACCTTCTAAGGATTCCCTATGTTATTTCAGTACCAAACACACAGGGATTTGTCAGCCATTCCACCTGATATTCTTTGTTCAATAAATGGATATTTGTAGGTAGAATGGTTTACAAATGAATGCTTGCTTTGGTGCCCAAAATAAACAAATAACCCACGCAGCCTCTTTAAGGAGCAGTTACAATATGAAGGTTGTACTGTACTTTCTTTTCTGTACAAGATGACCAGGTTTCTTCGGATATGTCATCTGCAGTGTAGATGCTGTGGACTCTCTGGATAGTAGTCTTCGCTGTGAATTAAAAAAACAATATCAATTACTTTGTGTGTTTGCAGCGGTCATGATACTGCAGACTTTATTTGTACTTCTTTTGTCAGAGGATTTAACTTTCATATTTCAACCCAGTCCACTTGCACATTTCACTTCTCTCTATGCAGTCTTCCCATACTAATTTCAATATGGTACTTGAAAGTCCTTCAAAATAACTACATTTTTTAAGGGTTTGGAAATACATTGTTCTTTACATAATATAGTATGCATTGGAGAGAGGTTTGTAAGTGATAGGGCAAAGTACTAGATGGGCAAACATGTTGTACTTGTTAATGAAAAGCACAATGTCCAAAAATCGGGAGACCCTCCGAAGGACATGTGAGCACCACAATCGGGAGCGATTACTATTCTCATACAATCACATTGCAAGTAGCATTACTGTAGGCAGTACAGAGTACAGAACTCTGACATTTTCACATACAAAAATTAGGTCTGCCCTAAATTCTACTTCTCAACTCACACGCTTTTGGCGGGTGTTACCCGCCTTGTAAAGGGGCAGACTCACCCGCCAAGCCTCCTGCATGCCCATTCAATCCAATGGATGTCTCACCCGCCAAATACAAAATCGACTGATTTCACCCGCCTTTAAGACAAAAATGGTTGAGAGCTATGCCTAAATAGGCATGCTTGCAAAGTATGCACAGGTTATGCAGAGGACAGTAAGCGGTCATGTGATTTGTTAATGACATATCGGCATTGTTGCACTTGAAAAGGGGGAGCGTTGTTGTGTGTTCCCTATAGAAATGTACTGCTGTTATTTTGTCTATTTTACATCATAAGGGTTCCACATGTACTCTGATTAAAATGTTCATACCTGTACTCTATACTGATGCATGTACACATGCATGGAGCTGTACGTAGAACTTCGCTATCATTGCACAGTCGCTTGTGGAGTAGGTGCTTTGCAATGGTATGTGATTTTCATTAAGAATCATCGACAGTCATTTTGAAGTGTGCAATGTTGATGACGGAGTTAAAATTAGTAATGTTCTATGTGATTGGTGGATGATTGTGCGCCCGCTCAGTTGTGTCCAATGAGGGACTCACTTTGGTACCGCTGTAGGAAGGGTGGAAGGACTGGGTAAGAGTATGTGCCGCACGTAGGCAACGCTTGTCCGCTGGTAGGGGGTGTCACATAGAGGTTTCTACAGCAAATCCTGCATGGCAAGACGACTGTAAGCATCAGCCAGTCAGATGTTCACATTAGACTTTTGTGTTGAAAGACAGTGCGCACACTGAAAATGGCAGAGGAGCAGAGGGTCAGGGTTTTGCTGCTTGGAGACAAGGCTTTGTGCAAGGCTTACAACACTATGCCGAGAGTAGGCATGTGGCACACCATTTCGATGTGCAAGGAGTGGAGGTGGTGTGGAGCGCTGACACTGGTGCCAATGCTGCGACAATTCTGCAAGTTTGCAGAGACATGCGTCGAATGACCACTCCTCATGTGGTAATTTTGTACTACGGTGCTTGACAATTGGGATACCTGTCTTCACATACTTTTTTGGCAGATTTGGCACAGTTGGTTGAAGCACTCATGACCATCTTCCCAACATTGACATTTATTTTTTCTGCTTTACTCCCGAGAGTGCAATGGACCAACACTTTTGTTTTCTGTCCAGATCAAAGCATCGGGAGGTGCATCATCAATCGGGGCATGCATGCATTCATGCTACGAGTTGGTACGTTTTTTGTAGCCAAGATAACATTGCTCCAAGCAATGCACATTACTTTGAAGGAGATGGTGTTGCACTATCCTCTTTGGGAAATGCAGTGTTTTTTTGGAACATAAGACTTGCTTTAGAGAAGGTTCTGTAATGTTTGCAGGAGTAAAGCAAGGACAAATAATACAATAACATTTATAAAATACCACATATCTGTACGATATGTGGCCAAAAATAAAAAAACTGGCTCTTTTCAGAGCCTACCTTAAAGGGGAAAAATCGGAATAGTACTTTAATGTACCGTCGTCACGCTCTGATCCTGTACATGTCCGCGAACATGGTGGTAGTTGAAGGGGATTGAAGGGTGTTTTACTAACGTACTTTAGTAAGACAGTCTTCTCCCTCACAGGATACCACACAGCCATGGCTTTCCATGCTCGAAAACAGATTATCTGGATTGTGGGAGACTCATGGATACATTGGTTGAAGGTGCATGCAGAAAGCTGCAGGTTATCTACAAATCTCGGATTTCCACATGCGGAAGTGCACTGGCATGGCGTGCATGGCATGAGATGGCTGGACTTGGTACCTTTTTGTGTTACTTTACAGACAGAGCGTCCTCCAGATATACTCATCATTCATTGTGGAGGAAACAGTTTAGGCCATGTATCTGGCATTTCTTTACAATTTGCCATGTAGGAAGGACTTGCGAAGCTCATGGACATGTTTCCAAATTGTCAAATTCTTTTTTCCCGTATTTGCCTAAAGACAAAAATGGTTGCGTTCTTTAGCATTTGGTCCACAAATGGAGAAAGCGAGACGCAATGTGAATAAGGCTGTGTGTGCCTTTTTAAGAGATGTTGGCATGTCCTCTTTCCACAATGAAAACAGTTTGTTTCGTAGCACTTTCATTTTCCACAGAGATGGAGCCCACCTCACATATGCTGTTAATCAGTTGTTTCTTCACAATTTACAAAATGCATTGGGCCCTCTTTTGCAATCACTCTAACCTATCTGACAATCCGTTTTCCCCAATCCACTGTTTTTCACCCACAAAACACACCACCAAAAGGCTCTTTTCAGAGCCGCCACTTACTCCCAACGTACACTTTATTGCGTTTGCGCCGCTTGCACCCTCCATTTTTCCCTTCTTCGACTGTCCTCAAACTTTTGCTGAACTCCGCAGGGATCTACGGCCTTCACTTCATAGTTCTATTGTTACACTGAGAAAGGCGGCTCTGAAAAGAGCCTTTTCTGTCATTTTTGTTGTTTTTACGTTCATTAATTAACAACACTCGACACACTAGGAGAAGAGGCGAAAGGAGGGTAAGGAAGGGACACCAGCCACTGGGATAAGAAAGGGCAACTCAACAGACAAATATTACGGGTGATCTTTATTTAGGTAAGGAGCAAATCTTCTGGTGCTCGGTGACTGCAGCCTCAAAAGCAATTCGAAAACTCTCCCCCTGCAGAGTACTGTATCACAATACATGCACACTACTGTCACCTTTGAAAGGTAAGGGTCCACAGCATTGCGAATGGCTTGTGAAGCAGCTGGAGGGAAGCGCACCCCCAAAGGAGTGTCTCTTGTGGTGGGAGGTGCAGATTCCGAGGATGCTGTGGAGGAACTCAAACGACTACACTTGTTGAGTGCGAATGTCCTCAGGGTGGAACGAAGTGAGGTGTCGCTTCATGGTTGTTGTACCAAAACTGTACGCTCCAAATCTCCCCCGACTCAACACCACATCACACTGGTTACACTTCACCAGGTTCGCAATGCTTTTGATACGTTCCCATAAACGGAAAACAACCGCCACACCCACGACTCCCGCCGAGTGCTCCTAGTGCGGAGTTCCTCCACTTCATTCTTTTCCTCCTCATTCTCTACATCCTCACCCATATATCTCTCTGCAGGCCCTTGGTGAGGTGGTGATGGTGGCGGGTTTGGGGGTGGTGCACAGGCTAATAACCCAACAGCAGCCATGGAAGCCATACCGATTAGTTTGCTTTTCATCACTACAGCAGTAAAGGCAATGCACCTCTATCTACTATAGCTAGAAGAACAATGAAGATGCGCTCGGGGGTGTGGCCTTTTGAAGGGGTGCAGGGGTGTGCCTCGCTACCATCTTCATCCCTTCAAAGAGGTACACACATTTTACACAGCAACTCCTGAGGTGGCCTATTGTTTGGGATGTGTGAAATTACATTTTTACACTCCTCAATAGTTTGCTTTGTGTCTACAAGTTCATTTTTAGTGTTGCAGAAGCACACAAACCGCGGAAACTAATCCCCACGAGCAGTGTAGGTGCGGTCACAAGATAACGTCCTCAACACATCCGCCCCCTTAATGAAAGTCCCCTGGATAGCAAATGCAAAGAATCAAACATGCGCATGTGTACAAGTGTCCTATGGACAGTGTTCGGGTTCTCAAACTACTTCAAAGTGCGACACAAGTGAGACAGAGAGTTAGGAACTGACGCAATGTTGGCAATCCTTTCCTTTGTACTGCGCATGTACACGCATGCAATGTTCACTGTACGGACAGTTCCAGTGCCCTTAGAACAACGCCATTTTGTTTGCTTACGAACTTGCCGCCCACCGTGCCTGTTCTACGGACGGCATCATTTTGACTGCGCCCAATATGGACCGCTATACTGTCCTTCACACACTCCCTTTTTACTTATTTACTCCCATTCCGGAAATCTTGTGTGTTCTACAACCATGTATTATCTCGTTTCCAAGCTGTACGCCGAAGTAGTATAACCTTTGGACACCCCTTTTTGTTTATGTACGCACATTTTGAAAAGATGGTGCAGTCACACATCACATCTGTCTTACTTGGCATTAGACAGCACCCACATTCCATTGCTTGCGGATAGGTCAAACAGGCGCGCTGTTCGCGAACATTTTACGTCTTTAAAAAAAAAAATGTACACACAAAC
Source organism: Ambystoma mexicanum (assembly GCF_040938575.1). NCBI lineage: Eukaryota > Metazoa > Chordata > Amphibia > Caudata > Ambystomatidae > Ambystoma > Ambystoma mexicanum. The sequence continues at coordinate 64,995,463 of NC_090925.1, read as the reverse complement.
TCTTTCTCTACAACTACTGTACAAAACCATTTACTACACACATACACACACATCACTCTAAAGAAACAGCGGGACAAGCGGACACGGAAACAAATATGGGGGTTTGGATTTAAAACATGCTGGTTATGAGGGGAAGATTTGTGAGGTGAAGAAGGGATGGATACTTCATCACATCGTCTATTTTCCTCTTGCAGGTTTGGGGATGGGTCACTAGGGAATGGAGAAGCAGGGCAGATGCAGGTGGGGCAATGGTACCAAACTTTTCCTCTCACAACGTCCTCTACAAACTCCCGTAAACTTTGAAAATTGTCTTTCAAAATGTCCACTTTCTGCTCTATCCTTTTTATCCTGTCTTCTATCTCGTTTGTTGCGCTTTCCTCTTTTTTTTCCTGGTCTGTTGAAAAAAAAAAACACCATAAGTTAAATGCCTATCAAATACTGCTCACTAGTCTCCATATGCAGACCATTGTGTACCATTGTTGTCGGTGTCTTCAGACATTTCCCCGTTCGGGAAATACTCCTCCAGCCACTCCAAAGTACTAGCCATTTCTGAGTCAAAACAACAGAAAGAAATTATTATTTCTGCGCCACATACAAAATAAAACACAGCCACATAAAAAAAATGGCCTGCACTGACTCTTCTGATGAAATCTCCCTTCGGCCTACTGTGGCAGTCCACTGTCGTTCCAGGCTGCCCAGTTTCTGTGACATGCTTACGCTGGAGGCATCCTTTCTTTTTTTTTGGTACCATCCACTTCATTTTACATGGTTATTAAATGTGTTTTTTCTTTTCACAGCTTCAGGTTTCCATATTTACTTATTACAACTTACAATATCTTTATGCCCTTCTTTAACGTTTCACACTTTTTCTGTAAGACAATAGTAAATATTCAGATACCCCCCACCTCTTTGGGTAATGGAGATCCTGTCCGCCCCTGTCCGCAGATAGGCGCTCAGTCCGTCCCTTTCTAAAATCAATAGGGAGGGGGTTCTGTGTGTTCTATGTTAAATGTATGTCAAGTACATAGATTATACTACATATCTCTCAAAATCACAGGATTACAGTGTACATTCTGCTCAACAACTTCATTGCCACAATGTCATGCTTAGGTTCCACCTTCCAAAAACGTGTACAATTCCCTACAAAAAAAAAAAACTTTGCTAAGGGGACGTTATGGTTGAGTTGCCCTCCCAAAAACCAGTGAAATTCACTACAAAAAAACTTTGTTGAGGGGATATTATGGTTAAGTTGCCCTAACAAAAACCTGGTCACTTCACTTTCCACCTCCCCTTTATGGTTCAAATTAAAACCGAAAAAAACCTGAAATTCGCCAGTTACGGTCAACTAAGCCTCCAACCCTGTCACCACCCCTGTTCCCTGCTAACACTGACACCCAGACCATGTTAGATGTCATCTCACATGTCAATGATACTATCAATGACAGCATCACTTGTTTAGCCCCTTTCTTTCCCTTCCATGCCATACATATATATGTACATTTAGTAAAAAGACTTCACTAAAGGAATGTTACACTTTACAATGCAGCCAAACTCCACTGCAGATTCCCCCTTTACAGTAAGCTAAGCAACCATAACTCACACCCTCTATGTGCATTGCTAAGACTAACACCCAGGACATCAAAGATGACATCACAAATAACATTGATGACATCACTGATGACATCACATGTGAAAATAATATTCCTAAAAAGTCCCTACCTACAAGGGTTTCTTTCTACTATGTTGGTACTAAGATGTGAGGGGTGATTGTGTAATGTTACACATGTAATAACTAGCTCACAAATCTAGACTTAATACACACTTGTGCTACAACAAACTATACATATGGCGACCCAACTCATATAAATGAGCGGTGCATATAGGGAAACTGAAATAAGTTAGAAAGAACTAGTAGCATCCCACAGTTTATCTTCCTGTATACAAATTAATTGTGTGTTTGAGGCCTGCCATTGCCCCATGCATGTGCATCATGAGCTGAAACCAGACCCTAAGGAAAGTACTTTAAAAACACACGACAAGGTTATCGTTTTGCTATACAGCACCTTTTCTATTTTCGTATTGTGCTGGTCAGTGATTACAACCACCTAGCCTACACATTTCAATGCACCAAAATAAGTGAGGCAAACATGTGAAGTCATGACATCAATGTTATTTGTAATGTCATCTTTGATGTCCTGGGTGTTAGTCTTAGCAATGCACATAGAGGGTGTGAGTTATGGTTGCTTAGCTTCCTGTAAAGGGGGAATGTGCAGTGGAGTTTAGTTGCACTGTGAAGTGTAACATTCCTTTAGTGAAGTCTTTTTACTAAATGTACATATATATTACATATATATGTATGGCAGGGAAGGGAAAGAAAGGGGCTAAACAAGTGATGTTGTCATTGATGGCATCATTGACATGTGAAATTACATCTTTCATGGTCTGGGTGTCAGTGTTAGCAGTGCACCGGGGTGGATGCAGGGTTGGGGGCTTAGTTGACCATAACTGGCGAATTTCAGGGGTTTTTGGTTTTAATTTGAACCATAAAGGGAGGTGGACATTTTTTTTTTAGTGAAGTGAACAGGTTTTTGTTAGGGCAACTTAACCATAATGTCCCCACAACAAAGTTTTTTTTGTAGTGATATATGTATATATATATATATATATACATATCAATGAAAAAACATTGTTAAAGGGACGGTATGGTTAAGTTGCACTAATAAAAACCTATGATGTTCAATGAAATAACTTTGTTAAAGGGATGTTATGCTTACAAGTAAAACAGAAACCCCAGAAATTCACCAGTTAAGCAACCATATCTCATGCCATTACTGTGCACTGCTTAGACTAACACCCAGGACATCAAAGATGACATTACAAATGGAGCATGGCGTTTCTCTTTCTAAAAGCAGGGCAATGAACCGCACTGTGAAGCATTTGGGCCACATGAAGAATAGAGAAGAAACAGAATACATGACTATGAACTTCATTCATTTGTCCTCCTCTGTGTCCTTCCTCTCTGCCGATCACTCAGGGAGAGTCTGACGTTACACTAGGCATGGCAGTATTGGTGAGAGGAGCAGACAAGTTGAGAAGGCACAAAGCCAAGCAGAGTGGAGGTTTGGTGTAAGATCCTGCTAAACGTACATGCTTCTCACCACTGAGGTGTGATGCCTCTTACTGACTTGAAGATAAACTAGAGACTAGTGCAGATGAGAACTCTGTGTGAGAGACTTGTATTGAGAGTGATTCGCTTTGCATCATTTACGTGAATCACAAGGGACACTACACACATGAACAGCAAGATTCCTTCCAATGCCATCTCTATGATGCACACGAATTCAATGTTCCAGAAGGGTGATTTGTCACTTGAATGCGATTCCAAGACACATAATATCACTATGGGCCATGCACCTTCTCAGACTGCAGTGAAGCATTTTGCACAATATCACACAAACAGGAACATGGTGGCCTTGTTTAAACAAACATGCCAGGGATGGTTTCTGCTGTACTGAAAATGTGGTGTCTACTTGAGCCATTGCACCTCATTCTACCCCTGATCAATCATTGCAGTCTTTTGTTTTCTCAGCTGCGGGAGGTCGGATGGACTTTGAACCTGATCAATCACTCACTGAGAGGACTTGTTAGTCTAGAGAGAGAAATATGGGTGCAGGTTGAATGGCACAATCCTAAGTGAATAACATTTGATGCAGGATATACTGGTCCAGTTGGTGAAACTGTTGTGTGACACGAGTTCCCCCTGCAAGATGTTGGGGTGGAGGCACTTCCTTTTTTTTACATTTGGCACTGGACCAAATAGAACAGTGAGTTTGGTATTCCAACAGTATGTACATCGTTGCCGTCCTCTTTGAGGGGCCCGCACTTGTTCTTCAAGGTGCTGGTAAAGTTGTATGATGAAACTCCAAAAGTAAGAGTGTGTGGGGTGGATTTGTACAGGACTACAAAGTCTTTTCATCACTTTGAATTAGGATCACTGAAAAGTAGAATACAAATGAAACATTTCCCTCCAACTACAGAACTATAGAACATCAAGGGATGAGTGTTGTTACAGTCATGCCCAGTGTGTTAGAGCCAGTATAGACAATAAAGTACTTTGGTGACTTTACCTTTCTGAAACCCATGTCTTCTGCATAGAAGGAGAGTGTCCATAATCCCAAACTAAGTAACCCTAAAACACTGCTATTCAAGTGAATGTTGAGGGTGCAAAACGAAATTTCCCATTTGTTTACCTGTATCCCAATACAATGTTCCCAAAGCCCTGCATTTCATGCAAATAAGAAGCCCAAAACGATCTTCCTATTGAGGACCTTTCCTGACTTTGCTTTTCAAATAAAAATATTTTCCTACTGTATTCCCACTCCCTGCACCTTGCCTTCAGATCATAGGAGTCATATCTAATTGATGCCTGGATGGTTGGAGTTGCTGGGAGAAAGGAGTACTGTGCCAAGCTAAGCAATCACTGTGTGTTTTGTATGTTTCCTATTGGTTAATTTTCAAGAAATCGGGCATAAATTGGGACTGCCAACTTCAAAGTCTTACCTGTGTCATTTCAAAACAAACTGGAAGTCCTTTAAACCTGTGTTAGTCGATTGGTGGAAGAAATTGGAATTTGTGATATTGTGTAATGCCACAGCATTGGTGGTTGATGTTTTAGTTGCTAGTCCTTGTACTTTTTGGGGTGGTGCAAGATGGGCTGGATGCCTCAATAAAGTTAATCTGTATGAGCGCTTTGGGTGCGCGCCACCTTGCTTGGGGGGGAAAGGAACTCCCTGAGTTGAGAGTGACCGCCTAATATATCATGACACATTTTAGTTCTCTTTGTGTTTTGTGTATGTTGTTCATGTCGGTTGTATGTATACCCTATCTATGTGTTATGGAGCCTCCTCATTCTAGAAGTGTAAACTACCTTGTGCCTTACTTGTGTCATGCACCATCTCCACTCTTATTTGTGGTTATGTGATTCTTAGTGTTTCACTGGCAGTTCACTGAACATTTCTGAATTTGTATTTTCATTCATAATTAGGAGCAGATGAGGGTGGGCCTGGTCTGGTGCAACTCTTGCCTTTCACAAACAGTATAAAAGATATACATCATGGTGTTACAAATGTCACATAAAAAACAATGTATACATATACAAACTTATTTTAAGGTTGTCTATAATCTAATTCAGAAAATTACAAAGTGCTAGAACTAAGGAGATATTGTCCCCCACATAAGGCGATCCCAAAACAAATCAGCCATAAGTTCTCTTCCCACATGTCCCTCAAAATATCAAGTTCTGCGCTCTGTGAAACTAGGGCAAAAAAGTGTGAGATGTTTCAGTGTCTCCACGGAAGAGGCCTGCTTACAAAGTCGGCAGAATTAAGGACCCCATAGGGGAGCCGTTCCCTTTACTAGTATGGTCCAATGCAGACCGTAAATCAAAGCATCTTTCCCTAGGAGATAGAAACAGAGATATGTGTGTGCAACTCTCATCTCCATTACCACCAAAGCTGTTGGTAAAACAGACACATCGATGCCAAGTGACCATTTCCAAGACAGTGACAACTTGCTGGAGTTCATTTTTCAAATTGATGCCCTTGGGGGCGTGGCAATCAATAGCAGGGTCAATTCGAAATGTGCTCTTCCTGAACAAGAAGACCCAAAAACAAAATATGAACCAAACGTCAAAGAAAATCTCTTTGCAAAAAAAAAAGTGAGAGTACACAAAAATGCAAGTTGTATGGTAAATGGTTTATCGCATTCTGTTCTCATCGTAAACGAAACTGTTCCTACGATTGTGATCTTCACTCTAAGACAGAAAGACCAAAGGGCCATTGATATTGATATTGTTTTTTTATTTCTATCGCGCTCGTACACAAGTGTTTCAGAGCGCGACAAGGCAAGGGAGGGGAACAGGGGAGAACAAAACAACGATCTTACTAGGCCCAGTGACATTGAGAATGCACAAGTGTATGGGAGAGGGGGAGGGGAAAAGTGCATGGAAGGGGGAGAAGTAGAAATTGCAAAGCAGATGAGAAACAGATAAATAACAATAAATAAATAATAAAGGCAACACACGGTGATAGCGCAGCCAGCAATTGGCAAGTGCTAGGTTTAAGGCAGCAGACAGGGTAGGTTTGATAAGTGCAGGAAGAAAAGGGGGGGCTGTATGGGTACATATACAGACCCTAAGGGGTGCCCCAGAGGCAGTGCGGGAGGGTGGCCAGGTGCACAGTGTCACGCGAGAACAGATCAGCAGGGGAGAGGGGGAGCGAAGGCAGAAGAAAAGAGGAAGGTCTTGAGGTGCTTCCGGAACCAGATATGGTTCTCCTCAAGTTTTAGAGTGGCAGGGAGGCTGTTCCAGAGGGAGGCCCCAGCCGAAGACAGAGATCTACTCCCAGCTCTTTCTTTGAAAAACGACTGACCCTGAGGGAGTTAGAGGTAGAGGAGCAAAGAGCTCGAGAGGGGACGTATTTGCAGAGGGAGAGCTGAAGGTATTTTGGACCCAGGCCCCAGAAAGCCTCAACTAAAGTGAACAATGTAATTAGAAAGAAACTAGGTGTATGGTCTCACAGTCTTAGAACATTGTGGGACATCTTCCAAGGATTCATCAAAATTAACTAAGCCCTTAACTACGTCTTCTTCAATGGTAGGTCCCTAGAAGAAAAACATAGATTAGTAACAGGTTGTTAAGACTTGCTTTGTGCCTGAAGGGTCAAAGCAGTAACATTCTTACTATACATGGCAGCACGCAAAACATGCGCAAAAGACCGTTCATCAATTTTAGATGGATTGTATCCTTCTTAACCTTATTTTCTACAACACACGAGACGATTCATATGCATTTTTATTTAAACGAAACAGATTGCACAATTGATTTTATTTAACAACAACAGGAAGATCTCTTACAGTGGATTATGGAAGGTGCTAGGTGTTAGAGGGGAAGACAGTGTGTGGCCAGGTATTATACATAATATAACACCCACTACCATATGGTATAATGATATTGAAAGTCATTTCAGAGTTCTGTGGCCTCATCATTCGGCCTCCTTCCTCTATTTAGGGTCAGAACTCATCATTAAAAACGCTATTCTTATAACGAATAGTAACATTAGGCCCTATATCGCTAATAAATACTACGGAATTGATATGTGAAGAGGTTTACTCTGACTTCTCCACTTTAGAGAAGCCACATTTTTCGACTTTTGAATGAGATCTCGTCTCTTTGTCTTATTACTACTGCTGACATTATGAAATAAGTATCTCCTGAACAAGCCATCCTTTCTGGGCCCAGATTGTCAAAGAATGATGTGTTTTGTGTTCATACCTGTGCCAGCAGTATCGCTAGTTTTTCAAAGATTAGCGTGTATTTTGTGTATTTTGTGTGTAAAATGACATTTTGTTGCACTTCCCCTGGCAGCACTGTGTGGGCCCTTTTCAGCAAAAAGAAGGCAAACATGCTTATTTTTGAAGACTGTTTACTTAAGAAGGCTGCCACATCATTAGCGTTCCCTCTTTGAACATTCTACATTCCGCACTGTAGCATGGCTGGTTTCCAGAAGACGGATCAAATTAACTTTGGTGAGGATCACAGCAAAGTAAAGAAGGATTACAGTAAAATGCTGACCACATTATTATTATACTTTTATTTCATAAACTTTATGCTCTGGGTGATGCTCGGGGCACACTGAAGTGCAGCACGGCCGTGTTTCAAACAATGCAAACACAACCAGCAAGAAGACTTCCGTTTGCGTGGGGCATCTGACTATTTAGTAGCCGGCGAGGGACTATCAGATTGTTTCAAATGTTCTGATTGGGTCTAAACGGGTCCTTAACAGCCCCACAAAGCACTGGTCGCAGCCACGTCCATCAGTTTTACTTTCGCTAATGGCCACCATGGAAAGGGAGAAGGGACTACATTGAGAATTTGACCAAATGATCATTGCATAGGAGAGTGTGAACGAACATTGTGGACTGAGTCATATTACCTGTTATTTCAATTAAAAAGTGTATAAGAAATACACTGGGGCAGAAATTGACAGATTGTATGAAAGGGAATGAGATGTATATGATAAATGGTAGAGTGATGGGCGATATATCAGGCAATTATTCTATGTTCTCGGGTAAACATTGGTCTACCATTGATTATTCATTTATGAAAGACATGGGGCCCGATTCATGGAATAAATCTGTGCCAAAAAACAGGGTGCATGAGCAGTGGCGTAACACAAAATGTGGGGCCCCCCTGCGAGACCTCCTGATGGGGCCCCCCCAAGCTCCGCCCCAACATAGTTATACCCCGCCCACCAAATTAGACCATGCCTACCACCATATGCCCCACCCATACAAATTTGCTCCACTCTTACATTTAAGCTCCACTCATACTCAAAGCCGTTCATCCCACTCATACTCGACAAGCATCTGCACTCAAGTACAACGTAGTTACTTTTATTTTGTAAACATTGCTACCAATTCAGGTATAATGTATTGTATCTAATGCATAATACGGTCAGAATATAATGCAATACTTATGTTATCCTATGAAACATACACACTGAGCAAACATAAATAAAGAAGTGATAAAGATAACAAGCCAAGTTGCTTAAATTGTCCCCATCCCGATTTCACCATTTAACCAAAGTGTGTGATAGTGGGCAAATCATTTAACCACCCTGTGTTTTTTCTGCAACTCTGTGAGTGATTCACTTCACAGTTTATGTTAATATATCATGCTGTTATATAAAAAAAAGACTAGTGACTATAGAGTTGCTCCATGTATAATAATAGTGCAATTTAGGTATTTTGCACCACAAAGTTATTTGCTATGGCTTACTTATGGCAACTTATTCTACAGTCACTTCAATGGTGCCTCTGAGTATCAAAGATGGATGATGCTCCTTGCAATGTCCTTTTCTGGGAAGTCACTTTTGTCGGTGCAATCCTTATGGAAATTTGGAGGTTTGCATTGGAGGTTTGCATGTATTTATCGCCACAGAGACTGCACGGCGGAGCTCTAATAGTTGAGTTTCCTGCATCTGTAATTGTCCTGGATTTGGATTCATCTTTCTGATAGGTATGTGTTAAAATGCCATATGCTACTAATGTTACCAAAAAAGTAGTTAGGGGAGGGGGGGTGGGGGGCGAATGAGACTGTATGGATCCTGCAGCAGACTGCATTTGGTGGGAAAGTTGTTTTGTGGCTCGCCACCCCACGCTTGCATTGCTCAATACCCCCCTGCCACTAAGCCAAGACAAATACAAAATGATGGCATGAAATGATATCTAGAAAGAGTTCCATAAGTTTTTAACCTGGGTCTGTGGCTCGGTGGACTAATGTATCCAATGCAACTTTAATAGAACATTGTTTGCCTGCTTTTTTTATCTCGAAAATGGGCATACAATATATTGTATATACAAAAAATATATAAGCTACATCAGGCTTCAAACAAGGTATTATTGCATGCAGCCCTCTTAATGATTTGCTATTTATAGAGCTTTCACCAAGGAGGTGTGCATAGAACATCCCAACCAAAGTTGGTACTCATTTATCGACCTCAGAAAGATGAAAGGCTGAGTTGATCTTGCCAGGACTCAAATCTGTGACTGCTGATCACACATAGATCTGCAGCAACGAGCGCTCTACCCATTGAGCTATCTTACTGGTTTAAGAATGTAATGGTGTTGAAACCTAGAGAACCCAATTAATAACAAGTTGATGATTTGTATGCCCACCTACCCTGACTCCCTGCACGCACCATCTATGGTGCTTTCTGTCTCCCCTATATTCTCTTATTGTTATTCTATCGACTATCCCATCCCTCTCACTAAGTCTGGTAGGAAGAAGCTCAAAAGGGACATCCTGGTCTCCAACCCAGGCCTCCCTATCACTGATAACTACACCAGTGCTTCTTCAAGGCAGATCCCACAACATCCTCTTTGTCGTTCCCTCTCCAGGCCAATGGACTCCACATATGGTCTCTGTTCTCTCTCCTCTCCCATAAATGGCGGCACCTGGTGAGAGGCCCTCCTGGCCCCCTTCCACTCCTCCAAGATCATCATAAACGTCTACTTAAATGGCACCGTCTTGGTCCAGGGCCATCAGGCCAATATCCTCCTTTTCGATAGATGCTTCACGCGTCTTATCAACTTCCTTCCCTTTCCTGCTACTCCTACCCACCCCTCTCTGGCCCCTCTGTCACCACCTTCCTCCGCCACCTCTCTGGCACCCGCTGCTGCTTCTCTGGCCCATGTGAGAAACATGAAGGTGTCTCACCCACTAGTCACTGGGGATCTGTCATCCAGGTGGCCAGGAAACGGCCATCGCTTTTGGATCCAGTTCCTGGGTGTGGACCAGTGTAGGACGATCACCTGGGTGAGGAGGCATCGTGGAGTGGGTGTGGAGATGCGGTATCCCCTTCCCTGTAACACCTTTACACCATCCTACCAGGTAGGATACTTAGGAACACAACTCCCCCCCACTTCACAACATGGGCACTTTCTCACAGGCAGCTTGCTATGAGAGAAAACGGACCAACACCCGAGCTGTTTACCGGACATATCCCAATACAATGGTCAGGCAGGGTCAGGCAATTACTGACCATCACGCACAACTGACTTCCATTACTCTTCCCCACATGGTTAAAAGGCGGAGTATGAGATCACACTATGAGCAAGGCAAAGCACACGAGGAAACAGCAGTTCCAAGATGGCAGTTTAACACAAGGAGAAAGAAGGAGAAACAGAAGCGGATTACGCAGAGGGAAGTGCCCTGGACCTTTTGGACAAGGAACTGTTACTTTCACAAAATCTTGAGAATAGGAAGCGTAAGACCAGGAAACCAAGCTGAAGAATCCTGTATCGTGTGTCGGAGGTAACCCGGCCCTCCTGCGTCGATAATCAAGGCAGGGAAAATCACCTGCTGCTGTGGTACTGTCCTTGGCTCCCACAACAAAGCAGCACCAGTGAAATCCACACAGCCGGTGAGTTGGGGAGGCTGGTACCAGACTGGTCTGTGTTGAAGCCAAGGTTGCAAGCAGCAACATTGTATGGTAAGCACTGAAGCAAATAGTATCTAAAACACATGTGATAACCAACGCGAGTAAAACTGAACAACGGATGAGTGATAGAACTTTGAAACAATGTCTAGCACCATGTGCATGCTCATTCGATGGTCTCCAACGTATCCAACTGAACGGAAAAAAGGGGATTCCACAACAAGCTACCCTTTGACTGACATAGCACTATAAGTTGTAGACTTAACATGAACCCAGGCAAGATTTACACAACATCTTAATCAACATATGTTAAAGATGAAATGGTCAGGTATAGCAAAAATATATCAAGATTTAGTTAATACAAAACCAATTTTAAAAAAGAGGACCTCTTGGTCAAATAAACAAATCAAAACAAAAGAACCATAAAAGACAGTTTTTCACCACAAAAACATAGTCTGGTAATTCAGTAGTGGTATCCTTTAGCTATATTAATATGTCCAACTAAACATAAGAAACAGTGATGTTAGTAGTCTATAGGTGACTTATTTCAGAGAATTTATTTTACACGTCTTGAACAAGTTCCCAATTTGTTATGTCGACAGGATGTATCTGTTTCTAGCCTTCTTATTGGACACACGGTGGCCTTTAACACTTTTTCAACAAAAATTTGGTCACACGTGTAAGGCTTTCTTCAGGACAAAAAAAAACCCCAATTAGGGTGTAAGACATTATGTCTAAAAACATTGTTTCAAGGTGTACCCACGTATCTGCAAGGGCCAATGACACTTCTTCTTCGGTTCACCATCTGTATGATCGGCTTGTTCATTGGAAAATCAATGCTTCTTTACTAATGCAGCGGTCAGGGTCCCTGAGAATAGTGCAATCACTGGTTGCTGGCTCTACACTGCTGCACAGAGAAACAGCACTTCAACTATGCACCTTACATCTGGTGAGGTGGCAAAAGTGAAAGAGTGGCAAAGGATTATGAATCGAGGTGGTCCTGCAATGGGGCCAAGCAAAATCCTGTGCACAATCGAAAATCTTCAATGTTGATAAAGTACTGAAAGTTGATGACAAAGCAGATAAAGTTGGTCGGAGCCCGAACGAGGGAGATCAATTGAAAACTTTGGGTTAAAGCTAGTTTGTGTTAAAGTGAATTAAAATTGGTCCAAGCCTGGCGGAGGGAGTTTGATTGAACATTGTTTTGAAACATATGTGAGCCCGGCTGAGGTTGAACCGTGAATCACCTGAGAAATTAAGTATGTGTGAAATCCTAAGAGGAAAGGAACTTATTGTTTGTTTGTCTCATCAGGCCCTCTGAATGAAGAGACTTTGAAAGGCAAAGAGACTTGGGCACAGAAGGCCCTGATGCTAATGTTTGAACAGCACCCTCAAGACCTTCCTTTTCGCTTCCGCTTTCTCTCTCCCTCTCCCTTGCAGATGTCCCTGTCTGCTGTGCATTGTGGTTAGCTGGCCACCCACTGAATCTACGGCTACACTACCATTAGCCCCTTGCACTGCCTCCAGGCCTTCCAACCACATAGGGACTGTACCTGCAACCCTACAGTCCCTTGACCCTCTTCAATTATGAGCCTCCTCCCTGGCAGCAATTATGCATTCCTTTGCACTCTCCCCTCCCTGTCCCCCCTGGCACTTCTCCCCCACTGTCCCCCTCACACATATGTGAGCTGAATGACACAAGGCCTAGTAAGATCATTGCTTTGTCCTCCTGTTGTCTCCCCTTCCTTGTCTTGTCGTGCCTAGACACACTTGTGTACAGGTACGTTATAAATGACATATCATATAGCACTTCATTCTGGATTCTGTCAGCTACTAATCATGGTAATAGCTGGGGATGGGTGTGGCAGGATTGAGGGGCAAAGGGCCAAAGGGCTGAGTCGCATTGACCAGGGGTATTAAATCCATGACACACAGCATTGTTGCAACGGAAAGCTATTGCACAGCCACTTGGGGGATACAGTTTGATGCAGATGCAGGACTACATTTGATACACGCAATGGTCAGTTGTTGCATAAAAGACATTTACTTGCCAACAAGGTAAGAACTGAAAGTGTGAACTATCCTCTTCTACCAGGAGTTGCACTTTAATGCACACGTTTACATTGAGGTGTAGCAAAACATTGACAAATCTACCTTAGAGTTAGAGATTACATTATTTTGTTTTAAATCCTTGAAAGGCCGTAATAGGAAAACATTTGCAGCTGGTGCAATGTGACTCCCAATATACTCATGCGATTTACTGGAGAATTAGCTATTATTCACAGGTGCTGCTATTAATGATCTACTTGATTCACTTTTTCTGCACTTGTTACATTGAACGTTTGAGACGGCCCAGTTTGGATTCTAACCTGTGCTCTGCTGGGTGCACAGAATTCAGCGATGTCTGTTAAACCGACTGAGCTACAATCATAACGTTTGAAGCAGAACCTGATCGAGTCCACTGGGCAGACTGTAAATGACCCACCCCGCCCCATTAGTTGTTGAAAAAAGAGTGTTTTTAATATTTCTTAAATGGAAAAGAAAACATGTCTTTAACTGTTTTAAGACATTGTTCAACGTTTTTACTCCCATCCTCCTACCCCATCATTTTGAGACAAGTCCTTAATCAAGATATGCCCTAGCATTGCTGCCCCATTTTACCCCATAAGCCTTTGTATCTAATGCCTACACAGATTGCAAAAACTACAGGGCACTATTCCGTTTTTCAAGAACAAACTAAAGGATACGTGATGTACGTTTTTGTGGGTGTAATGCAGCCTTGCAGTTAGTGCAATATTGAATGTATGCCATTGTTTTTTGATCACACAGCAAAATTGTTAGAAATTAATAGCAATTACCTCCTGCATTTGGTTTCTCGTGATCCTAGGAGGTCATTCAGGACAGAACTGTAGCAGCAGGACAGAATCTGAAGCACTGTCCTGTCAGGCAAGTAGCGGCAGTCTCGCGCGATCAGTCTTTGCCATCTACTCTAGCTCTGCGGGCTGCTTCATGCGACTTCCCATCCAGACCCAGGTCATCCAGGGGACAACACAGGACTGGGTCAGAAGGGTAGAGGACTTAAAAAAAATGTATTTTACAATAAGCGCGGTGCTCAGTGGCCTTGAGTCGTGCAAACATTGTACCAAATGTTATTGCCATGCCCATGTCAGTTACCACAGTTAATGCCTTTCTCACAGGCATGCAAATATCTTTATTTGACATCCAAAGAAAACCACAAATACCAGTCAGCCCTTCAAGCTCTGTGCGCCACAATCATCGATGTTGCTCAGGGCGGCCGTGAGCCCCACCCCCGCCTCCCTCAGTACCTTTGCGTAGGGCTGGGCCCCCCGCACCGCAGGGGCTGCGGGGGCCCCAGTTACGCCACTGCGCATGTGTGCAAAATGCGCAAGTGCCCGTTTACCGAGACATGGAACACACTGCGCGTGGCTTACCTGAGACCTGCGTTGAATCCGCACGTGTCCAACACATCACTGCGACTCCACGAACGCCTTGCACAAGATGCCCAGTGAAGGCGCACACCGACCAGCCCACACACGTAAAATGGGGGCAGAACACGTGAAATGGAGAACAACAAGCGTAAATGTGGCCGTTACGGGGGAAATACCACAGTAAAATACTTGCAACGCCCACACGCGCGCTAACAACACGTATTCATGGAATTAAACACGGCTCATTGGCGTGCAGGAAAAGACACGCAAACCCAGAAACATGTACGTCATGCGAAAGATGGCTTAAGCGTCCCCGCGCACCAAAACCAATGCACAAAAGTGCACGGGAAAACTAAACACGCGTATACAGCTATGATGAATGTACCATTCCTCGCAGCAGTGACACCACAGGAGGAGGAGGAGGATAGCCAGGCCCTGGATATTTTTCCCCAGGACATGCCTTTTTGGGATGCCTGATGAACAGGTCTATGGCAGGTATAGTTTTCCACCTCACATCATCCTGGCCACTGGGTCATTTCAGCGGACAACTACCATAGTTGGGGGTGTTCACAGCCCATGCAGTCACACTGCCTACTCCAGGTGTTGGCAATCATGACTGCATGCCCCTCAGTCCGCAGGCACATATACATGCCCAGAACACCCGCAGAAAGGCAAGATGTGGGCAAGGACCTTTATGGGGTGGCACACTTCCCCAAAGTGCTTGGTGCCATTCATTGCACCCATACAGCCCTACATCCAGCTAGGGCCACAGAGCTCATCTTTCTCAGTCGCAAGCACTGGCATTCCATCAACGTGCAGGTTGTATGTGATGCCAACTATCCAGGGTCCAGCCATGGTAGTTTCATATTCAGAATGTCACCCCTACACCGGGACCTGGAAGCTGAGAGGCATGGCAACACATGGCTCATTGGTGAGTATAAATGCCTGTGCACATGCATGCATATTAGACACAGACAAAGAGACAAAGCCAACTAATGACAACCATTTTCACCTCACCAGGGGACAGTGCCTACCCTCTGAGCACCTACATGATGACGCCAATACGGAAACCCACCACACCACCCCTGGTAAGATACAACACAGCCCATATCGCAACTAGGGCCATAGTGGAGTGCACATTCAGAGTGCTAAAGTCACACATCCGCTCCCTTGACCATGCCGGTGGACAGCTAATATATGCGCCACCAGTAGTGTGCAGGGTCATTGTGGCAGCATGTGTCGTACCTGAGGACATGGTGGTGGCCCCACATCCCCAACCACATGCACGGCCGCTGTGCATGGGAGGGGAGAGGGCACGTGGCGAGGAAACCCGTACCCAGCTTGTGGCACAATTTTTCACCCAAAATCCCACCCCTGCTGAGTACACACAGGCCTGCCACATTCCAAGTGACAATTGATGATGACAAAGGGACAATCAACAGTCCCAACCTTACCACCCTCAGAATGTGTCCTTGGAAGTGCTACATTGTGTGCATCCCTAGCTACTTAAAGTAACCCAATCCAGTGTGAACAAAAGGCACACATTGAAGATGCAGTATTCCACTAACCCCATGGAAAACAGAACATCTAAATTCTGGTAGGTCACCAAAACCCTCCCAAACTTCATGTGACCCGGTTGCCACACCATGCCATGGCTCAATATCAAAAGTGACAAATAAATGGCCAACACAGAACACTACTGTCACAAAGTGCACTTTGACAAATGGAACTAGGTCAGAAATAACTCACTCTGGCACATCAAAATGAAATTGTACACAGGAACATCCATCTTCCAGCATAACATATCACAAACACAGGACCCAACAGTGACAATGTCAGACAGTGACCAATCACAATAGCACAAGTGCCTCAAAGTGACAAAGCTACCACATATCCTGAGTGTGTCTCTGCTAGCTAAAGGGGGCAGGGTAACGCACACAGCAGGAAGGGCATCAATAATGGAGACGGTCAAGGTACTACATGAAGATGTAACATGAAAAAATGCACGTTTAGCAATGTCCAAACAAAAAGGCATGCTAAACATGCACTGGACAAACAATCATGAATCCCCACTAGGGGTGTATACACAGGATGGACCACAGAAATGATGGAAGCCCAATGCCTCTTTTTAAGTTACTTTCACACGCTGCCCTCCTTGCAAGCCCATGGAAAGGGGAAGCAGGAGTGGCATATGTGACTGGACCCTAAGACACAAACAAGAAGTATACCAACACGAGACAAGTCTGTATGGGTCCATCCGGAACACACAGTGGATGCCTTTGGATGCCACACAAAGCAACACACTGTCACATGAATGCACAATAGACAAAAAATAAAGTAAAACAAAAACAAAAATGTCCATGGTGGACAGGGGGGTGACACAGGAGTGAGGAGGTGCAGGGTGTACCTCAGCACCCACATGTGTGGATGTTGAGAATAAAAATAAAAAAATATATAATCCCTCCATAAGTTCATGGCCTGCATGGCTAGCATAGAGTGGGAGAGCTGTTGTTGCAGTCATCACCCTCTGGTGTAGCATTAGAAGGTGTGCGTGGTAAGGGAGGCTGCCAACGTATAGCCCTGGTCTGATCCTCAATGGCAGAGACCATGCGGGCCTAAAAGGTTTGATTCTGCATCATGATGGTCCGGAGGTCGCATGCAGCACCTCACGTGATGTACAGAGTTCCACCTGCAAGACCTCATGGGATGCACATATCTTCACTTGCAAGACCTCATGGGTTGCACGCAGTTCGACAGAGACGTTGTGAATCACCTGCTCCATCTGCAGTTCTGCCCGTCTACTGCGGGCCAACTCAAGTGCAGCCAGAGTAGATCTGAGGGAGGTATTCTCTTTCCTCAGGGCAGCCCTGTGTTCTCAGCCTCAGCAGTTATTGCTGTGCTGAGAGCCCCCAGTTCAGCCCGTCGGTCCCTGTTGCTGGCCGACATGTCCAGCCTGTGCGAGCGGCATGTGGACTGCAATGCCTGCTGCTGGAGCTCCATCTGTCTTTCAGGGAGGAGCATGGATTTGGCCACCCCATCCATGCTCTGTGCCAACATCTCACATGAAGCCCCCTGTTGCTGTGCAATAGCATACATGGATTGCTCCCACAGGGTATTTCCGGGTGACACACGGCCACAGCGTTGCCGGACCCCACACCTGCCAGACCCAAAGAAATCTGTCCCTTGCTGCGCTGGCGCTGCCTGTGGCTGCAGGACTCCATTCCTCCCTTGATCAGCTGCCCCATGAACAGGAGCCAATACTTTAACCTGCAACTGTAACCACCACAGACGTACATACCAACACAGACTGATCCCATGAGGGGTCTACTGCCCCTGCAGGTGTTTGGGACAGAACAGCATCCACAGTAGAATCACTCACCTGCGACAACAATGAGATTTCCATGTCTGATTCAGCACCAGAGGCATAGGTTTCCTCAGTGGTGTACTCAGAGACACCCCTGGCCAGGATGGTCTGCAGCACCAATGGATTCTCATGGGCTACCACACCACATCCTCCCCTAGTGCCTGATTGGGGCTCAGAATACATTTCTTCCTCAACCATCTTCTCCTCCTCCACTTCCTCCACTGCATCCAGCGCCTCATCACCTGCACAAATGCCAAAAAAGACATGAATACATATGAATTGCATAGGCCACACACATAGGCATTTCAATGTCATCAGACAACACATGAACCTGCCATGTCACACATGACACAAACTCAGGCATGCACACAGTGTCAATGAAATGGAAGGGGAGCCTGAAAGCAGACATGGATGCGTGTCAAAGGGCAACATAACACATGTACTGCATGGTGCATAGCACCTGCATCACTCACAAGGATTTGACTGGCATAGTCCTTCCACAAACATGACTGACACCAATACACAGATGGCATAGCCATGCCAGAACTGTCAACCAGCCTCAGATGGAAGTTGAATACTACTGTTCATGAGCCACGTACAATGCATGTCAGATGAAATTTTTCTGGAATTCACTATGATAAAACACACATGCGTCACAGGGTGCAAAGACATTAGGGTGTGGTAATACAGTGAAGGCAGGCACATTAATTCAATATTGCTAGGTCACATTGACATCACACAAGTGAATAGGCATGTTGAAGGGGATAACAAAGTTTAGAATGTGTGGGTGCAGTGCAGTACATGGGTACAGCCTCAACTATGAATAAAAACATAGATCCAGTAATGTCAATGACGTGGCCTGGTGGCAGTGTAAGGGTAAGTGCTGTCATCATGTGTAAAGTGTTGGAAGTGGGTGATAGGGATACAGTAAACCCCACCCCCAAGGGCGGGGGATGGTTGGGAGGCAGTGCATGGGTTAAAATGCTTGCATAGAGGGTTGTGTTGTAGCAGACAGTGTGGGCAGGCATTCTCTCACTCATCTGGGACTACAGCAGGGGAGAGGAGGACAGAAAGCACAACACATGAGGAAGCATCAGAAGTGCCTCCAGACCCGGAGAAGCCACACCTCCAGTTACTTAGAAGCAGGAAGGCTGTACCAGAGGGAGGCCCCAGCTCAACACAGATGAGAACCACAAACACAGTTCCAAGAGGAGCAACTAACCCTGAGGGAGCATCAAAGGGATGATCAAAGATCATGAGAAGGAAGTAAATACTGGAGATGGAATTGAAAGAATTGCAGGCCCAAGGCTCATAGGGACTTGCTGAGAATGCACAGGGTTCAGGAATGAACACTCATAGCCACGGTGAGCCTGTTCCATCATCACAGTCCTAGGCAGAGACCTTGCACCAAGCCTATAGGACTTTTCACACAGTCCAGGTCTGGCAGAGTTGGTGAGGGAAGATTGTAGAATCACAGAAATCTGGTAAAGCCTGTGCAGTAGTCCATCATAGGAATTACCAGTCCTCTGGAGACAGTGAGCTGCTGGGGGATGGAGAGGAAAGGAAGAATGCCTCTGAGGAGGAGCAGCTTGCAGGGGGACCTCACAGAGACGTCAGTCATGTGACGATAGAAGGCAAGTGTTGAGTGGAAGGTCATCACAGGCTATCCACGGCCATAGGTTGGAGCAAGAATAGGGCCGAGAGAGGCTGGACAGAGAGTGTCATGGAAGGAGGGAGCAGGTGTGGTGATAAGGATTGCCTCTGTGTGCAGCACATGGTTTGCAAGCAGTCTGCATGACAACAAGTACGTCCAACATCACATGGATCACACATGGCAGTCATGTCAATGTAGCCTCAACTGGCAGACAATCATAACACATCACTCAAGCAACATACACATGGCATGGACACACACGCATCATCACTCACCGGACATTGGCTCATACATTGCCAGGTCTTCCACACCTTGGACCTGCTCCACTGCAATGAAATCACTAGCAATCTCCTCATGTTCAGTGAGTTCATCATGCTCTGGTGGTGACCCACCACCAGTCACCATAGTAGAGGTGAACTTGGCAGCCAGCTTGTCTTTTGCTCTGCGTCAGAGGTCATTCCAACACTTCGCAACATCACCAGTTGTGCGCCTCTCATGGCCCAAGGCACTAAAACGGTCCACGAGGCACTGCCAGTGGGCCAAACGCTGAGCAGGCGCATGTGTGCTCCCTGCCTGCACCAGCATGTCACAGCTGTGTTCCAACACGTAGTCCATGAGTGTGTCCAGTTCCTCATCACAGAAATTCCTCTTTCTCAACAAGTGGGACTGCTGTGCCTTGTCTGGGGTCTCAGCCTGTAGCGCTGGAGCACACTTCTGCCTCTTGCGAGGTGGTGCAGACCCTGAGTGGCTTGTACCGCTCTGGTCAGTAGGGGCTGGAGCAGAGGTGGACTGGCCTATGGAATAAGCCACTAATATAACTACAGAAGGTCAGCTTGCAGGTATCGCTAGGTGGGTGCTGTTGCCAGGACCCTGCGCCCCACGTGTCTTGTCCTTCGGGACATGGAAATCGGGCATTAAGTCACCCTTTGCCTGGGCCAGGACCACTACAGTCCGGGCTAGCTGACCCTGAGTCTGGGTGGTGGTAGCCACAGCTGCCCCTGAAGCTCCCACATGCTGGCTGCTCAGGACAGCAGATGGCACTGCTTGTCCCGGACCACGGATGCTGTGGATGTAAGCAGCAGCTGCATCTCCCTGCCCCGGTTGGGCGGGGGGCATAGCTCTCCCTGTATGCTGTATGGGCCTGGACCTCTTGCCCACGTGGACCACCTTGCCCCCGTGGACCACCATGGCCACCTTGGCCACCCTGGCCACGTCGCCCACCTTGGCCACCTCTGGCCAGTCGCCCAACTTTGCCTCCTTTCCCACTTGTTGCCCTCCCAGTCATGGCAGTGGTTGCAAAAATCAGCAAGGGCTGGAGCGAGGGTGCCAATGTGGTCCTTGAAGGTTTTAGAGGAACAGGGATGAACATGTTTTGACGAGGCTTTCATAGATCGGACTTGTCTAGCGACCTTGTCATGGGAGAAAAGAGGAAAGGACGAGAAGGATGTTGGGGGGGTGGCTTAAGGAGAGTCAGCAAGCACAGATGGAGATGGGAGAGGAGGGGTGGGGATGGGGGTGGAGATGGTTGACAGGATGTCCTGGGTTTTTTAAATGAATTGAGAGGCAAGGGCATTGCAAAGAGCCTGGGAGGCAACAGAAGGGGACTGCAGCAGGGTTGGCCAGCTCCTTGCAGATTTTAAAGAGTTTGGCCAAGTGGTGAGATGCCGCAGAGACACGAGATTGAATGTTGTTAGGGAGAATTCTCTGTTTAGGCTGAATTTCCTAACCTAGTGAGTCCCCCAGCAGCTTTGCTGGATTTCTGGAGTTTTTATTTTCATCCTGCCAAGAGTGAGACTCTTTTTCTCCCACTCTTGGACATGATTTGTGGTATTTCTTTGAATATTCATGTGTTCGATGGGCTATGGTGTCTTTTACTCCATAGGGTCTCATGTGTTTTGCTATGTCTGTTACACAGCACCCTCCGTGCCGTAACACTGGGGTGTCCTAGGTGACCCCCACCATAGACTCCATACCCTGGGACTGACTACTGTCTCCCAGGGCATGTAAAGTCACCATTGGCTTTACTAGACCTAAATTTACTAACAGAACCAGTACAAACCATATTATTGTGGACGTACAGGTAGGGGTAATTCGATTACCCCTGGGTCTGTTGTTCGAGGGGGCACTGTCCCGTCCCCCCTCGTCGAGTTTTGGCTGGTGGCAGTGGATACTACTTTTTATATTCAACCGCGAATATATTCCTATGGGATTTTCCCATTGGTCGAGGCTAATACTTTTTCTATGTAGCCTCGGTCATACCGCCGGTTTATTAAATTAATATTAATTCACCGGTTGGTATTTTCTGCCAGGACTCGGTTTTTAAAATGGCGTATGTGTTCGCCTCTGTAACTCCGAACCAAAGGTTGAGCCCTTTGTTCCACTTTTGGCGGGCTTCTGCACAGAAGCCCTCCAGAGTGGTGCCATTCTGTCTGGGTACCACAAGGGGTGTGGGAGGGGGTTTAGGCACCCTGGACTGAGTTGCCTTGCCAACTCAAGTCACACTCTGGTGTGATTGGCCAAAGTGGTGAGCCGCCCCGCTCACCACTTAGCATGTTTGATTGACAGCTAGGCTGAATGAATGGAGGTTTTCTGCATAATAGCAGGGCTTTTGGGACTGGAACTTCAGAAGTCGCCACAGGACCTAAGAATCCGATGAGGGTAAAGCTGAGCCGACCTGCAACGGTGAGACCTCCGGTGGAGCCCTGCTGAACCGACTCACCACTTCCCAACGACAGAGGAGATCTCCCTGCCTGGAGAGTCTTCTTCCCTTTGACTGGTGGGAACAACCAGTCCCTTGCTTTTTCTTCGCATCCAGGATGTCTAGTGGTCGAATTGCCCGTGCTGAGCACCCCGGAAACCGGATAGCCACTAACCACTGTACCGCGACCAAAAAGTGGTGCCTTGTGACTGAGCACGCCGCGGCTGGTCTCTTCCCTAGTGGTGCAACGATCTTCAACTTTCCTCTACGACGAGATCATCTCTTCTTCTGGCAAAGCCCTGACTTGCATCCACCACCAGGAACAACTGCCCCCGCCGGAGCTGTCTCTTCACTCTCAAGGTACTGTGTCCGCCTGGCTTCCCTTGTGACGGTTAGCGTGAGGTGTCTTAAATCCTTACCTTTCCATTGGGTCGCCTCCAGATCTTCTTAACTTTTGTTCTAAAACTGGTCCAACCTTTCTGTGACATTTTGCTACAAAGACTTGAAGTGCATTTCTACTGTGATATTTTTGGGACATACCGCCTTGCCTCTCTCCGAGTGGGCTGGCCTCTGAACTTTGTAATCTACAGTAGACCCTTCCTTGCTTGCCTTGCATTTGCTTCGTAAAAGTATTGGTACTGAGTTGGTTTCATACCCTGCTTTTTTCTCTCCCTTTCTAACGAATACTAGAGTGCCATCTAGGTTAAGCACTCACCTCTGTCTGCAAATAAGTGGTGTCTTTGAACCAAGACTTGTCGAAATATTGTTATGGGATTGATATATATACTTATAGTAACCGTGATTGAAGTTGTTTGCCATGTTAGTGCCAGTGTGTTTTTCATAGATGTGTTTTTAAATAAATGATTATATATCTTTACACCCAAGCTCTGATCCGTGTCTGCTTGTTCTACTGTGTAAATTGCCCTATCTTGTATACTCCACATACTGCCTAACTCATCTTGAGAGAAGTCTGACTGCTCAGCCACAGCTACCAGGTATATCTGGGTAGTGCAGACTGCTACCAATTGGGTTTACTGCTAACTCCTGTAGTCTTAAACTTTTTGCAGTGGTCCCAGAGGGAACTGCACAGGTTTCTGCCTAACACTGGTGTACAGCGGTGGGATTTGTATCGAGTATACAGTTTAGAGTGCTTTTTAACACTTTAGGATAACTAACCACAAAGCTTAGCACTAAAAAGCAACTTTCAAAAAACATGTCTACTATGGAAGCTTACAGTTAAGAGTCCTTGTCAGGTAAAAATACTGAGAGTTTGAGAGCTCTCTGTAGACAAGAGACAATTTCTGAAAAAGGCAAGACAATAGAACTGATAGCAAGATTGCTGGAAAACCAAAGTCTGGGTACTGGTTCAGAGGAACCGACTTCTCCAGCAAATGTAGATGACATTAATGGTGTTGATCTAAATCAAAGTTCTGATGATAGTGATGAAGAGGCTGAAGAGGAAGGAGAGGCTAATGAAACTGTCTCCCCTACCCCTCTGTCTGCCTTACCAGCTGTACCTACTGGGCCTATAGCAGGTCCCACACTAAGCCCTCAAGTCCTTGAACTAGAACAAATGAAAATAGACTTGGAATTCAGAAGGATTACTGCTCAAACGGAACAGAAACACCAAGAAATGCAACAAATTCTTAGGCTCAGAGAAATGGAGCTCAAGCATGAGTTAGAAATGAAAAGGATGTCTGTTGAAACTGCTTATGTCTCTGGCTCCTCTAGAAGTTCCAGTCCCAAAAGACCCAGGATGCCTAAGGAATTAATTGGTATGTATGAACCAAAGTTGGATGTGTTAGATTGCCTGCGTGTGTTTGAGTATAATCATGGGCTCCAGAACATCACAGGTAATGAGCTACTTACCTGGTTGTTCTCTAGGCTCCCCCCTGTTGCAACTGATGCGGTTGGGGGAGGAGGATAGGAGAGAGTATGAAAGTGTGAAACTAGCTCTGATAGCTAGATTTGGGAAGACCCCTTCCCAGTATCTTAAGAGGTTTAGATCCCTCAAAAAGCCTGATGGTACCCCTTGGGCTACCTGGGTGAGTGAAGGGTTGAAAAACTTAGAGGGATGGATTAAGGGTTACAAGGTGAACACTTATGAGGGTATGAAGAATATTTTTATGTTGGAGTAAATTTATGATGCCTGTTCTCCTGAGCTCAGACAACACTTGGCTGATTCAAAGGAATTGGATTCCAGGAAGCTAGCTAATGCTGCTGACTTGTGGGTTGCCAACAGGATTCTGGGGCAAATCAGAAAAAGGATGAGGGAGAACAGCCTAAAAAAGACTCAAAAGAGAATTCTAATAACTCAAATTCCAAAGAGGGCCCCAAACAAAACCATAAGGGTAAGCCACAAGGAAAACCACAGCAGAATAGTGTACCTTCTGGTGCCAAACCAGAGGGAGGCTAGAACAAGCCACCATTCCAGAAAGCATTTGGTAAATGCTTTGTTTGTGGCTCTTCTGACCATGTGAAAGGAGATCCCAGATGCAAGGGTAAACCTTCAGGGGTCCAGCTTGTCTCCTTAGCCTTCACTCCAGGGGAGGAAGTCCAAATGGCAAGTGGAAACTTTCTACTGCTGGCTGATGAACCCATTGGAGTCTCAGCCAGTGTTTCTTTAGTGTCTCTGGGTTTGTGGGAACAACAGAATTTAGATGTCTGTAATTCTATCCCAGATAATACTAAAGAGTGTTATAAGGACAGTGTCCAGGTGAATGGTCAGGAGACTCCTGCCATTATGGACACTGGGGCCAGCATAACTGTGGTGGATACATCTTTTTTTCAGGCTGAGGATGTTGCTAAGGCACCCAAACGCCTCACCAAGTTAGCTGGATGGTCTGTGCAGATGCTTCCCCAATGACCAGTTCTCATCCAGTGTAATGACATGACTGTGAAGATACCTGTCAGCATACAAAGTGAGGTACCAGGACGAGTTCTTTTGGGTAACGATTTAAAAACTCTCAGAGTTGTGTCTCATACCCCCAGACCTCCTAGTAATCGGTTACAGGAGCTAACCAGACCTGCAAGGGAGAGAACCATGACAGGTACTCCCGAGGAGATGATAAAGAAGGATATCACTCCTGCTCCACTGGATTTGTCAGCTGCTGTCTCAAAGAAATCAGAAGCGAAAGTGAAACCTAAAACTTCTAAACAGAAACCAGCAGCCAGCACTTCAGTGCAGCAAACAAGGACTTCCCCTCGGTTGTCCAAAGTTACACCAGTAACTCCCCTCCAGCTGAGGCTGAGAGGGTGGTACAACCCTGTGTGGTAGAATTAGACTCTGAGGAAGAGCTAATGGAAGGCCAGGAACTCATTGGAGATCTCCATCCTGTTGACCATCATGAGCTGCAGTCTTTACTGGCAGAAGGTGGACCCAACAGGCAGACTTCAGTAAGGGACAGAGAGAATGTCCAACTGGAAGGTCTTTGCCACCAGGCAGAAGCTCAGGCTGAAGGGCAAGAGCCTGGGAAATACAGGTTGCACTGGGAAGATGGCCTCTTCTACAGTGAACCGACAGAGTCTGAACCTGGAGACTACAAACGACTTGTAGTACCCCAAGAGAACAGACAACAGTTCTTGCAGTTAGCCCACGAGATTCCTTTGGCTGGTCACTTGAGTTTCAAGAAGACTAAGGAAAGGCTCTCTCTCTACTTTTATTGGCCAAAGATGGGGGCCGAAGTAGAAAAACAATGCAGGAGCTGCCACACCAGCCAGACCTCTGGTAAGGTTGGCTCCAAGAATGTGGCACCTTTAGTGCCTCTCCCCCATTGTGGGAGTCCCATTTGAGAGAGTAGGGATTGACATTGTTGGTCCCCTTGATCCTCCAACCTCCTCAGGCAACAGGTTTATACTCGTTGTAGTAGACCTTGCTACTAGGTATCCTGAGGCCATTCCTATGAGGACTGTTACGGCTCTGGCTGTGGCTAAGGCCATCCTTGGTATTTTTACCTGGTTTGGGTTTCCTAAGGAAGTAATCTCTGACAGGGGGTCAAACTTTATGTCCCACTACATGAAAGCCATGTGGAAAACCTGTCGAGTTACTTACAAGTTCTCAACATCTTACCACCCACAAACAAATGGATTGGTTGAAAGGTTCAACCGAACCATGAAGAGCATGATAGGTGCTTTAGAGGACCCCCTTAAATGAAAGTGGGATCTTCTACTGCCATGCCTTCTCTTTGCTTATAGAGAAGTCCCTCAGGAGGGAGTAGGTTATTCTCCCTTTGAGCTTCTCTATGGCCATCCCGTCAGAGGTCCATTGGCCCTGATTAAAGAGGGGTTGGAGAGTGCTCCTTCCCCCAAGCTAGTCAGAGTGACTGACTACGTGATAGGTCTCCGGAGGAGAATGTCACACATGATGGCAGAAGCAAGTGATAACTTGAAAGCTGGACAAGCATTGGTCAAGCACTGGCATGATCAAAAGGCTAACATGGTTGAGTTCACTCAAGACCAGCTAGTTCTCGTTATGATCGCAACAAGGCAGAGGGCCTTGCAAGACAAATGGATGGGACCCTTCAGAGTTGTGGGTAAACTTGGAGAGGTCAACTATCTGGTGGACTTGGGCAATCCCAAAGAGGCTCCAACAGTCTTCCACACCAACAGTCTCAAATCGTATGTCTCAAGACCTGATGTAGGAGTGTTGCTTCTAGCATCATCAGAGGAAGAAGAAGAGAGTGAAGCGCTTCCTGATCTCCTCAGAGGTTTACCTTTAGACGAAAGGATTGAAGGAGTAAATCTCTCTTCAAATCTGACACCTGAGCAACAAGAAGAGTGCAAATCTATGTTGAATCAGTTTGCCTCTCTGTTCTCACTTTCACCAGGCTTGACCCCTTGGGGCCAGCATTACATACTCACTGGTGACTGTCTGCTAGTCAAAAGCAGAGGATACAGAATGTCAGAAAATGTAAGAACCCACATCAAAGGTGAGGTCAGCAAGATGCTTGATCTCGGGGTAATAGAGCCCTCTACTAGTCCATGGTCTAGCCCAGTTGTGTTAGTATCAAAGGCAGGATCTAAAGAACTTAGATTCTGTGTGGACTATAGAGCGCTTAATGCAGTCACCAAGACTGATGCCCACCCTTTGCCAAGAACAGATGAGTTGGTGGATAGACTTGGTTCAGCCAAGTTCCTCAGCACATTTGACTTGACGTTAGGCTATTGCCAAATAGCCCGGACAGATCATGCCAAGGAGAAAACTGCATTTTCTACCCCAGCTGGCCTATACCAGTTTAAGGTAATGCCTTTTGGATTGAAAAATGCACCTGCTACATTTCAACGGATGGTAAACCAGGTTCTGAATGGGATGGAGGACTTCTGCATGGCATACTTGGATGACATAGCAGTGTTCAGCAATTCCTGGGAAGAACATGTAGAGCACCTGAGATATGTTTTGCAGGCTCTTGGATGATCCAATCTGACCATAAAGGCGAGTAAATGCCAAATTGGACAGAGTAAGGTAGTCTATCTTGGACATGAGGTAGGAGGTGGAGAAATAAGGCCTTTGCTCAGTAAGATTGAAGCTGTGCAAAATTGGACAACACCTACTACTCAGATCCAGGTGAGAGCCTTCTTAGGTCTCACCGGGTATTACAGGAATTACATTGAGAAATATGGGACCATAGCTTCTCCTCTGAATGTTGTCTCCTCTCAAAAATTCCCTAAGAAGGTTAGATGGAATGAGGAATGCAATCAGGCCTTTGAAAACCTGAAAAATGCTCTTTGCCAAGCCCCAGTACTCAGAACTCCTGATTACCACCAAACTCTCATTGTGCAGACAGATGCTTCAAATGTAGGAATAGGTACAGTACTCAGTCAACTGGATGGGAAAGGTAGGGAGCACCCCGTGTGCTTCATCAGCCGCAAGCTGAAAGACCGTGAAACAAGGTGAGCAACAATCGAAAGAGAGTGCTTTGCTATCGTTTGGGCTTTGAAGAAGTTTAGGCCATACTTGTATGGTTCTACTTTTGTCATTCAGACTGACCACCAACCCTTGAGATGGTTAATGCAAATGAAAGGGGAAAACCCAAAACTACTGAGATGGTCAATCTGCCTGCAAGGGTTTGATTTCACCATTGAGCACAGGTCAGGGTGTCACCACCAAAATGCTGATGGTCTCTCTAGGATGTATGTCATCGACTAGAGGTATGAGATTCATCCAGGAGTGAATTAAATCCTCCTGTCCCTTAGTCTGGGGGGGGCGAGTGTTAGGGAGAATTCTCTGTTTAGGCTGAATTTCCTA
This sequence comes from Ambystoma mexicanum, assembly GCF_040938575.1. Taxonomy (NCBI): domain Eukaryota; kingdom Metazoa; phylum Chordata; class Amphibia; order Caudata; family Ambystomatidae; genus Ambystoma; species Ambystoma mexicanum. The sequence continues at coordinate 64,967,057 of NC_090925.1, read as the reverse complement.
ACCTAGTGAGTCCCCCAGCAGCTTTTCTGGATTTCTGGAGTTTGTTTTTTTCATCCTGCCAAGAGTGAGACTCTTTTTCTCCCACTCTTGGACATGATTTGTGGTATTTCTTTGAATGTTCATATGTTCGATGGGCTATGGGGTCTTTTACTCCATAGGGTCTCATGTGTTTTGCTATGTTTGTTACACAGCACCCTCCGTGCCGTAACACTGGGGTGTCCTAGGTGACCCCCACCATAGACTCCATACCCTGAGACTGACTACTGTCTCCCAGGGCATGTAAAGTCACCATTGGCTTTACTAGACCTAAATTTACTAGCAGAACCAGTACAAACCATCTTATTGTGGACGTACTGGTAGGGGTAATTCGATTACCCATGGGTCTGTTGTACGAGGGGGCACTGTCCCGTCCCCCCTCGTCGAGTTTTAGCTGGTGGCAGTGAATACTACTTTTTATATTCGACCGCAAATATATTCCTATGGGATTTTCCCATTTGTCGAGGCTAATACTTTTTCTATGTAGCCTCGGTCATACCTCCGGTTTATTAAATTAATATTAATTCACCGGTTGGTATTTTCTGCCAGGACTCGGTTTTTAAAATGGCGTATGTGTTCGCCTCTGTAACTCCGAACCAAAGGTTGAGCCCTTTGTTCCACTTTTGGCGGGCTTCTGCACAGAGGCCCTCAAGAGTGGTGCCATTCTGTCTGGGTACCACAGAGGGTGTGGGAGGGGGTTTAGGCACCCTGGACTGAGTTGCCTTGCCAACTCAAGTCGCACTCTGGTGTGATTGGCCCAAGTGGTGAGCCGCCCCGCTCACCACTTAGCATGTTTGATTGACAGCTAGGCTGAATGAATGGGGGTTTTCTGCATAAAATCAGGGCTTTTGGGACTGGAGCTTCAGAAGTTGCCACAGGACCTAAGAATCTGACAAGGGTAAAGCTGAGCCGACCTGCAACGACGACACCTCCGGTGGAGCCCTGCTTAACCGACTCACCACTTCCCAACGACAGAGGAGATCTCCCTGCCGGAGAGTCTTCTTCCCTTTGACTGGTGGGAACAACCAGTACCTTGCTTTTTCTTTGCATCCAGTACGTCTAGTGGTCGAATTGCCCGTGCTGAGCACCCCGGCAACTGGATAGCCACTAACCACTGTACCGGGACCAAAAGGTGCTGCCTTGTGACTGAGCACTCTGTGGCTGGTCTCTTCCCTGGTGGTGCAACGATCTTCAACTTTCCTCTACGACAAGATCATCTCTTCGTCTTGCAAAGCCCTGACTTGCATCCACCACCAGGAACAACTGCCCCCGCCGGAGCTGTCTCTTCACTCTCAAGGTACTGTGTCCGCCTGGCTTCCCTTGTGACGGTTAGCGTGAGGTGTCTTAAATCCTTACCTTTCCACTGGGTCGCCTCCAGACCTTCTTAACTTTTGTTCTAAAACTGGTCCAACCTTTCTGTGACATTTTGCTACAAAGACTTGAAGTGCATTTCTACTGTGATATTTTTGGGACATACCGCCTTGCTTCTCTCCGAGTGGGCCTGGCCTCTGAATTTTGTGATCTACAGTAGAGCCTGCCTTGCTTGCCTTGCATTTGCTTCGTAAAAGTGTTGGTACTGAGTTGTTTTCATACCCTGCCTTTTTCTCTCCCTTTCTAACGAATACTAGAGTGCCATCTAGGTTAAGCACTCACCTCTGTCTGTAAAATAAGTGGTGTCTTTGAACCTAGACTTGTCGAAATATTGTTATGGGATTGATATATACTTATAGTAACTGTGTTGAAGTCATTTGCCATATTAGTGCCAGTGTGTTTTTCACAGATGTGTTTTTAAATAAATAATTATATATCTTTACACCTAAGCTCTGATCTGTGTCTGCTTGGTCTACTGTGTAAATTGCCCTATCTTGTATACTCCACATACTGCCTGACCCATCTTGAGAGAAGTCTGACTGCTCAGCCACAGCTACCAGGTAAGTCTGGGTGGTGCAGACTGCTACCAATTGGGTTTACTGCTAACTCCTGTAGTCTTAAACTTTTTGCAGTGGTCCCAGAGGGAACTGCACAGGTTTCTGCCTGACAAATGTGGACTCTCTTCTGGGTGAGGACAGAAAGTCGGTATTGCCTTTGTAGCAGGCGACAGGCCAGTTTGTCAGAGGATGAACAGGAAGCCCTCCATTTCCTCTCAGCCGCCCTACACTTACGTTTAAGTGTAGCTAGGTCAGAGTAATACTAGGAATTGCACTTGGCTTCGGACTTCAAACGGATCCTCATGACAGGGGCAAGAACATCAAGAGTATCAGCAATTGAAGAGTAGAGCAGAGACAGGGCTGTGTCAGGATGTGAGACAGCCAAAGTTGGAAGGGTGGGGGGAAGTGGCAGCAAAAGCCTCAACTGACACATGCTTCATGGTCCGGATGTCCGAGAATGTAGGTGACAGTGTTGGGGTAGGCTTGGCTTGGGGTGAAGAGAGGGAGAGATGAAAGGAGAGGAGGGAGTGATCGCTCCAGGAGAGAGGAGTGGTCAGAGGGATGAAGAGGGGGAGGTCAGAGGAGATCAAGACATTGAGTGTGTGCCCTGCAGAGTGAGTCGGGCCAGAGGGGAGGATGGTCAGGGAGAGGGAGTCGCAGAGGTCATTGAAGAGTGCAGAGGAGGAACAAGGAAAGTCTATGGGCCTCATTACGACCCAGGCGGTAAGTTACCGCCTGGGCCGTGAGTTTACCACCATGGCGTAAACTACGTTTATGCCATGGTGGTTGGCGGACTTACCGCCCCATTCTGACCTTGGCGGGGCGGTAAGTCCCCAATCCCCATTTACCCTTCCCCATTCCCATTTTTGCCCCATAGGGCATAATGGGAGTGGGGAAGGCGTTAATTACGCCACCGTAAATTACGGTGGTGTAATTAACTCCATGGTCCCTTAGCGCCATGGATTTTAACACCTGCTAAAAGCGCTAAGGGACCTCGTACTCAAGCGGTAAGGGTCGGCGCTGTTTACGGCGCCGTAAACCCCTTACCGCCTGAGTTGTAATGAGGGCCAATATGTATATTGAGGTCACCGAGGAGCAGGAGTTGAGTGGTAGAGGCCAGGAGGGTGGAGGAGAGGTCTGCCCACTCAGAGAGAAATGAAGTGATTTTGACAGGAGGCGGTAGATGGTTGCCACAGTAAGAGAATAGGTAGGCGAGAGAGAAAGCATACAGACAAGGCATTCAAAAGAGGAGTAGGTCTGAGTGGGAATGATAGAGGCAGGAATCCACTCAAGAAGGATGAGGGCTACCTCCCCTTCCCACCGCACCGGGAGGATCTGGGTGCAGAGAGGATCTTGTAGCCATCAGGGAGGAGAGTGTCAAAGCTCGTGACAGAGCTGGCCGTGAACCATGTCTCAGAAAGACCAAGGACATCAAGGTCTAGTTCTTCAAGGAGGTGGCAGATCTCAGATGAGTGTTTGACAGCAGAGCGGGAGTTGAGAGTGGCAATATGAAGAAGGTTGCCAGCCTTAGAGACCTTCCGGGGAGGGGTACAGATCAGACGTATGCCCTGTGGAGGAGAAAGAGCCCTAGGAGGGGCGGAGGAGGAGGAGTAGAGAGAGGGCAAGGTAGCCAAGGGGGGAGAGGAGGGGACAGCAGGAGATGAGAGGAAATTGATGAGGTGAGGGAAGCACCTATCAAAGAGGAGGAGATTGGCCTGAGGACCTTGGACCATGACAATGCCATTTAGGTAGACATTAATGATGACTTTAGAGGAGTCGAAGGAAGCCATGAGAACTTCCCAGCGAGTGCCACCAGTAATGGGAGAGGAGGAGATAGGGCAGAGCACATAGATCATATGAGGAGTCCAGAGATCTGGCTAAGGAGCGACAAAGAGGATGTCGGTGAGGGTCTGTCTGGAGGAAGCATTTGAGTTGCTGTTGGCGATAGGAAGACCAGGGTTAGAGGGCAAGATATCCATTTTGAACTTATTCCTACCCGACTTAGTGAGAAGGGAAGGATAGTCAATGGAGAAGCAGTTGGAAAAGATAAGAGAAACAGAAAAAGCCATGGGGATGGAAGTGAGAAGAGGACGGAGAAACTTGGGGGGGCTGGGACAAAAGAGAGTAGTGAGGTCACTGGGCTGGCAAGCATCATTATACAAGCAAAACACTGTAACGCTCACCTGATTCCCGCAGAGGCGCCGGTCTTGACTGGGTGAATGCCGCATCTTCAAAGGTGATGTGTAACACATGGTTGGCTCTTTGGGCTGGACCTCTGTGCACTGTATGTCTGACTCGAAGAGTAAGATGTCTGCAGATAGAAAATACGGGATTAATGAACTGGGGTTATTGGGTGCCTCTCTCCTCTTCCCGTCCTCTTCTCCTGTAGAACCCCAAAGGTTAACGCCCTCACCTTTGGTAAGTGAACGCCGAGCTCTCCATCTGCCTCGGGGCCGGTGCCGTAACCAGTTTCTTCACTGGATAAGGGTGCAGGCCTCTTGACCTCAGAGGACTGCTGTCCGTCGTTAACTGCACGAACGGTAAGTTCTGGGCACTTCAAATGTCTTAAAAGTCTTTTGTAATGATATCTCTTGTTTTGCAGGGTTCCGGCGATGGCGGATGGCAGGCTGATGAGAGTTGAGGATCGAACCCGCGTGAGGAATAGAAGCGCCTGGAAGCACGTAAGTAAGCGCTTGTAGCCTGCTTCACGATGCGCACTAACTGTCCCTTTTATCTTGCAGGTACAAGTTCGGAGCTTTAGAGAAGCTGAAGGGTGCTGGAATACCCACTGGATTCGGCGTGGGAAGGAGTAAGGGCACGTGAGTAATAAAGTTGCCCAATGTCTTTAAACGCACCTTCTTTTGTCTTTCAGATGCGGGATGCAGCGCCGAAGGCCTCCGGAGCGTGCGAAGAGCTGGTAAGCTTTTGTCTTTCAGATGCCGGAATTCAGTGCGAAGACCTCCGGAGCATGCGAAGAGTAGGTAAGCCTTTGTCTTTCAGATGCCGGAATGCAGCGCGAGGCGTTGGTGACAGCCGATGGACCAGGTAAGAGATGCGCTGCCACTGAAGACCGTAGTGCTAACCTGTTCTTTCTTTGTCTTTACAGGTGCTGCTGAAGACTGGATTCCAGGATGGTAAGCCTTTGTTCCATTAGGCCCAGGATTAGAAGCAGAAGACACGATGAGCATTCTGCTGCAGAGAATGCAGAATAACGCAAAGCAAGATTCATCCATCGGGTGTGGTTTAAATAGCCTCCTGCAGTGCTTAGGTGTCTCCTTCCACAGCCTCGCCTAGGTAAGAAAAGAGTTCCTGCTTTCCAGCAGAGTTCCAGTGTTCTGAACCTAGGGAGTGGCTCCTGCCCCACCCAACAGGAAAAGTAGTCCCAAACAGAAGAGGATCAGGGGCTCAACTGGCAGGTAAGTAAGCAGCATGGTCTGCTGCAGGTAAGTCCACCCAAGCATTATGAGCCCGGCGCTTCCAGCGCTGGGACTGGGCATCTTTATCAGCCTGGTGCCACTGGCGCCAGGACAGGGTCCAAAAGGTCCCAATTGGGACTGGCTGGCACTCGGAACCGGGGTTATGGGTCTGCTTCCAAGGGAGTCGGGCAAGTCCTGATCTTTTGGAAGCAGAGATCATGACACACACAGAGAATTCTGCAATGGGCAGCAAGATCTGACTTTTTAGCACAAAGAAAACAAAGCAAAAACAGCAGGATTTGACTTTTAGAACAAAGCAAAAACAGCAAGATTTGACTTTTCAATCTTGGAATCAGATGTTAGCAAAGGGTTTTAGTAAGCACTGCGCATCAGGATGACATCATGGGCGTAAAAAGCAGAAAGAAAAGTGATAATCAAAGGTGGTAGGATTGAGTCCATAAGGAGGGAACTAACCCATAGTTCTGGAGGAGGCAAAGTCAAGGCAGTCCAGAGTGAGGTAGCAGCATCATTGTCGTTAAGGTGCAGGGTTGACCCCAATTAGCGTTCCAGAAGCAGACAGGGAGCAGGCAGAGGCCTTAGAAGTGGGCCTTTGCTGATTGGGCCGGCTAAAGCCTGCCACTCCCTGATTGAATGGAAGAAAACACTCAGCAACCAATCGGAGTGCTGCACAGGCAGAGGTGGTTCAGCACAGCCTGCCTACGCAATAAAGAAAACCACGGTGGCCATCTTGGAAGGGCCAAATAACAGTCAAATAAGCAGGCAATAGTGGGAAAACTTGTGCTTTCAAAATAGCAAGGCAGCTCCAGGTATTAAAAAGCTCAAAAAATGGCAGCATGATGAAAATGCCAAATAAAACAGTCCTTTCAACAATTTTATGCAATTGTTTTTTCTTCTTTTTTTTCAAACTTCAATTTTTCAGGTTCAATAATTCCCTTGGAGGTGCAGTAATGCACAGAACGTGCACCTACCTAATGAAATGGTCAGCAGCCAGGCACAAACTCCACATGTGCAGGAAAACAACAGATGGCCAGGAGGGTGGAAACAGGACCTCCTGGCCATCTGTTGAAAAGCAGATGAAAGAACCAGTTCCAGGCAGTGGGCCTTGCTGAGAGGGCTGGCTAAAGTATGCCAGTCCTTGATTGGATGGAAAAAAAAACACTTAGCAACCAATGGGAGTGCTGCACAGGGAGAGGTGGTTCAGCACAGCCTGCCTATTAGGTTGCCATTACTGGTGGGGGACATGAGTCGGGGCCTGTCTGCAGGTTGCCATCACTGGTGGGGGTGGGGGACATGAGTTGAGGCCTGTCTGCAGGTTGCCGTCACTGGTGGGGGGTCATGTGACAGGCCCTGCATGCTGGGCAATGTTCACGGGTGATGGTGGTGTGGGCTGCCTGCGGGGTATATTCATGGGTGATGGTGGGGGTCCCATGCAGTGTGGGCTGCCTGCGGGGTATGGTCACGGGTGATGGGGGGCCATGTGGTGTGGGCTGCCTGTGGGGTATGTTCACGGGTGATGGGGGAGCCATGTGGTGTGGGCTGCCTGCAGGGTATCTTCATGGGTAATGGTGGGGGTCCCATGTGCTGTGGGCTGCCTGCGGGGTATTGTCACAGGTGATGGGGTGGCCATGTGGTATGGGCTGCCTGCGGGGTATGGTCACAGGAGATGGGGGCAATGTGGTGTGGGCTGCCTGTGGGGTATGGTCACAGGTGATGGTGGGGGTCCCATGTGGTGTGGGCTGCCTGCGGGGTATGGTCACGGGTGACGGTGGGGTCCCATGTGGTGTGGGCTGCCTGCAGGGTATGGTCACGGGTGATGGGCTGGCCATGTGGTGTGGGCTGCCTGTGGAGTATGGTCACGGGTGATGGGGGGAGCCATGTGGTGTGGGATGATTCGGCGGTTGAGTGACTGGCACCCCTGCAAGTTCCTCTTTATGCTGATTGAGTTTAGGCTACCGTGGACCGCAGTATTACAGAGGGTAGTCTGCCAAATGGTGAACACTTAACCCCTTAACTGCCTGGCTATTATGCAAGTCTATGCACTTAAGCCCACATCCCTGTGCTCAGAGAACATCATTGCATGTGCGCTTTATCTCTGCAGTATTTATCCCTCAGGCTCTCTCTGCTGAAGGCGGAGAATGTTCATCCCTTCCCAATAGATCACGCTTTGTTACCAACGACCCCTTATCATAACATCTTCATTCATTTGTATGCACATGAGGGGGCATGGAATGGGATTGCCATTCACACCCCCTCCCTGCCATAAAAGCGCGACATGTTAATGCCAGCACAAATGCTTTAATATCCTCCGAAACCCGCATGCTTTGTACACTAGTTAAAAGCAGGCAGGTTCCATAGGAATCTAGTGTATATGCTTCCCTGATCAGTCAATCGTCCAGGTAGGGGCAGACGTGAATCCCCCCCTCTCCTGAGACTCGTTGCCACCACCTCCATCAGATTGGTGGAAACCTGTGGGCCGGAGGTCAGCCCGAAAGGCAGAACTGTTTGTACTATAAAGAACCAACACAAATGCCTACGTCTGATTTCACCTCAATTTACACATTAGTTGTGCGCTATGTAATGCAACACATACCAATTGCACGGAGAGGGCCTGTTTGCACCCAAGTGCGGATGTGATACGTTCTCTCCATGCAATGTGTCCTTGTTTATATTGAATAAAAGTAACTCCCATGTGCATGTTTCTGTTTCTCATTTCCTTTAAGTCAACCTAATGATGTTGGTGATCATTTCACACTGACCACCTGCTCGGTTCTTGGTGTCCTCAAGGAAGGCTACAGCAGTGGTACTGCTGGCACCACCAATTACACTGGAAACCACATTTCCTGGTAACAAGTAATATACCAAGTACGAATTCTGATGGACGCACATACCCCCACACAGTCCTCACTGTACTGCGCTACTGTTAAAAGATGCCAGCCCAAATGCCATCTACCCACACTCTGTACAGCGCTCTGCGGCACTCAAGCTAGGTCTGCGCTTTACACTTTAAAATAAAATAAATATAAATTTGATGACTGAGGCCTAGGCCTCTGACAGAAATATGTCTGGTTGCCAGCTTTAATTTCAGTGGCAGGGCTGACACAAGTAAGAAACTTGTGTCAGCCCTGCCTGGGCTAAGAAACTGACCCCAAAGTGGATAATGAAACCAGGAATTTCACTGTCTTGCAAAAGCTATTCATCATTACAATATTCTGCAGATGTTTTTCTTCAATGGAAATGTGAATTTTAGAACAACTCAGGTTTGTGCTACTGTCCCAAGGTACAAACGAAAAGGATAAGCAAGAGAGCGCCAGGAAATGTAAGCAAAGGTGTAAGAACTGGCTTAACTGGCTTAATGTCTCCCGGAGTCAGTGTAGTGTTCCAGTATTGCATGGACGGCGTTGTCTATTGCTGTATTGTAATGCCGGCACAGGAAACACATACTAAATGTTTCTGAGGTAGTCCACGAGTGAAGATTGAATAAAGTAGATGTGTTATGTCCAACTCTGTGTCCGCCTGAATTCTTTGGGAGGGGCATCTTGACAACCGCAAGTTTTCAAGAACCCCGGGGTTAGGAAACAGTACATTGGTGACAAAGCATATGTGAACAAACACACCCACCTGACCCCTTCCCCCACGCAACTTTGGGGGTCCGGTGCATATCAGGCACCGCCCATAATCAGAGTTACTCATGCCATGAGCGGTGGGCCACTGCTCCACGAGAGCAACGGCATACGGCAGCCCCACTCATATGAGAGTGGCACAACGTGTCACATGCACACACACACCTGCTCCAGGTGTACTGTGGAGCCTCGTGCAGTGCTGTGAGAGCAGGCGTGCACAAAAGAACAGTTCAAAGGTGAGAGCTAGCTTAAAAAGCCAATTTCCTTCAGCTGTTGATAGGCCATCACAAATGCTGCATTCAAATGGTCTTCCTGAGCACGTCATAGGCTGCCTAGGAAGCAAGCAAATACTCCAAAGGCAGGTGAGACCACATTCATACCATGTCGTCAGAGGAGCATACAATGTCCACGCCGCCACTTCCTCCGCATATTCGCCCATCATGGCCATCCACCAAGAGCCTCAGCTGGAGAACCTACAGCTGCTGGGGTGCTACCATTTGATATCACAGACACAAGCAGTTTAGGACCAAGATGGACTTGGTGGCTCATGGATTTCTATGTGCACATTGGCGCATTGGGGGTATAGGAGCCAAGACATCATTAATGTCTACCTAAATGGCCTGTCATGGTCCAAGGCCCTCAGGCCAATCTCCTCCTCTTTGATAGGCGCTCCCCTCGCCTCATCAATTTCCTCTCATCTCCCCACTTGGCTACCTTGCCCTCTCTCTCCTCCTCCTCCTCTGCCCCTCCTAGGGCTCTTTCCGCAGGGCATACCTCTGATCTGTACCCCTCCCTGGAAGGTCTTTAAGGCTGGCAACTTTCTTCATATTGCCACTCTCAACTCTCGCTCTGCCGTCAAACACTCCTCTGACATCTGCCACCTCCTTGAAGAACTAGACCTTCATGTCCTTGGTCTTACTGAGACATGGTTCAGGGCCAGCTCTGTTACGAGCTTTGACACTCTCCTCCCTGATGGCTACAAGATCCTCTCAGCACCCAGATCCTCCCGGTCCGGTGGGGGGGTAGCCCTGATCTTTCCTGAGTGGATTCCTGCCTCTATCATTCCCGCTCAGACCTACTTCTCTTTTGAATGCCTTGTCTGTAGGCTTCCTCTCTCGCCTACCCATTCTCTTACTGTGGTTAGCATCTACCGGCCTCCTGGTCAAATCACCTCATTTCTCTCTGAGTGGGCAGACCTTTCCTCCTCCCTCCTGGCCTCTACCACTCAACTCCTCCTCCTCCTCAGTGACCTAAATATACATTTAGACTCTCCTTGCTACTCTGTACTCTTCTGTGACCTCTGCGACTCCCTCTCCCTGTTCATCCTCCCCTCTGGCCCGACTCACTCTGCAGGGCACATACTTGATGTCTTGATCACCTCTGACCTCCCCCTCTCCATCCCTCTCACCACTCCTCACTCCTGGAGCGATCACTCCCTCCTCTCATCTCATCTCTCCCTCTCTTCCCCCTAAACCAAGCCTACCCCAACACTGCCACATACCTTCTCGGACACCCGGCCCATGAAGAGTGTGTCAGTTGAGGCTTTTGCCGCCACTTCCCCCCCCCCCCTCCACCTTTGGCTGTCTCTCATCCTGATACAGCCCTGTCTCTGCTCTACTCTTCAATTTCTGATACGCTTGATGTTCTTGCTCCTGTCATGAGGATCCGTTTGTCCAAAGCCAAGTGCAATTCCTGGTATGACTCTGACTTAGCTACACTTAAACCTAAGTGAAGGGCAGCTGAGAGGAAATGGAGGACTTCCTGTTCATCCTCTGACAAACTGGCCCGTCGCCTGCTACAAAGGCAATACCAACTCTCTGTCCTCACCAAGAAGAGAGTCCACATTCAAGCTTGTGTCTCTGCGGCATCTAACAACTCGGCCGAACTCTTTAAAATCTGCAAGGGGCTGGCCAACCCTGCTGCAGTGTCTACCCATCCTGTTGCCTCCCAGGATCTTTGCAATGCCCTTGCCTCTCACTTCATTTAAAAAACCCAGGACATCCTGTCCACCCTCTCCACCCACACTCCTCCTCTTCCCTCTCCATCTGTGCTTGCTGATCCTCCTTTAGCCACCCTCCCACCATCCTTCTCGTCCTTTCCTCTTTTCACCCCTGATGAGGTTGCTAGACAAGTCAGATCTATGAAAGCCTCTTCAAAATAGGTTCATCCCTGTTCTGCTAAAACCATCAAGGGCCACATTGACACCCTCGCTCTGGCCCTTGCTGATTTTTGAAACCACTCCTTTGCCTCTGGATCCTTCCCCTCCCCTCTGAAGCACTCCTTTGTGCATCCTCTTCTCAAGAAACCCACAGCTGATCCTTCTTGTCCAGCTAACTATCGCCCAATTTCCATTACTCCCTTTCTTGGCAAACTCCTGGAAAAGTTGGCCATCTCTCAGCTTAACCTTCATTCCAATTCTGTTGGCTGTCTCCATGACCACCAGTCTGGCTTCAGAGCTGCCAGAAGCACGGAAACTGCTCTCCTAAACATCTGTGAAGATCTGCTCACCAACCTTGACTCTAACATTCCCTCTGTCCTCATCCTCCTCGATCTCTCTTCTGCCTTTGACATGGTCAACCATACCATCCTGCTCAACCGTCTCCGTGAAAACCTGGGTATCACTGATCAGGCTCTGGCCTGGCTGACCTCTTTCCTCTCAGATCGACCCTCCCAGGTCCAACTTGGGTCCTTCCTTTCATCTATCTTCCTCTCTACCTGTGGTGTTCCCCAGGGGTCTAACCTCTCGCTCTGGCTTTTCAACCAATACCTGGCAACTCTCGCCCACTGCATTGCCATTTTCTGCTCAAATTTCCAGTGCTACGCTGATGATACAACTCATTTTCAGGCTGCCCTCTGCCACCTCCTCTCCCTCTCTCATCTCTGATTGCCTAATTGCCATTCAAGATTGGTGTGCTGCCAATGATCTTTGTCTGAATGCCAGCAAGACGGAGATCCTCCTCATCGGCACACCTTCACCATCCTTTCACCTCACTCTCTGGCCGGCCTCCTCCTACCCCCACCTGCGATGCCAAGAACCTCGGGGTCATCTTTGACTCCACCCTTTCCTTCTCTGCCCACATCTCTGAGGTCTCTAAAAAGTCAAATTTCTGACTGCACCTCCTCAGAGGTACTCAGCCTTTCCTCTACTTCCCCCAGAAGCTCATGGTATCTCAAGCTCTGGTTCTCTCTAGCTTGGACTATTGTAACAGCCTCTTTCTAAATCTACCTGCCTCTACTCTCTGCCCTCTGCAACTAATCCAGAACAGGACTGTGAGACTTGTCCTTGGCCTCAAGCCCTGAGATCGTAGTTCTCCAGCTCTGAAATCTCTTCACTGGCTCCCAGTGTATGCAAGGATTAAATTGAAAACCCTCTGCATTGTCCACAAGGCTTTCTGGGGCCTGGGTCCAAAATATCTTCAGCTATCCCCCCACAAATACCTCCCCTTCGCTCCTCTACCTCCAACTCACTCAGGGTCAGTCGTTTTTCTAGGAAACAAGCTGGGGTAGATCTCTGTCTTCGGCTGGGGCCTCCCTCTGGAACAGCCTCCATGCCACTCTAAAACTTGAGGAGAACCATCTCCGGTTCTGGAAGCACCTCAAGACCTTCCTCTTTTCTTCTGCCTTAGCTCCCCCTCTCCCCTGCTGATCTGTTCTCTCTTGGCACCGTGCACCTGGCCACCTTCTGTCTTTTGGGCCCATGTACCTGCTCATCCTGTCACCCTCCCGCACTGCCTCCGGGCCACCCCTTGCACTGGGGTCTGTATCTGTACCCATACAGCCCCCCTTTATCTTCCTACACCTATCGGACCTACCCTGTCTGCTGCCTTAAACCTAGCACTTGCAAATTGCTGGCTGCATTACCACTGTTTGTTGCCTTTATTATTTATTTATTGTTATTTATCTGTTTCTCCTCTGCTTCACACTTTCCACCTCTCCCCCTTCCATGCACTTTTCCCCTCCCCCTCTCCCATGCCCTTGCGCGTTCTCAATGTCACTGGGCCTAGTAAGATCGCTGTTTTTTTCTCCCCCGTTCTCCTCCCTTGCCTTGTCGCGCTCGTAACACTTGTGTAGGAGCGCGATAGAAATAAAATATCAATATCAAAAGACACCTAAGGGGCATATTAATGCACACATTGGGGCCCGCTGTGCATCACATGGTTTATGAGATGCCAGACCAAACCACAGCCACCTACATTGATGTGACTGACTCTCTCAACGCCTATTTCGCTATTCATAGAAATATTGACTATGAAAGGCATGTTTTTCACACCACTACTCAGGGTGAAGGTGAAACTGTTAGGCAGAAACCTGTGCAGTTCCCTCTGGGACCACTGAAAAAGATTTAAGACTACAGGTGTTTGGCAGTATACCCACTTGGTAGCAGTCTGTACCACACAGATTCACTTTGTAGCTGTGGCTGAGCAGTCAGACTTTCCTCAAGAAGAGTTAGGCAGTATACAGAGTATTCATAATAGGTCTCAAGAAGACAGTAGAACAAGCATACACTGACCAGAGCTTGGTGTAAAAGAGATATAATTATTTATTTAAAACCACATCTAATGAAACACACAGGCACTAAGTTTAAGCAGTTCAAAAACATGGTCACTAAATGATATACACTCCCTTAAAAGAATATTAGACAAGTCTTAAGTACAGCCCCACTTATTTTCAGACAGCGGTGAGCGCTTAACGCAGATGGCACTCTAATAATTCAGTTTAAAAGGGAGAGAAAGGCAGAGCATAAATTGAAACAGATCCCAACACTTCCAAAAGAACACAGCAAGAGAGGAAGGCGGGTCCAACCGTGAAGTTAGAGTTCAGAAAGCCGGATCCACTTTAAGAGGATCAGAACGAAATGTGTCCAAGGTCACACGGTTGAAAAGTGCACAAAAGTCTCGAAAAGGTTCAGAAAGAGTTGGACCAAAAGAAAGGGACCTGTTAGATGGTCAAAGCGGCCAGCCCAGTCCAGAAGGTTAAGGGATTATAATTACCTTGTAGCAATTTTTAGAAAGGGAGGCCTGGCGGACACAGTACCTTAAAGTGGTGAGAATACTCCAGCGGGGGCAGTTGTTCCTGGCAACGGATGCAAGTCGGTGCTTCCTCCGGGGGAAGAGAGGATCTCGTCGGGGAGGAAACATATGTCTGTTGCACTGCCAGGGACGAAACCTGCCGCAGAGTTCTCAGTTACAAAGGAGTGGTCCTTTTATTCCCGGTACAGTGGTAAGTGGCTATCCGGTTGCCTGGGTGCTTGGCACGGGCAGTTCGACCACAAGATGTCCTGGGATGCGAGGGAAAGAAGGTAAACTGGTTGTGCCCACCAGTCATGGGAAAAGACTCTCCAGCCGGGAGATCTTCTCTGTTGTCGGGAAGTGGTGAGTCGGTTCCGCAGGGCTCCACCGGTGGTGTCGTCTTAGCAGGTCGGCTCAGCTTCTCCCTCATTGGATTCTCAGGTCCTGTGGCGACTTCTGAAGTTCCAGTCCCAAAAGCCCTGCTTTTATGCAGCACACCCCCATTCACTCAGCCTAGCTGTCAATCAAACATGCTAAGTGGTGAGCCGGCCGGCTCACCACTTGGGCCAATCACACAAGAGTGCGACTTGAGATACCAAGGTAACTCAGTCCAGGGTGCCTAAACCCCCTGTGTTTCCCAGACAGAGTGGCACCACTTTTGGAGGCTTCTGTGGAGAAGCCCGCCAAAAACTGGAACAACGGGTTCGACTTGGGTTGGAGTCACAGAAAAGAACACAAACGCCATTTTAGAATTGAGTCCTGGCAAAAAATACCAATCGTCGAATTAATATTAAATAAATAAACCAGCGGTATGTTCGAGGCTATGAGAATTAAATAATTAAAGTTGGTAGCCTCGAACAATGGGAAAATCCCATAGAGATATATTCGCAGTCGAATATAAAAAGTAGTATCCACTGCCACCAACCAAAACTCGATCAGGGGGGACGGAGACGTGCCACCTCGACTAACAGACCCCAGGGCAATCGAATTGCCCCGACCAGTTTGTCCACAATATGATGGTTTGTACTGGTTTCTGTTCATAATTTGGGACTAGTAAAGCCATTTGTGACTTTACATGCCCTGGGAGACAGTAGCCAGTCCCAGGGTATGGAGTCTATGGTGGGGTGTCACTATGACACCCCTGTGTCACTGCACGGAGGTTGCTGTGTAACACACATAGTAAAAAAACATGAGACCCTATGGAGTAAAGGACCCATAGCCCATAAAACACATTAATAGTCAAAGGAACTCCATAAATCATGTCCAAGAGTGGGAGAAAAAGAGTCTCACTCTTGGCAGGAGAAAAAAACAAACTCCAGAAATCCAGCAAAGCTGCTGGGGGACTCACTAGGTTAGGAAATTCAGCCTAAACAGAGAATTCTCCCTAACAGAAACTTCGGATCTTTTCATCATGAGGTTGAGAGAAAGGGTGAAATACTCTGACTTTGACAATTATTCCACTGAGGAAGCTTTCAGCTCTCAAGTGATTACTGGCTGTGAATCTGCAGAAAGGAACTACTGCAGAAGAGGAGATAACTCAAGGGCATTGTAATGTTGGCAAGTACTGGCATGGCCATTGACAGGCAAGGTGAGTTCATGGGAAAGATCCACCATTTCTCATGCCATTCGTCCCCAATCTGCCAAATACAGTCCACTGACAAGGCACACAAGAAATGATGAAATGTAATAGGTGTGGCTGCGAATTTCCTCATGAAAGGACATGTCCTGCCATGGGCCACTGATGTGATGGATGCCGATACGAAAACCATTTTCTGTCCAAGCTTCAAAATATGGCTCACACAAATCAGAGAGAAGAAGCTCTCTGGGGCATAGATTGGGCAGAGGTTTAAGCACCAGAGGTCTTCACTGCATCTAAGCAGGAAATGTTCTCCAGAACATTATCGCACATCGCCCAGAAGCCCCAGAAGCTCCACTGGACGGCGCTATGAACGTCGTCATACACCCATGCCAAATGATCAAACACAAAGGTCAATGCGACACAAGATGCACTACATTCAGACGTCACCCAGATGTCAGACAGATTCAGACTCCTCATCCAGTGGTGAGAGAAAAAGATGGTACGTACATGCCACAGGTAACAAAATGGCAGTAAAATTCAGCTACTCCTACAGGTCAATGGCAGCACACAAGAATTCCCCATTGATATGGGGTTACTGTAAATGTCATAAGTGAGGAGACCTATGCCAGTTTAAAATGTCCTACCAAACTGAATGCAACAGTCCTCGACATATATGATTTTTGCTCAAGCACCCCATTCCCTACAAAGGCATGTTCGAGTTGTCATGTTCCTACAAGGACAAAAGTTAGAAGCTACAGATATACGTGGTAAAAGGTGACATACCTGGCGGGAGCATACTAAGCTTCAAGTCTGCCATGAAAGGTGCCTGGCACACATAATGTATCAAATAATGCCTGCCTACACCTCAAGCCCAAAGGACATGGTAGTGCAATTATTCCTGCCATTATTTCAAGGGCTGGGAAAACTAAAAAAACAAGCAAATCAAGACGATAGTCCAGCATTACAGAGGCATTCAACGAAATATTCCGTCCAAGGTGGAGGACGAGCTGGAATCCCTACTTGCACAGGACATCATTGAGCATGTGAAAGGTCCGACTCTGTGAGTTTTGCCAATTATGCCTGTGCCCAAGAGAGAAAACAGCGATAAAATACGTCTCTGCGTAGATATGGGGATGCCGAATTAGTCAATAGAAAGGGAAAGATATCTCTCTCCCAGAATGTCTGACATGATGCACATATTGCATATAGCCAACGTATTCTCAAAGCTGGACCTTAACAAAGGTTATCATCAGCAACATACCAACAGTCAGTAAATCACCACTTTCACAACCCACACAGGACGATTTCGATAAAAGCATTTACGTTTCGGCGTGTCTTCAGCCGCAGAAATCTTTCAACATGAAATTCACCCGATCACCAAGCACAAACCTCAGTGTTTGAACTATAGTGATGACATTTTAATATTTGGGGCCACACAAGAGGTTCACAATGACATGCTATGAAGGGTCATAGATATATCAGCCAGTCAACTTTAAAGGTTTTCAGCCACATCTTTTCCAGCGATGAACTATAACTGGATCCAGGAAAGGTACACGCACTGGTTGACATTCCCACACCAGCCTCCATCTCTGCAGTGAGATCATTCCTGGCATTTCCAGCTATTGCATGAGATATATTAAGGACTTTGCATTCGTTAGCACATCGCTGAGGCTCCTTACAGGAAAGGATCAGGAGTTCCACTGGTCTCAGGAGTGTGAGGCTGCATTTCAAGAGATACAATCTCACATATCATCAGCCGCGTGCAAGGTATACTGTGGCCCGAACTGGAGACGTAGGTGACAGTCGACGCAAGTCCTGTGTGGTTAAGGGCCATTCTTGTATAATAGAAACGTGGTTCTAACTCACAGAAGTGTATTGTTTCTTATGTCAGTAGAAGCCTTTCCAACCCTAAATGTGCCTAATCCCACCCAGAAAAGGAATTTTGGCTTTGGTGTAGCCTGCGAGCAGTATCATCTGTTCACAAGAATGACGGATCATCAATCCCTCACCACCATCAATGGCAAACCTAATGTGATGAGGTCCCCTCGTATGGCTCGATGGGGCCTACGCCTGCAAGAATATTGTTTTGACATCATCCATAAACCAGCATCAACCTTTTCTTTCTGCAGCCTCAGCTTTGTTATGTGGTGTCCCGCAGGGCTCTGCCCTGTCCCCCACTCTTTTCAACATTTACATTCAGCCTCTGATCGCTCTAATCCGCGCCCAGAGCTTTAGATGCTACTTGTACACTGATGAGACACAGATCTTGGTTAGGCTGGATCTTTTGTATCCAGCCCATGGCACTCAGTTGCGAGATTGTTTAATGGCCGTGGGTTGCTGGATCGCCGAAAAGTGGATTAAACTAAATGGGGACATCACTGAAGTTTTGGTTGTGAGTTCTTCTTCTGCCTCTTCTTCTTGGTCCCCTGCCTTTTGGAGCTCTTCTTTCGGTCCCTTCCCCGCTGCTGCCTCAATGGTGAAGAACTTGGGTATTAAACTCTCCACCTCTCTGTCTATGGCCCCTCAGGTTGGCACGGTCAATAGGGTGATTTTCAATTTATTCCTACCCATCTCCGAGCTCCTGTGGTCTCTGCGTTAGTCCTCAGCAAGATTGACTACTGCAACTCTCTCTATCTGGCACATCCGGACTATTTGATGCAGTGCCTGCAGGTTCTCCAAAACGCGGCTGCTGGCCTTGCCACTGGCACCCCTTTTAGGGGCATATTTCCCCAGTTTTGAGATCTCTTCCTTTGCTGCTGGTTGGCAAACGTGTTCATTTTAAATCGCTGTGTATGGTGCATAGGGCTTTCTATGGTATCGGACCTCTAGTTCCAGTAGCAAATATTTCAGCTTTGTGTTCCTGTCTGTGCACTTCGATCTGGGGGCCGCTTTCTCTTGGCTGCCCCCATGGTCAATCGTGCCAGAACTGGAGTATGCACTTTTTTGTTCAGAGCTGCTATTCTTTGGAATGCGCTCCCTGCACCCTTGTGTATGGTCTCTGCGCATCTGCAATTTAGAAAGGCGCTAAAAACCTTATTATTTTAGTCCCCTCTCACTTCCTTTCATGATCCTTGGTTTCAGCTTTAGCGGCAGGTTGCCTTTTTGGTGTTGGTTGCACTACACCCTTGGGTGTGAAAACTTTAACATAACGTAACATAACAAGGAGAACTACTTAGCCGATTTCCTCTCCAGGTGTCCACACCCGGCAGAGGCACAAACCTCAGATGTCGATCAATAATTCAATTACCTTGTCAACAGTGCACTTCTCACTGCTCAGTAAAAAGTGCAAGAGACATGCAAGAATGCATTTATATCACTAGTAAAAGAGAAGGTACTCATGGGCAGATGGTGTGATAAGGTAGATTGTGAATCAGAGTTGTCTGAAGAGCAGCAGAAGATGATGCAGATGTTTGCTCTTGTGAAAGATAAGTGGTCCAATTCATTGCAAGGCATACTGCGAAAGGAGAAAAGAATTGTGATTCTGCTCTCCCTACAGGAACAGATAATTGACCTGGCACATGTGAGGCATAGGGACATCGTGTTCACAAAACGACAGATGAGAACCAAAGTATGGTTTCCAAAAATGGACGTCAAAATACAAGTGGCATTGGAAGACTGCATCATTTGTAAGTACATGGTGTCATGCACCTTTCCACAACCCCTGAAAATTATGCCATTGAATGCGTAGGATGAGGTGGCTGCTGATTTGTTTGGGCTCTTGGCAAATGGCAAACACGTCATAGTGGCAGTCGACGAGATGTCCCGATATTCAGAAGTGCACCTGATATCATCCACAAGTGCGCACACGTTTCCATCATTGTAAAATTTGACCCTGGTCCCCTTTACAGCAAACAGGACTTTGCCATGTTTGCAGAGCACCTTCAGCATAGAAAGATCACCCTGCCCTGGCTGCACGCCAATGGCACCGTTGAACCTTTCATGGCCGACATCAGTGCACTTTACAAGTATGCACTATCACCAATGGATCATTTATGCAAGCCATTTGTGCTCTCCTAAGGGACTATCAGAACACCCGGCATAGCACCACATGGATCTGTTCCTCTGAACTCATTTTTAATCAGAAGATCTGAAAATGTCAGACCAAGAGGATTTTGTGACACGACAGGCCAGAGAAATGGACGAAATAAACAAATTAAAATGTACAAATTATGCTGACGTGAGGAGGAAAGCTAAATTGCCTGACCTCCAAGTAGGTGACACCGTCCTTGGGCACCAAAAGCAGTATCCGAAGGATCTTCCTCCATTCCATCACATTCAATCACCTGAAACCAATCTTTCTTTTGGAAGATTAGATAGACAATGACTAATATCGTCTTTCCAGAAGGCTCTAGTTCACCCAACAGCTGCTATGAATACATGGATGCTGATGTCGACACTGCAGGCAGTAGTGACAGTGAAGTAGCTGAACCATCCAGAGACCAAAGTCCATCTAAGAGGATCATACGCTGACACATGAAATGAATGGAAGTGATGCAGTAATTCAAGTATGTATTGACTTATGAGGGGGTATATAGTGTCCCAGTGTTCCATGGACGCTGTCCTCTTTTACTGTCCGGTAATCGCGGCAGAGGAAATATGTTTCTGGGGTAGTCCATGAGTAAAGACCGAATAAATAAGACATGTTTGTTATCAGCTCTGTGTCCGACCTGAATTCTTTGGGCCTGGCATCCTGACAGTCCCAGGTTTCCAAAAACCCTTGCGTTAGTGTACAGTGCCATCAGCAGCAGCAAAGCTGCTGAGTGATGCGTAAAAATGATATTAGAGAGTTTTGGTCACTTCTTAATTAGCTGTGTCAGAAAAATTATATGGACAAGCGTAACACAATCAGGGACCATCTGTAGGAAGAATAATTGTCCTAGCTATTGAAAAACTGGAATAGCTAGTTGCTGAGTTGAGCTTTAGTTCCTTCCATACTTGGGAATATTTATTCACCCTAGATGACATTAAGAGCACAATAATTAAGTTGAGCTATAACTACTTGCCCTTATGAATCATCTAACATCGTTCTGAAAAAGGACCCTGTTGGACCACGAGGGGGCCCCTTATATGAAGGATAGACACACCGAGATGTTGAACACGTCTTTTTTTATTCGAATTCTGGAAACAAGTCCCTCAAGGTTCCCTCCCCCTTATGTAATACGTCACGTGCCTTTCCCACGTGACACAATCCCAGTCTCTTAAAGAGACATGATCCGTGTAACACCACCCCCGACCAAATGTCCTTACAGCGTTCTCAACATTCTTCTACTAAGTGAGCTTGATTGATTGATTGATATTTTATTTCTATCGCGCTTGTACACATGTGTTTGTACGAGCTGGCTTCTTCACGGCTCGTTGGGGCGGCTGCTGGTGACTTCTTCTGGATCCTCTACTGGTCTCTCTGTTCTCTTCGTTCCCGGACGAGGTGAAAAGCTTGGAGGCGTCCATAGTGAATCTCGCGGATCCAGTGACATGGGTTCCGGATCTGGGGGTTCTAGTCTCTCATTTCCCTGTGTGGCTGTGAGTTTGAACTGCGAGCAGTTCCGGGTTATCTCTCGTTATTCATTTTCAGCCGTCACCATGGTTCCTTTTATTGCCGTGACTTGTAATGGCTGTGGGGCAAACCTTGAATCAGTCTTCTTGACCATTGCCTGTTGTTCCAATACTTCATCTCCTACTTGAATATCTTTTGGGCGTGCTCCTCTACTTTCATCTATCTGGATGCAGGCTTGTTCTTTCCATCCTGCATCCCTCTCTAGGATTTCTGGATCTATTTCTGGTTTTTTGGTAGGGTGTCATATGATTCGTGTGCGAACTTGGTATTTTACCATAAGTTTGGCCGGGGTCCTGTTCGTGGCTTCATGTGGTGTGTTTCGATAATCTCGAAGCATCCTGCATAGAGCCTGGTGAGGGTCAACATTTTCTAGTCTGGCTCTTTGTAATGTCTTTTTGATCGATGACATGAATCTCCCAGCCATCCCGTTGGCTTGTGGCCATCTGGGTGTTATTTCCTGGTGTTTGAAACCCAAGTGCTTGGCGAAGGTTGCAACGTCATGGCCGCAGAATGGCGGGCCGTTGTCTGACTTGATGACTTCAGGTATGCCCCATTCACTCAAGACTTTGTCGAAGACAGCTGCGATTTGGGTGAAGGCTGTAGATGACGATTTCTTTACGATTGGGAATTGTGAGTGTTCATCAATGAATAAGAGTAGGTATTCCCCTGATTCTAGGGGTCCATAAAAGTCCACTGCTACTCTTTCCCATGGGTGTTCTGGTATCTGAGTTGGCTTTAGGGGTATCGGGGCTTCAGCTCTGGCCGTGCATTGACATGCCATGCAATTTGGTACCCATCGGTCTACTAGAGCGTCAAGGAATGGGAAACATATGTGGCAGCGAAGTTGTCGTTTGGTGTTGTCCGCTCCTCGGTGTCCCTCGTGTGCTGTCTTTATTATGTCCGACCGCAGGGCTGCTGGGATTACTATTCTGCACCCTCTGAGAAGTATGGCTTTATCTTTGATGACTAGTTCCGTGTTAACTTTTGCCAGCCTTTCTAGTTCATCTCGATTTGCATCTGGATGTTCTGCCAGTGACCTCCTGTAGTTAGTCCTTCCACTTGTTGTGCTCAGTGAGGTTGATTGCCAGGGCTATGGGAAAATCAGCTGCTAACGCCAATGCAATGGTTTCTAGCGATATTGCTGGAGGCAGTTTGTTTGTAGTGACGTAGCTTATGTATTCTATGTCACCTTGTCTTGGTGTAAGTCTTCCTGTTGGGTGACTAGATAGGTAGTTGGCTGGGTTGTGTTCACCCTCCAGACGATATATGATTTGGTAGTCGTATTCTTGTAGGCGAATGCCCCATCGTTCAATTCTAGGGGGCATTTTCATTTGTGGGTTTCCAAACAGTGAACGTAGGGCTTGATGGTCCATAATTAGGATACATTTTAAAGTTGTGAAAATGTTCACACGCTCAGACTGCCGCTAGGCTCTCTTTTTCCGCTTGAGTGTATGCGGACTCGGGGGGCGCTAAAGCTCTGCTGGCGTAGGCCACTACATGTCTCGGGTGGGTGTCAACTCTGTTGGTTTGGGCGAGAATGGCTCCCAGACCTACTGGGCTTGCGTCAACCACTATTTCAGTGTGCCAGTCTGGATCAAAATAGGCCAGTTTTCTGGCTTCCGCTAGGGATTGCTTGATGGTGTCGAACGCATCTTGGAATTCTGCTGTCCAGGTAAAAAGCCTGTCCTTCTGGAGGAGTTTTGTGAGTGATTCCTTGATTGTGGCATAATGCGGTATATATCTTGCGCAGTACCCTGCCATACCTAGGAATGATCGTACGTCTGCTATCTGCCTTGGTTCTTGTAGGTTGAAGATCGTTGCAACCTTGTTGTGGTCTGGAGTCATTCCGTCCGCAGAAAATCTATGGCCAAAAGATTTCAATTTGGTTTTACTGAGCCGGCATTTGTCAACATTTAAGGTGAGGCCAGCGTCCAGGATGGCTTTGCATGTGGCACGGAGGGCGACATCATCTTCTTCCTTCGACCTTCCATACACAAGAATGTCGTCACTGTAGTTCAGTGCCCCACTAATCGGCTGAATGATCTGTCTGATGGCTTCATGAAAAATTTCTGCAGCTGATGATATGCCGAAATTTAGGCGCTTGTAACGGAATAATCCATCGTGCGTGGCGAAGGTGGTTCTGCCTCTGGAGTCTGGATGGAGCACCAACTGGTCGTAGCCTTGATTCAGGTCTAATTTAGAGAAAAGGTGGACTTGTTTATTTGGACAAACTTGTCCTCGATTCTGGGACCTGGGTGTCGTTCTCGCTGAATCGCGTTGTTGGCAATGCGCATGTCCACACAGAGTCTGAGTCGTCCTCCGTCTTTTGGCACAATTACCAATGGGGAGACCCACGGGTCGGGCCTGTCACTGATTCGATTATTCCATCTTCCAGAAGTTGTCCGAGTTCAGCCGACACTGCAGCTTGGAGATGGAAACCAACTCTCCTTGGGTGTTGCGGGTCGGGTCGGACCGTGTGTAATGCTCACCTGGTTCCCACGGAGGCGCTGGTCTGGTCTGGGTTGCTGTGGCCTCTTCAAGCGTGATGCACAGAATTCGGACCACTGATTGAACAGGACCCCCAAATCTTGCTAGTCTGGCCCGTAGGAATATCCTTCTGCAGATGAGAAAGGGGATTAACTGTCTGCTGAATAGTGTGCTAGCTTTCCCCTTTTCCCCCCTTTGTTCTTCTCTGACTTCCTCCAAAACCCCCGGTTTAAGCTCACCTTATGGTTTGGAGGGATGAATTCTCCATCCTGCGTCTGGTGCAGGGGCACGCATTCGTCCAGTTACTTCACTGGTTTTCAGAAAGGCGCTGGCACATCCACTTGAAGTATGAAGATGCAAAAGTTCAAGTGTGAGCCTCCTTTTATGTTGTTTTTTTCTGTCCTTTATTTCAGGTGCAGAACAAAGGCGATGCGTTGAGGGGTTAAATTGGCGGTGGTAAAGTCAGGTGAGTTAGTGATGAGGGCGACCCCTCTAAATGTCTTTATAATCCCCCAGTAATGTCTTTTGTCCTTTCCCCATAGGGGCCGGGCTGCGGTACCTGCCAAAGATGCGGCGCCGACCCGAGATGTGGAATGGTTCACCAAGAAAAGCCGGTAAGTAATATGGCTGAAAATTCAGCTTTCCTCTTGTGTTCCCTTGCTCACCTTTTGTCTCTTCTTCTCTCCCCTAGGTGCAGAGATGTGGCGACCGGTGCTGAGAGCTGCGATGGAGCCGGGCGGCGTCTCGGGAACAGGTGAGTGAAGCGCGGCGCTGCAGCGAGCAACGCGGTGCTTTCAAATGGAAGTCTTCCTTCAGGAATGCTGGCGTGAAGATTCCGGATGCAGGTAAGAAGGTTGAATAAGTTCTTGGTTTTCACCTTTCTCTTCTCTTATTCCCTTAGAGGTGTTCCAGGTTCGAGGCGGAGTCCAGGTGCAGGAGCAGACACAGTGAGCGTTCAGCTGCTGGGATGCAGAACAACGCGAAGCACGTGTGGCTGTCCGGGCGTGGCTTAAATAGCTTTGGAAGAAGTTCCAGGTGAGTATTCTTCCACAGCCCCACCCAAGTAACAAAATAGTTCCTTCAGAAAAATAGTCCCTCCTAAGCCTCATTTGGCTTGGTTCTTCATGCAGCGTGGTCTGCATCAGGTGAGTGTGCAGCATGGGCTGCTTCAGGTAAGTGCACCAAACACTTCCCCTAAGAGCCCCTATAAAGGGCCGCTGGGCTTTTACCCGGGGGCGTGATGCCTGCTCCCGGGGGGTGCTGGGCCTGGCCCGGTGCTCCGGGGTAGGCATCATGACACCGTGGGATCAATGTGCAGTTTTACTGGGGGTCCTTTTTGTTTCCCTGCAGATGTGGGGAATCAATTTCATGATGGTGTCTTTTGACATCATGTCTGTATCCGTGGGTCCAGATCGGACGTTGGACACTCTCTCTCCTGCCTCATGCGTTGGTTCTGTCGAGTGGATTTTGTTGCCTTCTTCGACGTGTATGTCTATGAGTCCTAGGCAGGAGGCAGTCCTATAACTGAGAAGGGATCTTCCTTTGGTCGGACTGCGAATTACGTGGATGTTTGTCGTGGTGGAGTGGTTGCCGTGGATGAGGCGACAAACAAACAAGCCAATTGTTTGCAGGGGGGTAGCAGTGCCCCATTGATATATTTTTGAATCGGACGGCGTCAGGACTGGTTTACTGGGTGGCCCCTAAGTCAACCAGGAAACAGAATTGTTTTCCTCCTATATCCATTGGTATCTTGGGTGCTTCACGTGCTTGTCCTTCGTCCATGATAAGGTTGACATATTCATCATTTGGATAGTGGTCGTATTGATCACTTTCATATTCGAGGTATTGTTGGTCCACCTCGTAGTGTGAGAGAGGCGCTGGGGGCCCATCATATTCATCTTTTATGAGGGATATCTGCCCGTATCCTTCAGTTCCCTGGGTTTCCTCAGATGGGTAGACGTCTTCAACTACTCTGACGTACCTTCTCTGACTTTGCTGATATGGTCGCGTTTGGTAGCCTTGTGTTTGTGGGTTCCTTTTGGGTATTTTGAATTGGGGGGCAACAGGTGGTCTTTGTGTCGGAAATGGTCTGCCCTCCCTGCAAACCGATTGAAAATGCCCCTCTCTCCCACAGTTGCCACATCTCTGGGACAGTGTGGGGCAAGTCCCTGCATGAGGGAAAGCCATACCACAGCGGTAGCAATGGCGTTGAGTTCTTGGCGTCATCGGGTAGTTGAGATTGGGGCATCTCTCCGTTGTTCTGGCAGCATTGGACTGCCTTGCCGCTATTGATTTGTTCTTGTCTTGTTTTGTGGAGGTGGTGCCTGTTATCTGTGTCACTTGCTTTTCGACCCTTTCTAGAATTCTTGCCCTCTGGCTGACATCTTCAATGGTGATGGGTTTTTTAAGAAGTTGTTTCTTTAGGGTCTGGGATACGCATCCTTCAATTACTCTCAATCGTATGGCCTCATCGAGTGAGAAGGCATGGAGCTGGCAGTTCGCTCCTTTTATTCATAGACTGGTGATGAACTGATCAACGGTTTTGTCGATCCTTTGCATGCACTGATAAAAAATGTACCTTTCATAGTCAATATTGGGCTCATTTACTAGCCTTCTATTCAGTGCTGCAATTAGTGCTGGGAAATCAGCTGGTTCCGCTGTTGCAATGGTTTTCAACAGGACTTTGATGTTTCCTGCAAGGTTTAGAAACATGCTGCGTGACTTTTCTTCTCCTGCGGCGTCTATGAAGGTGTTGAAATCCTCCAACCACTCAACCCACCTTGGGCCTTTGTCCGCTTGCGGCATCATGGATAAGAGGGGGCATGCGCCATGCCGTGGTTGCTGTGCCCCCTATGGGAGTAGGGGGAGCCGGAGCTTGCTGATCTTGGGGCAAGCTCATGTTGGTGGTAATGGTTGTGAGTCACTATTGGCCGTCTGTAAATGGGCCTCTTGCCGTAGCGGCAGGTGGAAAGGGCTGGCTGTCGGCGCGGGGTGTCACCCACCTTTCACAGGAGTCTGTTGGTGTCTGCTGGACCTCAGATGTGACCACTGGCGGATTGCTGTGCAGTCAATGTGTGGGGGCACCTTGCGTGCACCCTGGAGGAGATGTCTGCGCTGGTATAGGCGGATGGGCCTGGGATCATGCATGCTGCTGCTCACAGATGGGCCTGGGATCAGGCGTGCCATTGCGTGGGTCTGGGATCAGGCGTGCTGTTGCACAAGTGGTTTACACGTGTCTCAGGGGGAGGAGGAGGAGAACAGCCTTTGAATTGGCAGGCCGCCAGTGGTGCACATGTTATTTTCCATGTGGCCGCGAGTGCAGCAAGGAAGGAGAGATGTGCGGATGAGGAGGAGGAGGTGAGCAGGTGTGGGATCACACATGCAGACACTGTGGGGTGGGCCAGGATCGGCTCGTAGGAGGTTGGAGGAGGAGGCGGGCCTGGGATCAGCCGCAGGCGTCCACGGGCTGACATGCCCAAGGTGCGCTTTGGAGCAGGATCGCTGCTGGAGGAATAAAGGAGGAGGAGGACTCAGCGGTCTGGTGAAAACACCCTGTCGCCAGTTGTTGGACCCAGAGGGGGCCCCTTATATGAAGGACAGACACACCAAGATGTTGAACACGTCTTTCTTTATTCGTATTCTGGAAACAAGTCCCTCAACGTTCCCTCCCCCTTACATAATACGTCACGTGCCTTGCCCACGTGACATGATCCCAGTCTCTTAAAGAGACATGATCAGTGTAACAGACCCATACTTCCTGTTTCCTTTGTTATATGAATTGTATGTTACTATAGTAAGAATGGTTGCTCTCCCTCATACATGAACAGAAACTTTCCTGGATCCAATGTTCAGAGTTATGAAGATCTACCACTTACAGCCTTATTATGGCTTTCACCCCCTAGGCGGGGAGCAGGCATGGCTGGTAACTGAACACCAACCCGACCCATGGTAGGCCTGAGCTGTGGTCTTTTACCAGATATGTTTGCACCCCCATCATAGGGGTGAAAAGCATTTGCACCCCGGGATTTAAATGGGGTGCAAATGTTTTTTTTCTTCATGAGGAGTGTGGAAGCCCATCTTCTAAGGAAAAGAAAAAAAAGTAAAATAATATCTGCAGCTTTCAAATGGAAAAGGGACTAGGTCACTTTCTGGTTGATGGCAGTCATACAAAATGGAAAAAATGGCTGCTGCCAGTTGAGAAAAGATATAGGGCCTCATTACGACCGTGGCGGTCCGGAAATAACGGTGGCGGTAAACCCGCCACCACCGTTGTTTCTGGACCGCCTGATCCCGACCCCTGCAGGCGGGAGGTGATGTTCCCGCCAGGTCTGACCTGGCGGGTTTAACACTGCCCGCCTGCAGGCGGACGAGGAAACACCGGCAGCATTACAAGATGCTGCCGGTGTTTCCATGATCCCGATTCCCATTGAGTCCCATAGGACTCAATGGGAATGGGGATTTACACCATTCCGCCTCCGTGATTCCCGGAAAACCGGGGTTGTGATGCCCCGGTAATTCCGGGAATCACGGAGGCGGAATGGTAATACGAGTCCGGCGTTAACCAGGCGGTTTTACCGCCTCGGTTAACGCCGGACTCGTAATGAGGCCCATAGCCTCATTACGAGAATGGAGGTAATGAAAAAAGGAAGGCAGAATGGTAATACCGGCATTGTTAACAGGTCCGGGGCATTACGACCCGACAACCTGCCAATACCGCCACCGCCCAGACCGTGCCCCTTCATACCGGCACGCGCGCTTACACGCGCCCCTTCGCAGAGTAAATACCGGGATGCCAGTATAGGAGGACATCACAACTCACGCGGGCATGCAATTACCAGCATACCAAAGGCGGTAATTAGGGCCTGCATGATGGTGGCCATACAGGCATCGCGGACCACCCGTAAACAGCAATCTGCAATCAAGGCAACTGCCACAGGTGCACACAATCACCACAGGTGGAGTCAATAGAGCCTGTCCCAGTATAAAAGGAGTACACCCACACACCACACCCCTTCTTACACCAAAATTATACCACTATCTGTTGCAATCATGGGGCTGGAGGACATGCCTATACTGCTACAACTACAGCAACAACAGCAACTACAACAACAACTACAGCCACAGCAACAGGCAGCACAGAGGAGACGCAGGATAATAAAGAGGTTGAGACAGGGCCAGCAATTACCACCAGTGCAGCCAGTAGTACCTCGTAGGCAGCCACCAATCCCTCGCATCAGACCCAGTCCATTCAATCTAACCCCTGAGCGGATCCACACCCTGTACCGGTTGGACCGGGACACCATCACCACCATAGTGAACATGATACACAACAACATCGTCAGCGTTATAGAAATACACACTGCCATCCCCCCGCTACTAAAGGTGGTGTCTGTGCTCCACTTCCTAGTGGGCCAGCTGCATGGCATTTCACAACCACTATTTTCACGCATGCTGACCCAAGTGCTGGATGCTCTCCTGAAGCACGCTAGCACCCACATATCCCTATCACGGACTGCACAGGAGATAGCCAACACCAAAGTAGGCTTCCATGCACTGGCATGCATGCCCAATTGTGTTGGTGCCCTCAACTGCACCCATGTAGAATTGGTAGTCCCCCATGCCGTAGAGGCGGTGTACCACAATCGCAAGCAATAACACGCCATCAATGTGCAGATGGTATGTAACTCCAGCAAGATCATCACACATTGCTGCGCCTGATATCCTGGATCGACACATGATGCCATGGTGCTGCGTAACTCCACGCTACCCCATCACATGGAGCGACCTGCTGGACGATGTGCCTGGTTCATTGGTGAGTTGCCTGACTGGCCCATGGCACTGCATCGGGGTTGTGATGTGTTGGGATTCATAGTCCACATGTATGGGAATGATAGGGGTGATGCATACTCCACCTGGGTGGGAATGGGGGATGGGGATGCATACACCACCTGTTTGGGAATGGCCGGTGAGTGGAGAATGCACGCAGAGCTAAACACTCCTGACCTGAACCTCCCAATCCTAACATGACAAATCACTGGCACATATTGGACCAATGGCGTATATCAATGACAACATGTAAGACGCACAACCTGGCCACCATGGGTATGTCAAACAATGCATGACTAAACATGATTGCAACTGTCCCAATGTGGCTAGTGTGACCATGCACAGTGTAGTATACACAGCAAAAATGTGAGGCAAAACA
This sequence comes from Ambystoma mexicanum, assembly GCF_040938575.1. Classification (NCBI taxonomy): domain Eukaryota; kingdom Metazoa; phylum Chordata; class Amphibia; order Caudata; family Ambystomatidae; genus Ambystoma; species Ambystoma mexicanum. The sequence continues at coordinate 64,937,202 of NC_090925.1, read as the reverse complement.
TTGTCCTGCAACCACAGTACATCCGCATCAGCATGCAAGAATTCACCCTGCATCATCTGTACAACGCCATCCAGACTACCACACCATATTGCAGTATAGAATGCATCTAAATAATGTTTGTGCATACGTACAGGGACATGTGCATGTCGACAGCAAATAGCTGCGGCCATGGCTGTGAATCTCTGAAGGTGGCAGCTCAGAGTGACTCACATAGACCGATTTGTATTTGCTTGTGGGTGATGGAGGATATGCCTTGAAGCCGTGGCTACTTACCCCTGGGCGGAACACACGGAACAGCCATGAAGAGGAGTACAATCGGGTTCATACCCGTACCTGTGTTGTGATTGAGCAGACCTTTGGCCTTGTGAAGGAGCGGTTCCGCTGCCTAAGCAGGTCTGGTGGAGCACTCCTTTATAGACCTGAGAAGGTGGCAAAGATCACCATGGCCTGTGTCATGCTGCACAACATGTGCGTCCGGCAAAATGCCCCACTGCCACCTGACATTGACATGCATGCACCGGGTGAGGATGATGAGGATGAAGATGGAGGAGAAGCAGCACCCCAGCCATTTTTCACACACCGGGTGCATTAATATCAACTACAGAAATGTGCTATTACCCCACAACACCAAAAATCCCCATACCCCCAATGAACTCCCAAAACCCCACAATGAACTCCCAAAACCCCCCAAAGAAATCCTCTTAATACACCCATACACCACCAACACCATCTGACCCACTCCCATTGTTGTCCCACACTATTTCCGTGATTTCTTTTTGTCCGGGGGCAGCATTTCTGAGTGCCTCGCACTCCGTCTTGTTGGACGCACAGGGCTGGAGAGTGCAGAGGAAGTGGGTGCAGAGGAAGCGGGTGTGGATGATGGGGGTTTGGTGGATGGGGTGGAAGCCGTGGTGATTTGCACGGCTGGTGCGGGTTGTGTCTGCTGCATGTGCAGCAGGATAGAGGTGAGGACCTGCATGATGGCCCCCCGACTGTCTTGTATTATCAACGTAGAGGCATTGAGGGCGGCTGTGTTCGCCGCTATGGCATACGCAATCTCATGCCTCGGGTCCTCCCCATCCGCAACATATTGTCGGAGAAGGTCCAACATTGAGTCCTGTCTAGCCTCCACCCTTGCTAGCCGTGCCTCAAGGTTGGTGGTGGGAGCAGCAGTGGTTGAGGGTACTGCGACCAGGCCTGTATTAGCCGTGCTGTCCTCGGGGAGGGTGCTGATGTCCCAATCGTGTAGTAAAGGATCTGTACTGCTGCTGGTGGGTGAGGGCTGAGTGTGGGGTTGGGGGGTGCACACGGGGGTTGGGGAGTGTGGATATGCCACATGGGTTAGTCCATCCTGGTCCACATACTCCTCCAATGCAGTTTCTATGTCGCTCAGTGGGGCAGTGGCTGCTGCCTCGCCCACCAAACTTGTTGCTGCCGAAAGTGTGCCACTGGCCTCGCCTTCCACTGGTGTTGCCAGCTCTGTGTTCCCAGTGTCAGGCGTTGATGTGGGCCCTCATGTGCGGCCATGGCCTGGGCACTCACCCTGGTTTCGGTGTGGCCTGCGAGGCTGCCCCGGAGGTGGTCTTGCCTGTGGGAGTAGTCTTGTGCCGGGACGTGGATGCCCTTGTGGCTGTTTCCTCACTGGCATCCTCTCCATTGGTGCTTGGAGGGGTAGAAGAGATGCAGGGCATCAGTGATGGTGTTACATGCAGGATGCATTATATGGTGCTGTGGAGAGTTTCATTTACCATGCATTCATATCTTACAGGTGTGTCACACAGGCTAGTATGAAGGGGCATTTTGGCATTTGCCGTGATGTCTCAATGCAGGGATGCTGCATGACAGGTGGCATGCCGTTGTATTGGGGTTTGTGTGATGTATTGCATGGGCACGGTCCGAGTGTGTTGGATGTGTGTTGGTAATGGGATTGGCACTCAGCATGCATTTCAGTGTGGCAGGGTTTGGGCCTCCATCTGGACATGGATATGTTTTTGTGTGTGTTGGGACATGCATAGCCTTGCCTAGACTCTCTTCCACATCACTTGTGCTATGTCATGGTTTCCCATACTGGGATCTGCAGGGTCACTCTCCTCCATCTCCAGATGTTGCGGCACCCGTCTCCATTTCCCCGAAGCCCTCGATGGACTCCATCTGTATGAAGGTGCTGCACTTCTCCTCCCAGCGTGAAAGTTTTGCGGGACAATGGGGACCCCCACCTGTGGCCATGGCATCCTTCCTATTGCTGGCCAGGATGTTCCGTACCCTGAGGCGAGGTCCTCCCACCTTTTTTTACACTACAGATCTCCTTATTTCGCTGCTGCACCTCCCTTTTCAGGTTCTGCTGGTTGATCTCCTCTGCATGGGAGGCAAGGGTGTCCGCCAGCATGTTCAGTTCGTTGTCCGAAAAGCGCTTTTTGCGCAGACGGGGGGTTGATTTTCAGGTAGCCTTGGACATTTTCAATAGATCCTGGTCTCTCCTCTGTAACAGTGGTGGTTTGGGAGGATTGCAATGGATTGTGTTTATAAAGATGGCCACCAGCGCATTTCCCGTTCTGACGCAATGACGTTACTTCCAGGTCCGGTATTACGAGCCCGGTATTAACATGATGTTACTACCGGGTCGGTATTAAGGGGTGCCTCCTAGGCAGAGGCGGTATCGGCGGGTCCCATGATGGTGCTTTCGGGGGTTGGAGGGCCCTTCGCACCATGACGGTATGGCCATTACCGGCATGGGGCACCATTGCGGTATGGCCATTACCGGCAAGGGGGTTCGCGCATGCTCGTGCACTCGTAATCACCCGGTATTAGCGCCGTCAAACGAGCATGGACCCGCTAGTTCCTCCATGCCGGTAATGACCCCGGTTTTACCGCGCTTCTCCTAATGAGGCCCAATAGTCCCTTTTCTATTTTATGCAGAGGGCATGGGAGGGGATAAGAGAATGGCGTCCAGGAAACACAGATTCTGATTGGATAATCTGTTGTTCCCAGGTGCAAATGTCTTTTAAATACTTCAAACAAATACTTTAAATACTTCAAACAAAATGTTCTCTATTTTCTTGAGCGTGGAGTTCCTGCGCTAATAGCTGACTTTTTTACCTGCAGCTCGAACAGATCCTTGGCCTCTTATGTCTACTATTCATTGCTACCATCTTCTTACCTTTTTAGATAAGAGTGCACTCAGGTCTGGAAATTCAGGTAGTTTTGAACACTGGGTTTAAGTGCAATTCCTGTAATGACATGATGGAGGAATGTTTGTATCAAGACGGAGACATAAGGTGTGTTTTTAGACCATTTCAGAGAGTTGTTTGGAATGATGGTGGAGTTTCTTGGGTTGGAATAATTTGGGGGAGTGGAAGCAATCTGACACTATTGTATTGGAAAATGACAGATGTGATGGTTATCCTTTTGCCTTGTGATCTGGTTGGGACTAATCTCCTATTTGCGCTGTGATCACTGTGATCATGCTATGCGGCTGTCTTACACGGCGGTGGTTGTTCAGCAATGTTTATGCGGTCAGGATTAGCAGTTTATATTTGTACTTCAGTCAGTTGGTGTGCCTATGAGTCGCATCTGAATGCGGATGATACGACTAAGAATTAATATGTGGTATTACTGGGTGTTTATGGAGGAGTGCTTGAAGTGCATCTGAATTAAGTTATGTGGGTGATACGACTAAGAATTAATATGTGGTATTACTGGGTGTTTATGGAGGAGTGCTTGAAGTACAACTAATTTGAGATAATGATTTTTATGTTTTTAATTGGTGTTGTAGTCATTGTTTAGAGAATTCTGGTCCAGATGTGTTCATTAAGTGTATGCTTAGTGGATTCCACATTCTGCTTTTTTAATGAACATTGATCCTTTCTCGTGGAACAGAATATGGCGTGTCCAAAGACTTAAGAAATCATTTAAAACATCTGTGTGTGTGAGGGTTTTTTCACCCTTTGTTGTAAGTAGATATACTGCAGTATAAAAAAATAAAAACACTTGAAGAAAAATCCTTGTCAGAGTTTATGGATGATTAAAAATGATAACTTGTTTATTTGTAAAGCGCGTATACACAAGTGAAGTGCTTCAAAGTGCTTCAAGGCGGGCAGGGAACAAGGGGATATTATCGTCATTCTTAGGCCTTGAAGATTCTGAATGATCTAACAGCAAATAATAGTAAGCCAGGACATTTATACAAGCATATGTGTGTGGCAAAGATTGGGGGGAGACAAATAAGGGGGGAAGAGGTAGAAAGGAACAAGTAAGCCAAAGGTTGGTCATCTCTGTGCCCATGCATGCAGGAAACAACCAAGCTTGGGAGGGTTGATAGACGAGGACAGGACAGACAAACATGCTAAGCTAAGTACATTCAAGGTTGTGAAGTGCTCAAGACAGAAGTGCATGGGATGGGGTAAGTGTGCCCAGTCCATAAGGGGCCAGGTTTAAGTGCAGAGTGGTTGCCACTCTCATGGAACCTTTTCCAAGTGCAGTAGGGAAGGCAGAGTGTGGTGGCCGGGGAGGTCCGGCACAAGACGAACATACACCCGCTATCATATCAGTACTTTGTTCAGATTTCCCACCTAAAGCACAGTGCCCTCCCATTTTCAGCATAACCAGACAGTTGTATCCAACTGTACCAGGAACGTGCACATGAGTTCACTATTTAACACAGGTACCTCCGAAGCATTGCCACTCCCCTTATTGTAATTTGCAGAACACAATGCAAACAAGGATGTTTTAATATTCTGAATAATATGGACATGTTCTCGGTGATTACATAGCCTCATTTTCGCTAACTGTGTTACACAGAGCTTCTTGCCACAATGCTAAAGAGTTTTGTAAGCAATTATCAAGTTGATGCACCAGTCCTTCTTGTATGCCATGTAGCACTAAGGCAGGAGATGCATTTTGCAAATCGTCTAACCTCAGGCATGAACTAAAGCTTAATAGAACTGGATTGCTTGGATGTTCTTACATCAAGTGTCTACTTTACAATGGTAGCATTAGTCTCAATGTCTATGATTTAACAGCTGCAAAGACTGCTGCAAAGGTTCAAGACGGATGTGCTCCAAGACTCAGCTAAACCCAGCTACACCAATTGCACAGAAACCAATTGCAGGCAGGCATATTGTCAAGCATTAGTACCAAACTTGTTTGACATTTTAATGTTGGTCTGAGAAGAGGTTGTGTGTGATTAAATAGCGACTGCATTCCAATTTCATTCTTCGTATTCCAATGGTTCTATTGTGCTTAGCTTCTCAGTATTTGCAATGTTTTTGTGAACTCTTTGTTCTTTAGAGTATAAATAATGGGATTACACATTGGGACCAAACCGCTGTAGACAAAGGATAATATTTTGCTCTGTTTCATTGAATACATTGAGGGTGGTCCTATATAGAGAAATATAAGGACTGCATAGTATAGAATCACGACTGTGAGGTGGGAAGTACATGTGGAGAAGGCTTTAATCCTCCCCGCAGTAGTCTGAATTTTCAAGATGGCCGAGATAATTTTTACGTAGGTTGTGATGATTAAAAGACAGGAGCATATGACCACTATAAAGCCCAGGATTAATGTCAGTCCTTCAATTACGAGAGTACTTGTGCAGGAAAGCTTCAACAGTGCTGGAAAGTCACAAAAGAAGTGGTCAATTTCATTGGAATTGCAAAAGGATAGTTTTGATATAAGAACTGTGTGAATTATCGGATCTATGAGACCAACAAGCCATGCTCCCGTGGCCATTTCAAAGCAGACCGACTTACTCATGATCATCGGGTAACGTAAAGGATAACAGATAGCAATGTAGCGATCATAGGCCATGATGGTCAGGAGAAAGAGTTCTATCGCAACTAGCGCTATGACAAAGTGCATCTGCAGCAGGCATGTTTGGAGACTGATCTGGGTTTTCTCTAAAAAGAAGTTGACCAGCATTTTTGGAACTGTGACTGATGTGTTAAATATATCAGCAAAAGACAGGTTGGAGAGGAAGAAATACATAGGCGTGTGCAGGCGGGTGTCTGAACAAATAGCAATAATCACCAGAAGGTTACCTGAGATGGCCAGCAGGTAAATGAGTAGAAATGCAAGAAAAAGGGGGACCCGAAGGTGCGGAAGATCAGAGAAACCCACAAGAATAAATACTGTCCAGGATGTGGTATTTCCATCTTCCATGTATACAGAGTGGCTTCCAAGAGTGTATATTACTATCTACAGGAGACAAAAAAAGACAGCATTATTGAATGGTATAAAACTGTTGTACAGTCAAGGGTCTGGAACATAAACCCATTGTGTAACAATGTATTACTAAACCCCCCTATAAATGGCCTTGTGCACGCATATATGAGATCACTGCATTGTAATAAACATGTAAACAAATACACATACAAATCAGGTACCAATTCAAGTGCAGATAACCTTTTCTACATTATTTTATAATGCTTTATAACTAACAGAAAGCATATTTTCAAGTGATTCTATCTGCATATTCCAGAAGGGTTAGTTCCAGTTGTAAGTAAGTTTTATTCACACATGTGTCCTTTGCCTGAGATGCAAATTTAAGTATTAACATAAATGCACTAAATGAAGACAACAGTGTTTTGGAAATAATCATTAGGACCAGGAGAAGTACCGGAAAGTACCACTTGGCGGCATTTCTCTGCTCTGTGGACATTATTATAACTGTGTGTGCTGTTATATTTGGATAATAAGAACATAATTAGGTGGCCCCTCCCCCTACTTGCTGCCTCCTATATCTTCAGCTCCCGCGTGCACCAGGACAAGTACCAGAAAGTATTGCTTGGCTGCTTATCCACGCAGCAAGTGGTCTGTGGCTGCCCAGAGTTTCCATGAACTAACATTGCGTTGCTCCTCGTGCAGGTCTGTTTATTTCAGTATCCAAAAAATACTGACTCTATTGTTTTAGTCAATCCTTTCACTTGTATTGCAGTTATATTTTACATGCTGAAATTGATATGCCATTGATTACGAAATCAACCAAGTCGACTTCTCTTGCTAGCCCCTCCTCTCTCAGACGGGTCTTGAGAAAAGCTAGCTAACTCAGATTCACTGATAATTGCAGGCTATTCCCACACACCTGACTGCACTAACAATACAGCGAGCACCTCTGTGAATAGTTGTCCCAAATTTAGTAATGTTGCATTGCAAAGTCTCTCTCTGGAACAACTAGCTTTAATGATGGCCCCTATGACACAACTCACCAGCCGTCCGAACCATCCAATAGCTTTAGATATGGTTACTCCATGCTCAAAGCAGTCCACAGCTGCCCGTGTGGACGGCAGAGGCCATAAAGACGTCTGCGTGTCGGATATCTCCTTACACGCAAGTCTTGAAGACATTATTCAAAATGTATCCCAGTCACCTATTTTATTTAATCATGGTACAAACCTGCTAATTCTTTATCTTTTATTAGCCGACCCTCGTAGGCCTACACTACAACACAAGAGTGAAATAAATCAGAACATAATGCTACAGATCACCTTATCAGCTATGAATATGACCATAACTAGCTTATTTAAGCTATTTGAATCACTTGATGCAAACATTACACAACAAACACTTCAAATTCAACAAATAGTCGACTGGATAACCTGTGAACAAAATTGTAAGCACTCTGGTAACACCAGAGAAGGAGAAGTAACACAAATGCACATGGGTGGTCAACCAGTTCCTTTGGGATCTCTTAATAATAAAACCCCCGCTAAATCCGTATTACCAATGTTTCAACAAATCATTCTACCAGTTGGTGAGAATCTTTATGCTCCGTTCACAACACAAACCAAGGACTCTGTTAACATTGTTGAAGACGATCTAGCATCGATCGACAATGTAGTAGTTCCTCAACCATATGACATATTTGCTCGCAAGAAGATACGAAAAAGAACTTCAAAAGAATATTTAAAAAACGTTTCAACTTCGACCAAGCAACAAAAAAAAAAACATGAAGCTCATTCGATCCACAATGAATTTGAGCTCAAAACACTTCACACGAACCATTACTGCTTCTCAAAAACAAATTGCAAGTATTATCTCACAAGTTGTCTGGAAATATTAAAAAACATGCAAAAAAATAAAAATAACCCTCTCATACAAAGTGGAGACCACTCCTTGTCACATCCTCCTTTGGATGAACTTGTTTCAGCTCTGACAGAACAATCGGGCATCAACATAGCCAGCACCCAGGTGATTGATCCTAAATCAAAACCTGTAGAGAATAATACATCTAATTCTCCCCTGAGTATTGATGTTCAATTGATTGAACAGAGACGTTCAGAAATAAGGAAGGCTGTTGATCTTTATTTAGCGACTCAATTTAAAGAAAACAATATATTGATGTATATAAACAAACAAACTGGACAAATTGGTCTGCATGATAGTGAAAATTCAAAACAACCACACATACACAATGGCCAAGATCCTCATCTTGTTTCCCGGCAAGAATATCGCCATGACAAACAGACCCCACTCACAGGCATCAACAACATCAATTCTGAAGGCAGCTCAAAACAAGTCCAAGTAAATAACAGTTCAATCTCATATAGAGTGTGGACAAGACAAGCACCATAATAATGAAAACCGTGCACATTGTCCACTGTTGTAAGTATACAACAAAACAGTGACAACAGCCTTAGATCTATACCGCGCAAAAGCATTATTAGTAAAACAGATCTACCTTTACATGGTCTTTCTGTCAACAGACACAATCGGCAAGGCGAGATCAGAACACATTCATGACATAATCGCTTAATAATGAAATGTCGTGCTGCTACATATCCTTCTTTGACCTTTGCGGGACTACCATCAAGAACATCTTTGAAGAGGTACAGACACTCCAAGACATAACATCATTTGATATTGACCAAGTGGACATCTTAAATGAAAATGATTATTCATTGTTAGGCTTTGGAATCCCTCAGGCCTTGTTTTATACACCATTTGGCTAGCAAAAATTGATTTGTCCACTTTGGGTTTCATAATTGGCCAACATTTTCATGATAATGTCCGTAAAACTGTGTCCCAATGAAAAACCTAGCGTCAGAATGCTCTAAATGTGCATGCCAAAGTACACAGTCTGTGTAGCAGTGGTCCGAAACTCAGGCATAACAGCCCAAGTTAAACAAAAAATCAAATATAAGTTTAGCCAGCTGCAACACTCATGGTCATGCTCATTAACGGACTCATCAACTAATCAAATAGATAACTTTGACACTGTGATGTTTCAGGAGACATGGCTAACAGACATCCCAGTACGGCACAAACATAACATTGTACTTCTACCTGTGAAAATGCCACCTAAAGGACATTCCACTCCGGGCCTCCTAGTGGCTGTCAAAACATGTGCTGGCCTGTCTGTCTCTGCCTGGGCGGCACCTAACAACTTCTTACAGCTAGTAAAAATCTCCTGGCAAGATCGAATCATTGCATTGATCAACTTGTACAGGAACTCGGCTGGAATCTCAGATTGTTTTTTTAGTGCCCTGGAAATTCTCTTGAACACTATTGACCGACCCTGATGTTACTAATACCATTGTGGCATCACTGTTATGAAGGGAAAAAACCTTAGAATGACACATGGATTGTTGCCAGGCGATATGCCTCCTTCTAGCACCTGGCGCAGAGACCAGGTGGAAAGTAGATTAGATTATATTTATGTGGGTGAACAACTGTTTATGATAGCTGATAAGTTTGAAATTATTCAACAACAGCACAGTGATCACCACATCCTTTCTTTCCAGTGGTCTTGGGATACTTTAAGTTCTCCTGTTGGTACCTCATTAAGTGTTAATAACACTAAAAACCATTTTTGTTAGAAAGCATGCAAATTACATCAGTTGAAAGACATGATTTTACTAAATAAAGTTGAAACTCGAGGGGGGACCTTAGACACCAAGAAACCCTACACAGCCACTTTAAACTTTTTTAAAACATCATCTATGACAACTAGCTTGTCAACTAAAGAACGCTCTAACCCGAGTTCCCTGAGTTGGTCCTTACAAAAAACAGATCTCGAAGTAATAACTCACTACACATATTTGGGCATGATTATAGACAATCAAGCAAAAAACGAAAACCATCTGCTTATGTTAGATGGCAAATTATCGAATGGGATATCCCAAACCAAAATCTTACTGGCCATATATGGCAAATTCTCAGTCTGTCCAGCCGTGACTTACTATAATCAAAAAGTCACCCCGGTATTGCTCTATGGAATGGAAACACAGGAGGTTTTGCCAGAAATCTTTCTGGAAGGAATGGAGGGAACATTTTGGAGGCAAATATTAACTTTACCACAGTGTACACCCATTGCCTGGCTCAGATATGAACTAGGGTTGATTTCCTTAAATGAGTTATATCGATGGTGCCTGTGCGCTCTATTTAGAAGATGTATCATAACCTCTAGCATGGACACATTACTTTATGCTTTGTCTATGTATATAGTTTCCTCCTCGCATACTTTCGTAAATAAATAGAAATCGGCTATTATTCAAATTATGACATGGGACGTCATAACTGTTGATATACATGTGTCCAATCCCAATAGAGCCAAAACCAAATTATATCTGTCTGATTGGTTTGAAACATGAAACGATGCCGATTGCATAAAGATTTCAGAGAAAATCCCTTTGGAGAGAAGCAATTCCGCGTTATTGAAGCATTCCTTGTAACTTATCCATCACCTATGTATAGAGCAGCCATATTGCGCATGAGATTTAATCTATGGCCAATGAGAGAGTTCTTAGCAAAATGCAAGATCATCAGTAAACAAATAAGCTTTTGTCGATTTTGTAATAACATCAGACAACAAGAACGTTTGCAGCATCTTATCACGCAATGCCTCAAGTTGACCGCACAAAGACAAAACAATCGGCCGAACATTTTAACTTTCTTAGAATAAGCAGCCCTCACATCTTATGGCAACTTATTTTTTCTACTTCACGTACCAGTGTCAGAATTGCCACTCTGAATTTTATGAATACGTTAACATTAGACAATTGCTCTGGGCTTAATTCTTGAGTTATTGCTCGCACACATCTTACTTGGTTTAAATGAACAGGATGTGATGAATAGCTCACAAAACAACCTCATGACAGTATGGATAATTTAATCAATCAATGCATAGAAGCTTAATGATCAGATGAAGTCTCTGGAGTTATTCCATGTTCTATTTAAATGAACAGCATTGTTGTTTCTTTTTGTGTTGCCATTTGTTTACGTCGTGTTGTATTCCTACTTATACATTTCATGATTTAATCAAAACGATGATTGGCTCTGATTTTGATGATGAACTTCATTTGTTTTGATGAGATTTTTTAATGTTAATGTTTATAGTCCTTGTATTCATTGTATTATTGGAAAATGTATTATTTTGTCATTTAGAAAGAGAAAATGATGTTTCTTAGTATGAATTAATTGACTTACATGTTCATCGAATTATAGTTTTTGTTTTGTCGTGCTTTCATGAATAAGTAATGTACATCTGTTATGTTTTGATTCACAATTGTTAAGAAATGTTAAACTGTATGCTATGTTATGTTTGTAATTTGTTAATGAAAAGTTGATTTATTCAGCTGTATCAATAAAAAAAAAAATATTATCGTTAAAAATACCATTACTAATATTCATATACAAACTAAAATTCTGAAGGAATGTTCTGCACACATGTGTATATTAAGAATCATTCTGATCAGTGGTAACCCATGCAATACAGTGAAGATGTAAAGGATTAATAATAAAATGATAATTTTTACAGAAATGAGTTGCATTTAAAAAGTTTGAAACAATAACATTTCTAAAAAGGTATGAATTAATAAATTAACGTGGCACATTTTAAATAACTAACATTAAAAAACAACACATCACTGTAATATGAGTTTGTTGTCCTGCCCTAAAAAAACATAGAAAAGTGTAGCACCATGCAGCTTAGTCCTATAGAATCCTAAAACATTACACAGCCTGCGGTAGCGGCTGTGTAGTTATGGTTAAATTGCTAATCCCATAGGAAGAGCAGTTATGGTTAAATTGCTAATCCCATAGGAAGAGCACTTTTTGGGTGGCTTATAACTTCGCTCCCCCTGGACAAATACTCACCAAACTTTGCAAAAAAAGTATATGGCCCACTCTCAGTGAGGTTTGATCCAGGGGAGGCAAGGTTATAGGGTGGGTCCCAAAATGTCTTTTTTTCCCCATAGACATAATGGGAAAAAAACTTTGTGCACGCCTACAGCTCAAACCGCTGGACGGATTTCCACTAAATTTGTGGCAGGAGCAGCGGCTCAGTCCCAAAGGCGTGCTTTTGTTAACTTGGTGTAAATCCGTCCAGTAGTTTTTTTTTAAATGACCAGAAAATAAGGCAAAAAAATGTGCGATATCTATGTCTGCTCCGCGGACACATTTCCCTGTTCGCTCTACGGACAGGACACCAATTGGCTAATCGACTTGCATCATGTCTGCAGACAAGCAACATGTCCGCCGATTGGCGGAGTGAGGCGTGAGGTGCGTCACATTGTTTCGATGAGCCTGTCATTTTGCGCGGCAGTGAACAGAGGCAAAATGCAATTTTGGGGAGTGTGTTGGTGTGCAGGAGTGCTTGGGAGGGTTGTGGATTAAGAGATGGGTCAAATACTGTATTTGTTTAGGTGGCAGGTGTCCCTGATTGTTAGCCATGTCCGCAAACTTTGAAGCTGTCCGCGGACATAATAATGCACTAGTAGCTATTTTACTTTAGTATGATGTTGGTTTAGAGCATTGATTGTAATTAATATCCCCTATTAGAAGCCCACATACCCCAGTCAAAATGTTTGGTGCATAGGTGTGTTATGCTGCAGTGGCCGTGGCCAGGGCCTGGAGTCTTGGGTGCATGGCCTACGGCCTTCGGCCATGCACCCATGACTCTAGGCCCTGGCCACAACCACTGCAGCATAACACACACATAGAATCAAACACCCATCCAAAATCCACACCCCAAAAGTTTGTGTACTGTTTTATTTGTAGAGTTTGGGCCTCATTACGACCCTGGCGGTAAGGGGTTAACGCCAGCGTTAGCTGCGCCGACCCCTTACCGCCAATTACGAGGTCCCTTAGCGCCATGGCGCTTTTAACACCTGCTTTTAGCAGGTGTTAAAATCCATGGCGCTAAGGGACCATGGAGTTAATTACGCCACCGTAATTTACGGTGGCGTAATTAACGCCTTCCCCACTCCCATTATGCCCTATGGGGCAAAAATGGGAATGGGGAAGGGTAAATGGGGATTGGGGACTTACCGCCCCGCCAACCTCGGAATGGGGCGGTAAGTCCGCCAACCACCATGGCGTAAACTACGTTTTTACGCCATGGTGGTAAAGTCACGGCCCAGGCGGTAACTTACCGCCTGGGTCGTAATGAGGCCCTTTGTATGCAAAGTTTTGGCTAGGCTATGCAGTTAAGATTGTAGAGTTTGTAACAAGGACTGCGTCATAAGATACCCTTGGAAATAAACATTTTGGATTGTGGTGTATGGTTAGATGTTTGCTTGAATGGGTGTGTTATGCAGCAGTGTTTGTGAGTCTGTTTATTTTATACTTACTGGTTGAGTTTTTTGTGGTTCTATGCAGTTTTTTCATGACATGGGTAACTGAACCAGACATACTTTTTCGATCTCTGTGATAAAAGAAAATATCATATGTTAGAGTAGGTAGTTCATAATGAGTTATTGCATTGCATAATAGACATTTCTGTATTTTTTTGACCCTCATATTTAGTACTTTACAGGTACTACAGTTCAAATAAGTGTACTGCGCGATTTGCTCAGTTTCTGTGTTTGTTTTCTGAAACATTGGGTCTGTGGGAAAAAAATCCATGCTGGATTAAAAAAATACCTTCTATGTTGTGGTACAATATATTTCTTTCATTGTTTTACTGTGTATTTCTTGTTTCTCGCGAATCTCCTATCTGTTGGCTTGTTGCAGATTTGTGGGGCAATTAGATACCTGTTGGCGTATTCTAATTATTTATTTCAACTTTCATGCTATTCATCTATCTGTTGGGTTGTTGCAGATTTTTTGGGACAGTTAGATACCTGTTGGCATATTCTAACTGTATATTTCTTGTTTGATTTTAGTGGTATTTATTTATCTGTTTGCTTGTTGTAGAATATTGGGGCAGTTAGATACATGTTGGCGTATTCTAACTGTGCACAGTTTTGAAGTTGAAGTTTTGCTTAAGTTCATACAAATAGTATGTATTAAATTTTGGTTTTCAGAATATTAAGTAAGCGTTTAGAAGATTTGCTGGTAATCTCTGCTTTAGAGTAATGGTACTATAATTACATTCGAACCATCCACAATTCTTTTTTATATATGCAGTGTAGTGACCTGCATTGGTTGTGGCTCCTACGTTGCAGATCATACCTATTGTTGTGAAGGTTTTCTTACCAAGTGATACTTGACCATGTGTGAATCCAGTCAGCTTACAGTTGTTATTGGTACCATCTGCATTGTAGCATAAAAGCATTACTATTATGTATTTACTATGTGTCTGTATTTGTAAGGTGCAGCAATTATCTGAATTGCAGGTAGTACATAATCTGCCATGGTTTGCATTTTGTAGAAGTTGCTGAAATGGAATGAATTCACAGCTAGGTATGGATACATACACAAAGCGTTCATTAGGGACTTGTTCCTGCGCCACATGGCTGCAGAGAGTTTTGCTTATAGGTATGTTTTTGTTTTCCAGTACATGTATAAGTACATTATACATTCTTGTGGATCTTCTTGTGAGTTTATAGTGAATTTGACCATTCCAGCACAGTAGTTCAATACTTGTCTTATTCCATGAACACTGTAAGTATTGTCAGGATTGTTGGTTGCATTTCTATGAAGGACTGACATTTGCAAACACAATTGGTCTATACTGTGTAAGTAAATGTTCTCAATAACTGGTGGCAATTGAAATAGAATATTAATTGCTACATTTGTGTAACATTTTACAGCAATTATATTTGAAAGTTTGAATGGACCTGACAGTTCTGTGTCAAAGTCAGTTGTTCAGAGTGTGTGTTGCTTCTTTGAAGAGTTACTTTGACCAGTAGATTATTATTTGGTTGTGGTACTTGATGAAATATTAGTTTCTTTTTATTTGGAGAATTGCAGTGATATCCTGTATCGTTTCAGTTTGAAGTAGTTTTCTTTTAAAACATATTTCTTTTTGTGGAACATGATAGGTTTTTAGATAGGGGGTGTAGAGTGAACGTAGCCTATTAGAATGCAAGGAATATCTCCATTTACTTTACTTGCATCAAAGTTGATTAGAAATAGCCCGTCAAGTGTACATAAGCGTGATATGATAGTGCTAAATAGCTCATGCCTTTTTTAAAGACTTTGCTACCAATATCTATTAATGCTTTATCTAGAGTAAGATCTTGTGATTTGTGAATGGTAACTGCGTATGCCAGAGTTAGTGAAAATATTTTTCTCTGCGTACATACATGTCTTTGAAAGGAAGGAAGCGAGCTGTTGAGCGTCCTATCCTTTTAACTTCTTACAGTTTGTCAAAGAGAATATTGACAAATTGAATGTTTTTGTCACGTGGGTATGTTTGAAAGCCAACAACTGTACCAAATGCTCCATTAACTAGTCCTTGCTACACATCAAGGTTACGTTTAAGCATTACTCTACAGTTTAAAGATACTTTTAATATTTTCTCCAAACCAGCTGTGTTGGAGATAGAGTTTTCTAAGGTATTTAGTCTTGTTGTGGCTTGTTGACACATGGGTAGTGTCATACCATGTACGTCCAGTTTATCGGTGGAGCAAATTTCTATTATTGGTTGCATTTCTTTTTTCAACATTGTTGCATTGAATTTTGAACAGCTTCCAAAAGTTGGCATCAAGAACATACAATTGACATTTTTGTGTGCTAATTGTTCCATGACATCTGTAGCACATGACTTATGGCCATAGAGTGCATGGATGTGGCTGGTTTTTAATATTGATTGTGCTTCTTGAGATAGCACACCAACTCTAATACTTTTTAAAATGTTTACGTATGTGAGGTTTGCAGACTGATGCATATTTTCAGTTAACTCTCTGTACTGGAAATGTTGCCAAAGGTTGACATTTCCTATGCTGCCAAGAGTTTTACGGCACAGTTTGTGCCCTAAGATTTTAAAAACAGGTACACCTTTCACTGGTGTTAATTGAAGAAGATCTCTGAAAACAATTATGTGTTTTCCTCCAAAGAGTTCTTTGTAGGATGTTTTGAGGACCTCTTTGGTGAGTTAAAGCCAACATTAGGTTGGAGGCCATGCTCACCGGATCTATTAGCAGCATTTTGATTTGTTTGAAAACTCTTTGTGGTTCCATTGCACCTTCTGTGGAAAGTTTGTAATAGTCTAATTTGTTTTGGTGTTCTACTGGAAGGAGTAGTAATCGGTGTAAAGTGACACCGCCTATGTTGTAGGCAGCTAAAACTGTGGGGCAGTTAAAACAGCTGACAGTTTCCTGTTTGTAAATTGTTGAAGAAACTTGCAGATGATTTTGATTAAGAATGTTTTGCCTGAAGCAGCTTCACTACTCACGTATAGCAGTATAGGTTTGTAATATTGGCAGGTACAGTTTTTATTTTCATGTTCAATTTGTTTTGTTATTTCTTGGAAAATGCTACGCTGCTCATTGTTCAGTTGTGATTTCAGTACAGCAAAGTCCTCTGTAGCTTGTTCATACTGACACATGGGGGCTCATTACAACTAGTGCGGAATGGGTTTAACGGTACCGGTAATGGTGCCGGAGCCGTTAAACCCACTCCGCACTATTACGAGGTTCCCATCGCGGGACCCGGATCGGACGTCTGGTAAAACCCTATAGGGGCTCAAATGGGAATGGGGAATGGTACCTGCAAGTAGGAATTACCGGGTCCTCCAATGTTGGAATGACCCGGTTATTCCTCATTGCAGGTACCCGGTAAATGAGCCCGGTTTGGTGGCAGCCATGGAGCTAATAGCTCCATGGCTACCGCCAAACTCTTAATGAGACCCATGGTGTTTTCTGCTTCTGCCATGGCTAATTCTGCCTCATTTGCTATTAGTGGCTGTACAAGCGGTTCTTGGCTTCCTGTTACAGAAGGTTGA
This sequence comes from Ambystoma mexicanum, assembly GCF_040938575.1. Classification (NCBI taxonomy): domain Eukaryota; kingdom Metazoa; phylum Chordata; class Amphibia; order Caudata; family Ambystomatidae; genus Ambystoma; species Ambystoma mexicanum. The sequence goes on along the minus strand of NC_090925.1, from coordinate 64,920,095 downwards.
CTACTGTCAGGAGTGTCCACTTATAGTTGGGCCTGGAGTTCTTCTTCGTGTTGCTGTTCATTGTGCAACTTTGTTTGGTACTGTGTACAATTTACATCTGTTATAGTGCTTTCATTTGCTTTGAAAGTGTCTTCATAGGAGTCATATGTATCGAGTAACTCTTGTTCTTTTCTGCATGGTTTAAAAAGTTGTATCAGGGACATGTAATACAGTTCTTTATGTTGAGGAGTTTTTAATGACAATTTGATATGATATTAAGCTGCGTTTGGTACATTTCACTAAACTACCTTCACAATTTACAACTCTGCATCTACCTCTCTTTTCATCTGGTTTGATATTATTTTTGTATGTGAAGTTTTGGGCTACCTGGTAGAGACACATGTTTTCCAAAGTGGTACTTCTGTTTGGGAAGTATGTGCCTAGTAAATTGTTTTTCAAAATGTCTTGGCTGTTGGCATCATTTTTGGCTATTGTTTCTATGTCCTCATATGATCTGAGAACTCTTTTTCTAGATTTAGCAGGATCAAGATATAGCCATACTATATTGTCAGATTTTCCATACAAGGCAGTACCGGTTGAATGGTCTGCAGCTTCATAGTAGCCACATTCTCTCTGAGAGAGCATTTTTATGCCTAAACTGTACAATTTCTGTGATAGTGTTTTGTCAGATCATATGTCATCCCAGAGGTCCTGAAGCGCTGGTTTCTCTGCTTTGGTTAAGTAGGCTGTGACATATCGTGCAGCTGCAGTGGAATTGTCTGCAATGTACTGCACATCTATGTTTGCATTCCATAGGAGGGCACTGATTGCATTTTAATCATTGATGTATTTTGATTCTTCTGTTTTTTTTATGTAATAGGTGTTCTTAGGTGATTTACCTTTGACACAATGTCTGACTGAAGACACAAGGTTGTTTACTTGAACTGTTGCTGAAACTGGTCTAGGGAAACCAAAGCTGCATCTGGTGTAGTATTTCCCTTTTTTTATATTTGCGACAACAATATTTCCCACATTTGTGTCTTTGAAATTGCAATTTGTGCATGAAGGTCACTTTGTGTTGTTTGTGAAGGGATTTCACAAGTGACATATTTTTTGAATGAACTGCAAAACAGTGGTATTACTGTCCTGACCAAATTTAGGAGCATCTTTAATCCATAATAGCATGTGGATGTGTGGTGCTCCTCTGGCTTGTTATTCTTTTCTCCAAAATAAGTGTTGAACTTCTCAGAGGGGAGGAACAGTCTTATTAAAAATAAAGTGTAGCATAGCAAAGAAGCGATGATGGAAATATCTTGATACATTTACAGGATCTAAAGAGCAGAGTTCTACTGGTGTTTTTATATCTGCGTTTGTTTTGCTTTTGTTTGCTATGCGTAGGAAATCGTGTACATCTTCCCATGCATATTCTGCACAACTTAATGTAACAAACCAAGTGGGTGGGCCAAAGTTTCTTATCATACAGCGTACATCTCCGTGACGTTGGAACCAGTATACTTTTGTACCACGCATGTTTGCTAAAAGATTTGTAATACTTTAGTGTAAAACCTCATCTTTTTCTTGCACTTTTTGTAATAATTGCATAACTGACATATTTTGAAAATGGGTACCTGATTTTAATGTGTGTGCAACTCCATAGCATAGAGTTGCTAGTTCACTTTCAAAGAGAAGGTACAATATGTATTACACATTTTGTCTGAATCTGGGGTCATCAGAATACATTTGTAAAGAGCGATATTCTGATGCTGTTATCTGTATGGGTCTATCATCGTACCTTCCTCCTTTTCCAGTAGGAAAGAGTGTAGGAAAGGCCTGTGCTTCTATACTTTTTTCCCATATGCTGATTGGAGATCTTAGTTAAAATTTACCAGTTTTTGCTGACTCTTAAATTATTTCAATGGTTTCTCTCAAGTTTTCTTCAATATTAATTTCTTTGTAGTATTCATTGTTGTTTTTTAAGATATTGCAGGGCTTGTCTAACTTTATTTAAGTCCACGAGTTGTTGCCAAATGATTTTGTCTTTTGTAGGTACACCATTTACTAAGACAATTAAAGATTGATCTATTGGCCGTTGCACTCCTATAGTGTGTACATTTTCTTTGAGATCTAATGGTAAATAAACTACTTTGCCACAAATGCCTTTCACTTATTCAGAGAGAGGTAATTTTGCTGTTTTTGGTTGAAGGCATATAATTGCTTGAAATGGGTGCACTATTTGAATTATGATGCTCTCATATACATTTAGTTGTTGCAGTGGTTTTGGTAGTGGGAATAATTCAGCGTTATTTGTGATAGCACATGCAGGTGTTTGGTTGTTGTCAAGTTTAGCAGTGCAGTAATTGAAAAGTATTAAGGGGTGAGCAATGTCGTATTTGTTTTCTGCTATAAGTTAGAGAGCTAATTGGAAACATTTGGAATCTTCTTTGCTTTTATTTTGTACATTATGTCTACAAGTTTTGTGCTACTTTTATAAAAAGTCCTGCGGCAACACACACACACACATGGTTTGGTACTTCAGCTGAGGTACTTTTAAACTTTAGTATTTCTTTTTTTGTATGTTTTTAATAGTAGCTATTTGTACAGTAGTTGCTAGTTTGTTGTACAGCTATTGCATTTTGTAAGTGGCTTTCACTTCCAAAATATTTTCTCTGGATTTGCTCTATTTCTTCGAGTAGTTGTTTGGCTGTACGATGTAGAAGATTGTTTTTTTAAATTGGCTAGTGCTAAAGCAGGACCTTTAGCATAGTAGAGTTTATGGACCATATTTCTTATAGTTAAATGATGTGTTGATATAATTTTGCTATGATGGTAAGTGCTTTTGCAAATGAATGTCCTTGTAGTCCTGTGTATTTGCGCACTGGACAGGCATCCATATTTTGTAGTAGTTTCATTTTGATTTTGTCTTTGCTTTTTACATACTGATTGAGGAACTGGCATAAAGATTTTTTGGCAATTTTACACATTGATGTGCACAGCCATTTGTAGACTGGACATTTTGGTTCAGTAGGATACTGAGTTTTCTGGGGATATTTTTGTGAGCAGAGTTTTTTGTTCCATAATGGTGTTATTAAGTTGTTCATACCCTCGTACACTGCTATGTATGGCAATTGGGTTTGTTTGCTTTTGTTTATATGCTTCTTCATTAAAATATGGTTCTGTGTTTCGTGGTGTGACTCCATTCACCTCCACAGATGTTTAAGAAGCTATTTTTGTTGATATTCCGTTTATTGAGATGTCTTTTTGTAGTTTAGTAGTTACTTTTATTAGTGATTTCATTCTGTTTAAAACTAAAATAAATAACTTTCTTTTGAGAAGGATTGCAATGTCTATGAGAGCTTCTAGGATGCATTTTCTACAGTAGGTTTTAAGGGTTGTGCATGATTTCTCTCCTGTTTTTATAAGGTTCTGAAGGACTCTGTGGCAGAACATTTTTTGTAAAATATTTTTGTGGTATGGTTTCTTGCCACTTCATCAAGATGTATAGGTGTAACGTTAGAAGTAGTGGTAGCTGAAGTTTGTTAATCATGTTCTGTTTTGTTTTACATTTTGATAGAGGAGGGAAAGTTTCCGTACTGGAAGCTAGTTTTGTTTCGCTTAATGACTGTATTAGCTGTTTTGTTTGAACTTTTTGTACAAAATCTGCTAGAGATGGATGCTTATTTTGGACACTTTTATTTTGATTTGCTCTACTTCTGCGTTGCTTTCTACGGAGTTGCTTTTTGGTAGGCATTCTTTGGGGTCTATTGGAGAAAAAAAGAAAGTGTGGATTGGGCTGTTGTGCAGTGTATGCGTGCTTTGTGCACGAGTGTCTGAGTATGACGGTAAGGATGATTGTGGAGGTGTGTGATTGTGCAATGGCCAGCTACATCAAGTTGGGAAGGCTATTCTTGTATTTTTGTATTACTGTACTGGGCTTTAGATGACAATATAAAGTATGCAATTGGTAAGGGGAAGCACTAATACTACATCTCATGGTAATGGGTTAATACACTTGTTTCCTCTACAATACTAAAATGCTAGTGTGTTTGAGTAACAGAACATTATGTTAGTATTGCACTTACTTTTTTGTATGGAAAGAGTAGGTTTCTTCTAAGTCCTTGTTTGTACTTCAGACGCTGCTGCTTTTCAGGAGAGTGGTCTTCACTGCAATTGTAAAAGAAAGAAGTTACAGAATATGTGTGTTTATAGCACTTTTGTTAATGTAGACATTGTTTTTGTTTTTGTAGTAGTAGTGTTTTCTTACAACTGAGCATAGAATGCACATGCGCTTTCCTTTGCCTGTGTGCATCCTGTATATTGTATTTAGAATCTGTTATTTGAATATGTTTTACAAATTAGTATAATAGTAAACGTATAGATCACAGTTGTTTTTTTAATGTTATGTTAATGGATGTTAAGAGATAGAAGAAATAATCATATGCATTGTTTGCTATTTTTACATGGTAAATGGCAGAGATTGTACAGAAAAGCATGCAATGTATGCATTTGTGAAGGAGTGGGAAATAAAGTAGAAGGATATCATATAGAGACAGTGGTGTAGTTTGAGCTGGGAACCTTTCTAATGATATTGTCTGTGTGTGTGCCTGAATGAAGATGCATGTACTCATCCTGGCTGCAGGTAATTTTATAACACACCGGACAGTCTTTTTCAGAATTATTGTGTTATTTCTCCCATCTTATAATATGAAACAATATTTTTTTAGATAGGTGTGTGTGTAAACAAAAATTTGGAGAGCTGAAAGGTTTGCAATTGACACTTCATCATAGCAGATGGGAGAAATGACAGCAAGTTCATTTTACAGTTTATACAGGGTAAGTGGCAGTTACTCTGTTTATATTTTTATTTATTTTACATTTTTAAAGCATTCACACAGCCTGCGGGCATCAGGGCTCTGTTACAGGAATTGTTTATTTTTAGTTGCGTAATTATTTTGTCTTAGTTGCGCATTTATAACGAGCTTCAACATGTTTCTAGCGCAGACCCGGGGATTGAACCTGTGTTGCTTCGTGTCGTTTTGCTTCCAAGGTGCTCACATTGCCGCTGAGCTATGCTCCCGGATGTATTGTATTCCTAGAAGAGCTGTACATGCACTGTGTAGAAAATATTCATACCTGTAGTCTGTGTTCATGCATGTGGATGTGCATGAATCTGCAAGTAGAAATCTTGGGGAGTATTATAGTAGTTGTTGCTGTAGGTCCTTTGCAGTCACAGACGAATCGTACTGAGCGTGATCAATAGTACATCTAAAGTGCTGATCTGTGCTGATAGAGTTAGAAGTAGAGTTCTTGGATGTGATTGGTGGATGATTGTGTGACTGCTTAACAGTAGCCCATGAGGAAACGGTGCGGAGAGTGAATTGGAAAGAGTAGAAGGGCTGCCCCAGTGTTACGTACTCCACGGTCACTGCGGTTGTCCACGGACAGGGCATGCCACAACAGGGGTTTCTCAGCAACTCTAGCATGGAAAAGGGACTGTAGGATCAGCCAATCAGATGCTGAGGTTGTGGTTTGTGTTGAAAAAGGCTGTGTGTAGTGAAGATGGCAGAAGTGGAGAAAGTCAGGTGTTGGTGGTTGGAGATATGTTTGTGCATGGTTTGGAGCAGTATGCTAAATGCAGGAATGGGGCAAACAATTTTGATGTTAAAGGAGTGGAGGTGGTGTGGAGCACTATGCCTGGTTTGAATGTGCAGTGAATTGTACAAGTTTGTGGAGATATGGGCAGGGTGAACAGTCCAAATGTAGTTGTTTTGCACTGTGGTGCTTTGCATTTGGTCTATGTCAGTGCCCCTACTTTGTTGGTAGATCTGGAACACTTGGTTCAGGCAGTAATGAAAATACTTCCAAATGCCAAAGTTATTTTTTCTGGTTTAGTACCTAGGGCAATATGGGAAAACGGTTTTGTTTTTTGTCTTCAGCAAAATATTGCTAGGTGTGCAATCAACCGAGCCATGTTTGCTTTCATTCTGGTAATGTTGTTTATTTTAAAGAAGATGGCATTTCTTTATCTTTTATGGGAAATGCCATGCTGTTTTGGAACATAAGGGTTGCTTTGGGGAAGCTAATGTGAACATTTTTAGAGTAAAATAATAATAAAAACAAAAAAGAAAAACAAAATAAAAGGTGTTTCTGAATCATCTGCAAAAAAACAAAAAAAAGGCTCTTTTCAGAGCCAGCCTCAAAGGGGAAATGGGGCGCACTATTTAAATTTTTATTGCCCACGTTCAGATGTTTTGATTTGTCCACGGACACCGTGGTTGTCTGCGGACAACACGTATTACATACAGGGATTTTGGGGTTAAGAGGCATGCAAATGAGACTGAGCAGAGCACGGGATTGGTTAATAAGGTTTACTGGGTATGTTGTGTAAGGCGAGAGTTTGTCAGTAGGTATTTTTCCTGATAGAAGAGCAGATATCTATGGCTGTGTGTTTCAGAAAGCAGATTGTTTGGATTTTGGGAGATTCATGGATAAATTGGTTGGAGGTGCATGCACATCGCTGTGGAGTGGCTGCACATCTTGGATTCTCTTATGTGGAAGTGCACTGGCATGGAGTGCGTGAAATGAAGTGGGTGGAGTTGGTACCTCTCTGTGCTTCTTTGGTGACACAGCGTCATCCAGACATTATTATTATTCATTGTAGAGGGAACAGTTTAGGACATGAATCTCTTTGCAATTTGCAATGAAAGAAGGACTGTTTCATTTGGTCCACAAATGTAGAAAGCAAGGTGCAATGTTAACACGGCTGTTTGTGCCTTTTTGGGAGATGTTGGTATGTCCTCTTTTCAGAATAAAAACATTATGTTTTGTACCACAAACATTTTTCGCAGGATGGAGTCCATCTTACTTATGCCGGCATTCAGATATTTTCTGTGAAATATACAAAGTGCATTGCAATCTTTCTTGGAATTACAGCAATCCATTTTGCAGTAGGTGTTGACCATTTGAAGTTTTTGAAACACAAAAAAACACCACAAAAAGGCTCTATACAGAGCCACCACTTACTCCCATATAAAAGAGCAATGGTTCTGATAGGGCATCTTTGATGTCCTGGGTGTTAGTTTTAGCAGTATTTAATTCAATATTCTTTCAATGTAAAAATAGCTGTAAGATCAAGATGTACTCCCTGATTCATTGAAAGAATATTGAATAAAATACTTTATTTCTTTGTGTATTTTACAACAGAAACATTTGGTTCCACTGCATAGCTGTGTGAAACAGAGTATCCATGCAACGGTTCAACGTTGCTACTCGCCAATCAATTGTGTGAGCTCCTCATAAATACTCGAGACCCCCAATACTATAAGTGGTGTATGCTTCAATACATGTATGCGTAAGTTGAACAGCACATTTTAGGGCCACCATACTGTACAGTAGGTAAAGGATCTACTTGTTGTAAAAAATGCTTACTTCTGTGATGTGGCCAGGATATGTTGAGATGGGTCTAGTGTCTGTAAAATATTGGATATACTGTATACCACACACTGAACAGTATGTTTTGAAGCAGTTTATCCTAAAGCAAGTGTGCTGCATTGTTGTAATGGAATTTTTCGCATTGACATTTTAATTCATATTGTAATGCAGACATCAATGCCTCTTTGTCCACATTTCACATCAACAACTACTACACAGCACAAGCACATAAATAAGTGAAATCCAGCTACAAGATGGCCACTGCTTGCGAAGGTTTCGACAGGCGGCATGAAAATCCTTAAGTAATATCCTTCCTACTGCAGATTAGCTGGCGGTGTGCCCAATATTTCAGGACCGGAGTCCTCAGAGCATTGACGAGCACAGTTTTGTGATCCGGAATGGCCTGGGGGCTACTGTACGCTATTGCTTGTGCTGGGCCGTGGACGGCTCCGAGGTGCGGACCGCCAGCGTCAGAACTTGGTGAGTGTGTTCTGTGTGGCGCACCTGGAGAGTGGCACTCTGTGAAGGTCTACTGGCAGTGGACAAAGTCTGCAGACAATTGCCTGCCTCTGTTTGGGGTGCACCAGTGGTCAAGTGGGCTGGCGACTCAGTCAATCGCGTGTGGTGCTCCTAATTTCCCCAGGCGCAGCGCAACCTCGCGGAGCGGATAAGGGTCTCTGGAAGCTGCCTGGATCAGCTGTAAGTCTGCAGCGGCAACGGGATCCTGTGCTTCCATGGAAGACTGAGGAAACCTACCCAACCCACCTAGTGATTACACAGGGTTGATGGGAGAGAGTTACTCTCCTAGGAGGCATGGTTATAACAGCGCATGTAATTTCATATATTGAACATTCCCTGCTTTGTGGGTGAGCAGCTGTATGGGATGCTGGGCTGCTTATTCCTCATACAGCTTCTTAGGTGTTGTGTCAGAGCTACTGCGGATTAGCCTGTGGTCTGGGTACCATTTGTGATAGCCCCTTGGAGTGCCCTGGGGAGAGCTGGTGCTCACACGTGTGGCGGATCTTGAGGATCGATGAGCAGCACAGTCATTGACTCAGACTGTGTCACTACAGGAAAGCCACATTCTGGAGGCTGCAGACTTGGCCTCCAGGCTTGTCCTTTGACCATCTACGCTACCAGCATTACTTAAAGTGAGTGTTGGTTGAGCTCTTCCATTGCCGCCTCCACCAATTTTTTCTGAACCTTTCACTGTCCATATGTACTCTGCCTTCCTTGTCTCCGCTAATCTATATCTCCTCTCACTGCATTCGTTCTTGGTGGTGTGTATGTGTACATCTGTGCACCCCTCTTGCTTTACATCTGTGCCTCCATTTTTAAAAATCATTTTTGGTGGTGTTTACCTCTACATCTGTGCAACCCTTTTGCTTTGCATCTGTGCCTCCATTTTTTTAAAATTGTTTTTTGTTTGGTGTACTTTTACATCTGTGCACTCCTCATGCTTTGCATCTGTGCCTCCATTTATTTAAATGTTTTTTCGTGTTGTGTACTTGTACATCTGTGCACACCTATTGGTTTGCACCTGTGCCTCCATTTGTAAAAATCGTTTTGGTTGTGTGTACTTCTACATCTGTGCAACCCTCTTACATTCTATCTGTGCCTCCATTTTTTTTAAATCGTTGTCGGTTCGGTGTACTTTTACACCTGTGCACCTCTTGTCTCTTAAAACTCTATTCCTTTCTGGATTGCATTTATGCCCTCTGACTACTTCTACTAGGCCACCTGGGGAGTCTAGCTGGATCTGTGCTGTGCAGCAACTCTTCTTTCCTTACTCGACTAACCTCTGCCACCCCTATGGCTCTCTCCTTCTCAACCATCTTCTCTAACTATTACACTATCACCTGTCCTCTCGCTCTCACAAAGTCTGATAGGAAAAAGCACAAACAAGGCTTCTTGCGTGCAAACCCTGGACTTCTCATCTCAGACAACTATTTCAGCGCTTCCTCTAGAGAGAGAGGTTTTCACTGATATCCTCTTCTCTGACCCTTTTCCATATCTATGGACCCCACATCTCATCTCACCCTCCACATCCTCTACCATTAACGGTGGACCTAAGTGGGTAGTCCTCTTGGCCAGCTTCTCATGTTCACATTGCTTCGTTAATGTCTATCACATTGGCACTTTCCTGGTTCAGGGTCCACAACCCAACCTCCTACTCTTTGAATGGATCCTGCCTTCTCTCATTAACTTCCTTCCTTGTCCGGCATCTTCCCCTACTACTCATGCTCTCTCTGTGCAGACTTGTGTACCACATCCCTGTACCGCACCTCATAAAAATTTCCACAGCAAAGACCTCCTCCATCTGGCGACTCTTAATGCCCGCTCAGCCAACAAACATTCCACTGACATTTGCCTACTTCTTGAAGACACTGACCTTGACATTCTCACACTTTCGGACGCATGCTTCAGTGCCAGCTCAGTCCCTGCCTTTGAATCCCTCCTCCCTGACAGCTTCAAAATCATTTCAAAGCCTCGACCCCACCACAATGGCGGGGGTTGCCTTAATGTTCCTTGAGTGGGTTCCTGCCTCCATCTTACCCACCCATCTCTACTCTTCTTTTGAGAGTCGGGTTTGCAAGTTGGTCATCTCTCTCATCTCCACCTGGCCATTGCTACCATTTACCTGCCTCATGGCACCACCACCCTGCTCCTCTCTGAATGGGCTGATTTATATTCTTCCTTACTTTCATCCACCTCCAACCTCCTCCTCCTGGGTGATTTCAACATCCAACTGGACTCCCCTGGCTCTGCATCCACTCTCTTCACTGACCTCTGCACCTCTTGTTCCCTCTCCCTTCCCCCTTCTGGGCCAACCCACTCAGCTGGAAACACTCTGGACGCACTCATACGCTCTGACTTCTCTCCCCCCCACTAGTCACCCCTCTCTCCTGGTCACAGACAATCCGCTTCTCTCCACCCACCTACGTCCCTTTGACCCTCAGACGGCCCCTCAAATACCCGCCAACCGTGTTCACTAACATCAGCCCGATGAAAGGATTGTCAACTGCTGCCTTCGCTTCCACCTTCATCCTCCCTCACCCCACTTCCTCTGACCCTACCTATGACTCTGCTCTCAGCAACCTCCACCTGTCTATCACCAATAATCTTGACATTCTTGCCCAATCATGAGGATCTGCCTGAAACATGCCTCTAACTGTTACACCTGGTATGACTCTGAACTTGCAACCCTGAAATGAAAATGCAGGGCGGTTGAGCGGAAGTGGCATACCTCAGGATCATCCTCTAACCAACTGTCCTGCTGCCTTCTCTAAAGGCAATACAGACTCTCCATCCGTGCCAAGAAAAGAGCCCACATGCAACTCAGGTTTCCTTTGCATCCAACTACATGGCTGAACTCTTCAAGATCTGCATGGAACTTGCCAACCCTTCCACAGCCTCCTCCCCTTCTCCTTCCCAGGCCCTCTACAAAGCACTGGCCACACACTTCACCACCAAAACTCAAGAAATCCTGAACACCCTTGCTACCCACCCTACTAACCCACCCAACACCCTCATGCCTCCCTTGGCCCTTCACCCTCCGCCTTCCTCCTTCTCCTTCTACCCTGTCACACCTGAACAAGTTACCAGAGTTGTCCGCTCCATGAAGGTCTCTTGTAAACAGGTATCCCATTGCTCATCCAGGACCATCAAAGATAACATTGGATCTCTTGCCCTCACACTGACTGATTTCTGCAATCAATCTTTTCTCACTGGACCCTTCCCCTCCTCCCATAAGCAGTTCCTGGGGAAGCTGCTGGAGAAGATGGCCTCGCCCTAACTCAACTCACACACTTAACTTGTTGGTGGTCTCCATGACCATCAATCAGGATTCAGAGCATCCAGAGGCACGCAAACTGCTCTTCTGAACACCCAAGAAAAACTGATTGTATCTCTGGACTCCAACTTCCCAGCTGTCCTCATCCTTCTAGATATCTCCTCAGCCTTTGATACAGTCAACCATTCCATCCTCATACAAAAGCTCCACAATATCCTTGGAATCTCGTAATGGACACTGGACTGGCTGACATCCTTCCTAACTGACCACTCTTCCAAAATCATCCTGGGCACTTTCTCCTCTCCTACTTCATTCTCCACCTGTGGTGTCCCCCAGGGCTCTATCCTCTCTCCTTGGCTCTTTAACATCAATCTAGCTCTGCTTGCATGCCTCATCTCCTCCATACTCCTCCAACTTTCAGGGTTACGCAGATGACACACAGCTCTTTTTCAAACTTCCTGCGGATCCACTTGCACCCTCCATCATCCCTGACTGCCAATCTGCAATCCAGTCCTGGTGTACCGCCAACAATCTCTGTCTCAATGCCTGTAAAACTGAGATCCTTCCCATTAGGGTGAGGGCTCGGGAATGTGACCCTTTGTCCTCCCACATAGACACCCCTGGTTCGGATGGTTCTCTGAGTCACTGTACTTTGCTGTAGAATGAGTCTCACTGTATCTTATCTTTCTTCGAGAATCCTTCAAGTACTCATCGGACAACACTATGTAACGGGAGTGCACCCAGACTCCAAATGAAGATAAAGAACATGCTTGGGATGATGGTGTGTCAAATGATCACCTCAGGGTTGCGCTGCGCTCATTTAGATGCCCCCCCCCTTTACACGTTTGCAGAAAAAGATGGCACTTATGAGCATTTTAAAGCACATCTCAAATTCACAATTGGGATGCACTTTAAAATGCCTAAAACTGAGGCTCTTCCACTTGTGCCTGTTCAGGTGCAAATCATAGCTGTGTTTCATGAAATACCAGATTTGCCCCTTCTGGACTGCATGTACGTGCAGAAATCGCCTTGTGGCATCCATGTTTCCTCCAAACATGGCCGCCACTGCTAAGATCGCCACTGCAGTAGTCTAGTCTTCCCTACAGTTGCAGCATCAGCTTATGAGCGCCACTCTAAAACGAGCTGGCACGTCTCAACATTCGGTTGCCTTCAGCCTTTCTCAGCGCTAATTCCTTATTGGCCTTCCCCTTGTACTTGCTGTACACCCTGCTGCCTTTTTCCCCGATTCCGCCTGTGTCCCTCGCCTTCTTCCCTCGTCTCTCCCTGCTCCTCCTTGCCTTGTCAGTGCTTCGTCTTGGAACTGCCATCAGCCGCCGACCTCCGCCTGTGGATTCTCGGACTGTTTCCCTTCCTGTAATTCTTCGTCCATTCTGGAACCAAACAAACGCTGCTTACACTCGGAACCTGCTACCAAGACCAGTGCTTCCAAGGCAGTGGCCCCGGAGGTCAGCCTGCTCGGCAACAAAGCCGGCGGGGTGGCGTCGGGGGAGACTCGCCCATATCTTTTCGAATCCAGAACCACCAGAAAGAAAGAAAAGGACACCTCTTTCCAAAAATAAAGCTTCTAAGGAAAAACAGGTGAGCCCAGAACCTAAGTCTCATATTCATGACAGTTTGAGATGCCCACGGATTGCAGCCAATATGGATACTTCTATGCTTTACTCCGTGGCATGCAAGAGTTATCCACAGAAGTGCAAAACCTAAAGGCAGAAAACGCAGCCTTGAGGCAGTTGGTTATGTCCAGGGATTCAGCCTTCCAGGAAAGTGCTGCTATAGGCGGCATTGTGGAAAAATACGATGGGGACCTAAAACACTGCGTGCCTTTTTGGATTCTTGCATGGTCCACTTCACCTTCAAGCCTTACTATTTTGCCAATCCACGGGCTAAGGTGGGGTTCATTATTTCCCATCTTGTTGGAAACGCTCTGTCCAGGGCTACCCCCCTGGTATCTGCCAGCGATCCTCTCCTGGATAACTATGAAGAATTCCTCGCAGCCTTTAAAACAATGTTTGACCGTCCTGATCTAGTCTTCTCTGCTTAGGAGAGACTGTCAGAATTCCAACAGGGAATCCAGAACATGTTGACATATGTGACAAGATTCAAACAGCTGGCAAAGGAAGCCGACTGGTTCCCGGAAGCTTGTTTTACCCTGTTTCGTAAGGGATTGAATGAAGAAATCAAAGACGAACTGGCTAGGGTAGCTGCCCTGGCTCCATCCAGGCTCTTCTGGACCTATCATAGCAGATTGACTTTCACCTTTAGGAGAGGAAGGCTGAAAAAAGAAGAGATCAAAACCCTCAACTAAAACCTACACCAGTATACCCATGCTCAAGGGAACCCCCTCAGTTATCAGCTTTGGATACAGAACACATGCAGATCGTAAATTTGCAGGGACGCCTTACACCCCAAGAAAGGACCAGCCGCATATACAGCGGTTTGTGCATGTATTGCACCTCAGACAAACATCTAATTCAAAACTGTCCTATCGCTCCACCATGGCGTAGGGGAAATGCCAGCTCCCGATCCTGTTTCGGGAGTTTGATATACGCTCCACATTTTCGGCCTCCTTGGGACCTGTTCAAATGTCTTCTTTGGTCACTCTGCAACACTGAAGAGCTCCATCCTATCCTGGCCTTAGTGGACTGGGCCCAGCAGCATCAAGTACCCAAATAAGAAAAGGATATGGTTCAAGCAGTAGAAGGTATTGATGGACGACCATTGTCATTTGGACCCATAACCCAACAAACAAAGGAAGTCATGTTGACAATAAACAATCCCTAGGAACTTCTGTGTTTTGAAATAATAAAGGCGGCCCATTATCCGGTGGTATTGGGTATGCCCTGGTTACAACCGCAAAATCCTTACATTAACTGGGCAGCTGGATCATTATTCTTAGAGTCAGAATACTGTCTATCACATTGCCTCTCCGGGAATGCGCCAGTTGTGAAGGTGTTGTGATTAACTTTGCATGCATCTGGTGCAAGTGACTAGAATCTTGAAATGGAGTGCAGGGCTTGGAAAGTTTATCTATGAGTGTATTCCAGGTTTATCAGATGCAAGGATGTAAGCCCTGAGAGAGGATGCTGGTGGGTGTCCTATGTCCCCTTTTACTTACCTGACTCTATGAACTGTATTTGATGTACCTGAATTTAAGTTAATAAGTTAACAGTTCACTGGAGTTTCAGAGTCATCTATGGCTGGACCCTGAATCCAACACTGGCGACGAGGATGAAGCTGGCTGTGCTGGGGGGACAGCACCAAAGGGAGACACCCACCGCCCCCTAAGAAAAGTCATCCTCTCTCAGGTAAAAGCACTGGATGGCTGTGAGGCTCTGCAGGTGCTGTGAGGGCAAGCGTGGCCCAGACAGAGGTGCTACAGAGGCAGAGGTACAAGAAAGGCCCAGACAGAGGTGCAGCAAAGGCAATGGAATCAGAGAACAGCTATGGCTGTCAAGATGTGCTGCAGAGGCAGTGGAGTGCTGTTATTTGCAAAGAGGTGCTGCAGAGGCAGTGAGGTGCTGCAACAGGCAGTGAAGAGACGCTGCAGAGGCAGTGAGGTGCTGAATGAGGCAGTGAAGGAGCGCTGCTTGAGGTAGTGAAGAGGTGGTGCGAGGGCAGTGAGGCACTGCAACAGGCAGTGAAGAGGCGATGCAGAGGCAGTGAGGTGCTGCATGAGGCAGGGAAGTGATGCTGCAAGGGCAGTGAGGTGCTGCAAGATGCAGTGAACAATCGCTGCATAAGGGGTGCTGCAGAGGCAGCAAGGAGCTGTATGGCACAGTGAGGTGCAGTGAAGAGGTGCTGTGAGGGCAGTGAGGTGCTGCAACAGGCAGTGAAGAGGCTCTGCAGAGCAAGTGAAGTGCTGCATGAGGCAGTGAAGAGGTGCTGCGAGGGCAGTGAGGTGCTGCATGGGGCAGTGAAGGAGCGCTGCATGAGGCAGTGAAGAGATGCTGCTAGGGAAGTGAGGGGCTGCACCAGGCAGTGAAGAGGTGCTGCAGAGGCAGTGAGGTGCTGTATGAGGCAGTGAACAGGTGCTGGTTGAGGCAGTGAAGTGATGCTGCAAGGGCAGTTAGGCGCTGCAAGATGCAGTGAAGAGTCGCTGCATAAGTGGTGCTGCAGAGGCAGCAAGGCGCTGAATGGCACAATTTTATTTTATGTTTTTATTTTTTGGGATTTGTAAGGCGCACTGCAACCTTCTAGGCAACGAGGCGCTATAAGTATACTTAAGGAGGCTTGCTTGTGGGTTACAATAAGCGGCCCAATGTGTGAAGCTTAACAACATACAGTTACTTATACAGTTAAATTACAGAGTACAATGTTCTACAGTACAGAGTGTGTCAAGTACAGATTATAACAGTGGTAGAAACATTATGTAAAAAGCAGAAAGGCTCTTTAGACAAAGAGCCTTGTCTTTAGGGCCTTGCGAAAGGCAGCATGGGA
Organism: Ambystoma mexicanum; assembly: GCF_040938575.1. NCBI lineage: Eukaryota > Metazoa > Chordata > Amphibia > Caudata > Ambystomatidae > Ambystoma > Ambystoma mexicanum. The sequence goes on along the minus strand of NC_090925.1, from coordinate 64,904,437 downwards.
CTCGATGGATCTAATCTGGTCTGAGAGTTTGTTCCAAAGAGTGGTGGCCATACTTGGGAAGCTAGATCCTCCAGCGTGCACTCTGCGTGAGTGGGGTACTGTGATGCGGTTAGTTCTTGCAGGTCTGGAGGCTGTTTGTCTGGAGATCCTTTGCGTAAGGTAACTGGGGGCGAGGCCGTGAATACATTTGCGGGTAAGGGCTAGTGTTTTGAATACAACCCTTTCCTTAATAGGTAGCCAGTGTGCCTCTCTTCTGATCGTGGAGATGTGTTCCCTGCATGAAAGGCCAGTGGCTGCCCTTAAAGCGTTGTTCTGTGCTATCTGAAGTTTGGCCAGGTTCTTTTGTGATGTGCCAATGAAGAGGGCATTGCAGTAATCAAGTCTAGAGCCGATGAGGGCTCTAGCTATGGTGATACAGTTCCGTTGGGTAAGGAATGGTCTGACAGCGTTAATCAGTTTGGCGTGGTAAGCTGCAGAGGACGCAATGGCGTTGACCTGCCTGTCCATGGTGAGGTTGGGCTCAAGGTATACGCCTAGTGTTTCGATCGTTTGTGATACTACGATAGGGATATTATCGATTGTGAATGTATGGTATTCTTTGGCAAGTTTATTTAGATCCTATCAGCAGGAGTTCCGTTTTGTCACTGTTTAAACAGAACCAATTGTCTGCCATCCAAGATTGTATGGTGGAGTAGATGAGGTTGAGGGTGTTAGAGTCAGCTAGATAGTCTTCTGTGAGAGGTATGAGCACCTGGGTTTCATCTGCATAATTAGTATACGAGATGCCCAAAGAGTCTAAAATTTTGAATAGGGGTCTGGTAAAAAGGTTATACAGCGTAGGGGCTATGCATGAGCCCTGTGGGACCCCACATTTGATAGGTCTCGGAGTGGCATTGGCCGATTCGGAAAAGACCTTCATTACTCTCTCCTGAAGAGAGCAGCAATGAGGTGCTGCAAATGTGAAGAAGCGCTGCAGATGTGAAGAGGTGTTGCATTTTGCTGAAGTGAAGAGGCCCTTTAGTAAGGGCAAGTGAGACCCTATGTGATGTGCTGCAGTGTGCAGTGAGGTGCTGCAAGAGGCTGTCAAGCGGTGTTGCAGTGTAAAAGTAATTGGACAGGAGGTCCAAGGGAGCTGCTTAAAAGTGCCAGTGGAAAGTCAAGAGGTCCATTGGTTAGGAATGGCAGAGGCTGGAGTCTCAAGGAAGCACTACAGGCAGCTGTGAGGAGCTGCAGTGGACTGGATCTCAGTGCAGTGCTACAGGCGCTGTGAGGAGCTGAACATTGAAGTGAAAGTTAAAGTTTAAATGAGAGAATGCTGTGTCAGGGAGTCACGTAGATGAACATTGCGGCGGTTGATGGGAGAAAGGTGCAATGGAAGTACCTTTGTCATGTGGCTGGATTACAGAAGGGGCTGGCGGAAGTCCACGGCTATGGGTTGGGTGTGTTCCAGAAAAGTTTGTTGGAGCTGGGAGCTCCGCTTTCATGGGTGTCTCAGCCTAAATGATGACGTCATTCAGAATACAGGGGGTGATGGTAATGACTACAGCACAGAGAAGTCAACAATATTTTCAGCGTGAAGTGAGGATCTAAAGGAAAAGAAAAAGGAACGCAGATTACGTGTCGAGTCGTCATGACGTGGCATCTGCATGTGATTACGTTCTGTTCTTTGATGATACGTGCCGAGGCAAAGAGCCTTGCTGGGCCAGATGATGCCGTTTTGTTAGGGCAAAAAGGAGCGGAAGAGAGGAAATGCCGTGGAGCACTAGTGGTTGTGGCTAACAATGCAGAGGAAGCCAGCGAAGGTATTGGGGAAAGTTTAAGTCAGTGACTTGTGTTCCGTATTGGTACTGCATTTCCACAAGAATGACAGTTGGGGCGGTGATCTCCGTTCCTGAAGATTTTTGCTGCAGATGCCAAGGGATACGTTTCATTGAAAGGGGGTGCACAATTTAATTTTGATGGAAATGTTGTCACACTATTGATGTTTGGAGTTAACATCCAATAATGCATATCTGTGATGATGAGGCCTATTACTGTTTTCTTAATTGGTGGTTGGATGTCTGTTTTGGAAACCTCAAGGAACCGACCAGGAGGGTGATGTATGGCTTATCGCCATCTGGTGGAAGGTTCTAGTGTCCATTGTGGTTGGGCCACACTTCAAGTTTGGTGAGTCATGCTATTGCCATATGGGCGAAATTCGCTAAAGAAGTTCAATACATGTGTTTGAGTAACTTAACCATGCATAAAGATTTTACCATTAGGACACTGCAGGCTTAAAGTATGGTATCGTGATGCAATGTTTATTGTTATTGTGAACCATTTTTAATGCTCAATTTTTCATTTTGGTATGTGTGTGGTGTAGAGCATGATGGGGGACTCATACTTGTGGGTTTTGCTGGGGCTGACATGTGCTTTTAAGGTTGGGGACTAGTGGTCCTTAGTTAGTTGTGCTGTGACACAAATTTGGTGGGACGTGGTCCTCTAGTAGCTGGCTGTGGTAGTACACAATTTTGTGGTGAACTAGGTAGTTCCTGGTTATGTGGTGCCTTTGTATTTGGCATATGTGGTCAGACATGTGTGCGGACATTTGTGTGAATCTGGCTGGTTTTCTTGTTTGATGTGCATGATTCAATGTTCGTAGTAGATATGCATAACTATGTATCCTAACCTAACATTTATGTCTACAGGTACACTCCGAGATCAACCGTGCAAGTTTAAACTATGGACTCTTATCTGGCATTTTTGTTTTACCGTTAACCATGTTTATACTAAATTCATTGTTCCGGGTGTTGTGGAGTAGAATTGTGTGTGGGTTCAGTGTGCAAATCTGAGTGGATAGCATAGCATTGTGTTGGATCAAAGGGTGCAATTTATGTTCTCTCTTCATTGTTTAAGTCAAGTTGTTTGACAAGTTGGTGTCAAGGTTGTGTGGTACCAGTGGTGTCAACATGACTGAGACTTAATCTCAGTGGGTGTGTGATAGGGTACAATTGGTGTTCTCTCATGTAGTGAGATCGAGTTGTGTGAGGTAATGGTATCTAGTTTGGTGTGTTATCAGTGGCGCCAATGTGACTAGAACTTATTCTCAGTGTGTGTGTTAGGCTGGGTGCTATAATCGTTATGCAAGTTCATGCAAGTGGATTTTTGGTGTAGTGTTGTGGGTTTGATGTTGGTTGATTTTGGGGTTGACATTGGTTGGGGGCTGGCTCTCTGTTTTGAAGTTTGGTGGTATTGACCTGCCACGTGGAGGTTGCTGGGTTCAGTGTATTCAGTACAATGATTGCCAATGATTGCTGGTAGGAATGTTGTTTCTAACAAGTTTTCTTCCAAAGGTGACTTTACAGTTTAAAAGTGTCGATTTCACGTGGAGATAAAATGTTTTGGCAGCATGCAATTGGCATTTTAGTTACGTTAGATTAAGATAGGAATTAGATGTCATGAGAGGTCTATAGTATCGGAATTTTGAGCATGAGTGCAAGAGGCCGTAGCAGTACGTTTTGAGAATGGAGTGCAAGCTGGCCACAGTTATAATTCGTGGCCTTTGTCAGGGATGCATTTAGCGAAATGGATGTTTGTGAGTTTAACGCAAAAAAACAAAGTTTTGCTGTTCCATGTATGCAGATTAATATGTTCTCTCCACAGGTGGACTTTAAAGCTTAAAAGTTGGTGCACTATTTAGTTTTTGCTATGACACAAAACACGTGTTTTTGGGAACTGGTTCTTTAACCCTACATATTTCCACAGGCACATTATCAGTATGGGCCCTGTAGGCTTGAATTTCGGACATTGATGGGGCATTTCTTTTACTTGGTTACCATGTTCAATGCTCAATTGGCCTATATGGTATGTGTGTGGGGAATGGTGGTTGTTGATTCAGGTACAATGTCAACGTTATAGTGTTTAGCTTTTGCAAGAACAGTTTGGTTTTAAATTCAGCTAGAACGATGTGATATATATGGCAATGCGAATGCAAACTACTCACTGGTGATGTAGCAGGAGCAGGGAGTGGTGCTGTGCATGGATTTTTAGATCTAAGTGTATGAGGTGTAGCTTCAGTGGATGTGGTGTGAAGGGAGTGAGTTGAGATATTAGTGTTATGATTGTTGATTATTTCTTCATTAGAGTTATTAAGTTGATAACAGTGTTCATCATTAGCTGTTCCATATAGGTAGATTAATATGTTCTCTCCACAGGTGGACTTTTAAGTTTATTCCACAGATGGACATTAATGTTAATAGATTTTTTGAAGTGGTGACAAGGTCTAAACTTTTTGGAGTTGTTTTTGGTTTTTGTGAAATGCTTTCTTTAATCTTTTGTTTTTCAGGTGGGACTTAACTGGACTAAATTGTTGATTAAATATTGATCTTGTCACTCATATTTTACTGCTGTTGTTGTTGTTCCAATAGGGGGAAGATGTGTTGTGATTAACCTTGCATGCATCTGTTGCAAGTGACTAGAATCTTGAGATGGAATACAGGGCTTAGAATGTTTATCTATGAGTGTGTTCCAGGTTTCTCAGTTGCAAGAATGTAACCCCTGAGAGAGGATGCCAGTGGGTGTCCTATGTCCCCTTTTACTTACGTGACTCTAAGAACTGCATTTGACGTACCTGAACTTAAGTAAATAAGTTAACAGTTCACTGGAGTGTCATAGTCATTTATGGGTGGCCCCTGAATCCAACAGAAGGCTACCAATACGGAACATGAAAAATCCAACCAAGTGACCATTGCAAATATCCACCAGGTACCTGAAGTGTATAACCAGTTCTCTGACGTGTTCTCCCTGGCTATAGTTCAATCTTTACACAGACCCGAGGATTGTGCCATTGAGACTGATAAAGACACAGTTATACCCTTTGGTCAAATGTTTATCCTGTCAGAATCAGAGATGTAGGCCCTCTGTGAATACCTGGACACCAACCTAGCCAATGGAACCATCTGACCTTCCAAGTCTCGGGCTGGGGCCTCCTTGTTTTTTGTGCCCAAGAAAGACACCCAAGAACTTTGCCCATGTTTGGACTACAGAGGTCTCAATCAGTGCACCCAGAAGGATCGCTATCCCTTGCCATCATTTCCGACATCCTTGAAGCACTGCGGGGAGCAGTTATATTCACCAAACTGGATTTAAGAGGAGCATACTATTTGATTTGCATAAAGGAAGGTGACGAATGGAAAACCGCATTCCGGACACCCTTTGGTCACTTTGAATACCTGGTTATGACATTTTCTCTCTCAAATGCACCTGCCGTTTTCCAGCGCTTCATGGACAGAGTATTCTCCGACATGCTTTCCTTGTTTGTGATAGTCTATTTGGAGGACATTCTGATCTTCTCGAAAGATTTAGCTTCACATGAGGAACATGTCACACAGGTATTGTACCATCTCGAGAACACCATCTATTCACTAAGCTAGAGAAATGTATCTTCTCATGTGTCTTCATTAAGCTATCTGGGGTTTATCATAAGCTCCCATGGCATTGCTATGGATCCTTCCAAGATCAAGGCCATTACTTCCTGGCCCACACGCGCCAGTGTTAAGCAGATACAATCCTTCCTAGGACTGGCTAACTTTCATCGCAAATTCATACCTGCCTTCTCCTCTGTGGTTCGGCCCATCATCTCTCTTCTAAAGAAGGATGTACTGTTCAAGTGGGAAGAGGCTCAGGAGGTCGCCAATCAGAGTTCAAAGAGACAATTCACACAAGAACCCATTCTGTGCCAATCTGATGTTACCAAACCCTTCCTGGTGGAGACTGACGCCTCTGAATATGCCATTGGAGCTGTTTTAAAGCAGGTGCACGAAGACCACCACGAACACCCAATTGCATATATCTCTCGAACACTGAATACTAGTGTAGATCACTAATCGGCTCTTGAAAAAGAGCTTTTGGCCATCCGACACGCCTTTACGGAATGGTGTCATCTTCTCCTAGGGGCCAGGTTTCCTGTACAGGTCCGGATTGATCAAAGAAATGTACAAGTACTCCAGACCATGGAATGAAGAAACAGTCGTCAGGCACGGTGGGCTTATTTCTTCGCTCAATTCCAGTTTCAGATCTGTCATATTCCTGGTCCATCCAATATCATAGCCAATGCCTTGTCCAGGCGCCCGGATTATATGTCAGAAGAGAGTTCACCACTACCAAAGATGTGTCCGGAAAAGGTATTCAGAGCTCAAGCTGAAACCTTACTGGACCAGATTAAAGCTGCCACCCCTACGTCCACCTTATGGGAAGACTAAAATAACTCCAACCCTTGGACCTTGCGGTATGAAGACGGATATCTCTTCAAGGACACCGCCCTGGCAATCTCCACAAATGAACTAAGAAGCAAGGTGATTTGCCTGTGTCATGACACCTCTTTTTCCTGTACATCAGGGTATTAAGGCCACTCGGCAAACCATCCAAAGACAGTTTTGGTGGCCAAAAATGCAACAGGACATCTCTGATTATATTCAGGCTTGTGCTATTTGCAATCAGAATAAATATGATAACAAGAAACCTGCTGGCCTTCTAGTGCAGCCAGAATTGCCTATGCGTACCTGGGAGACGATAGCCACTGACTTCATTGGGGAACTGCCTCCTTCAAAGGGGTATACCTGCATCATGTTTACTATTGATACATACTCTCACATGGCTCACTTTACCCCATTACCGAAATTACCACCAGCTAAGGAGATGGCGACCACCTTTATGACAGCGATCTTCAGGCTACACGGTTTGCCTTCCAAGATAATCTCCGACCGGGGGACACAGTACACCTCTCGGTTTTGGACAAACCTGTGTTGCGTGTTAGGCATAGAAAGAGCACTGTCCTCTGGGTTTCATCCCCAGACTAATGGAATCACGGAAAGGGTAAACCAGACTATTGAACAATACTTGCTCTGCTTTTCCTCCCAGGTACAGGATGATTGGTCAGTGCTGCTTTCTGTAGCAGAATGTGCTTACAACAGTTCCTACCATTCCACGAAAAAGTTCAGTCCTTTTTTGTACAACTATGGATTCCATCCATCGGTATTATCCACTTGTCTTCCTCATTCCACTCCCGTTCCTTCAGTGGAAGCATGGATAACGGATATAAGCATCTTACATCAGAACGTCAAGAAATACTTATTGGAAGCCAGGGCTGTCGATAAGAGATATGCAGATTCCAGATGCCGTCCCACCCCTGTCTACGTTGTAGGATATAAGGTCTGGTTATCCTCACAATATTTGTCCAGACATCTGAGACCTAACAAACTGGCACCCCTGTTCTATGGGCCATTTACTATTACAAAAGTCATCAACCCGGTGGCCTTCAGAATTCGGCTACCTAAGACTTGGAACAAGATTAATGCAGTTTTTCATTCCTCCCTTCTAAAACCCTACCACCCTTCTACCAGACAGAAGATTCCGCCACCACCTGTTCTTGTTGATGATCAGCTGGAGTATGAGGTCGCCAGGATATGTGATTCCAGATACAAACGGGGTGTCTACAGTACCTTGTAGAAAGGAAGGAAATCCACCCAGTGAACGGACATGGGAACCAGTATCCAATATTCATGCGCCCGTTTGGTTTCTCAATTTCATCATATACATCTAGGCAAATCCAGGGCAACTGGGTTTCAAAGGGGGCATACTGTCATGAAATACCGGATTCACCCCTTCTGGACTGCATGGACGCGCAGAAATCACCTTTGGGGCATCTATGTTTACTCCCAACATGGCCGCTGCTGCTAAGATCGCTGCTGCAGCGGTCTAGTCTTCCCTACAGTTGCAGCATCAGCTGAATAGCGCCTTAACGCGAGCCGGCGTGTCTCAAAGTTTGGTTTTCCTTCCTGGAATTCTTCATTCCTCCTGGAACCAAACAAATGCTGCTTACTCTGGGAACCTGCTACCAAGACCAGTCCTTCCAGGGCAGTAGCCCCGGAGGTCAGCCTGCTCGGCAACAAAACCAGCGGAGTGGCATCGCAGGAGACTCGCCCACATCTCTTTGAATCCAGAACCACTAGAAAGAAAGAAAAGGACACCTTTTCCAAAAAGAAGGCATCTAAGGAAAAACAGGTGAGCCTAGAACCTAAGTCTCATATTCATGACACTGTGTCACTTCTGACCCTGCCATGATTCGTTTTTGAAGTCGCGGCTTAAACCACAGCTGCCACACTAGCATTTCCAGCCCCCAAACAGGGATGGATTATTTAGTGTTTTTGGTATTTCACGGAGAGGGGTCCTTCAATGGCCCATCCTGGTGCAATGTGCTCCCAGCAACCACATGGTTGCTGGTAGCCTGTCATATATTGGTGTCAGGATCTTGCCCCAACAGTATTGTACGCAAGGGTGCTGGGCAGCTTATTGTTGCACTATTGTCCAGCCCCTCCAGAAATGCTTGGCTCACTTTTGTGATAAGGTAACTTAAGCACTTCTAAAAATAGCACAAATGAAACAAGCACGTTCTCTGCGCTCCTTAGATCTGCGCTACATTTTTGTGAATCTGTCCCACTGTATTCAGGGAGGTTAATACATTGACACAATTGGTAATAGTCGAAGGGTTAACGATTTTGATCCAGGGTATTTAGTTTTAACTGGTTGCAAGATGACTCAAAACTAGCCATGCCATCTACAATATGGCTACTTTTTTCTGGGGCAAGAGTTGAGATTAGTTCTGGGAGGAATAAAATGTTGGTATGTCGTGGAACAAAATGATTGTTGATTTGCAAACAAATTGATTTACTAATATGAATGCATACAAATATGGCTACTGTACTTACCATATGCAGTTTAACTGAAATGTCTTCTAAGTAAGGCTTATATTCTTCATATCGTGCGATTTTTTCAGAATAAGGGACTGGTCTGAGGCCCTGCCTTCTCCGCCTCAGCTGCCTGCAAGTTTGCCACTGAAACATGCAATGGCTGGTATCAGAGTTGGAGGTCTTCAGAAGGATGTTTAACATTCTGCCACATCAACTGCATACAATACAATACCATCTTAATATGATGGTGGAGAACACAAGGGGCTTGTAATCACCATACAGTTGCATGTAGTCGCACAGTATCATGGGCATGATGTTGACTGTAACCCTGACCTCACCAGTGAGACCCTATTCATACCTTTGCTTCTCGACAGACCTTGCTGATCACCTTTGCCCACCATGGAAACCATCACTTGTTCCACACCAATCCCCACATTGAGGTCACACACCATCATGCCTACCTTGATACCCATGTCCTCTAACCCCATATCATGTATGTACTTGAAAGCCCCACTGCCCCATGGGCCCAGATGCATTACTCAATGGTAAAATAGTGTTGGTCCTATTTTGCCAGACTTCCCACTGAACCCCATTGGATAAGCAAGCAATTAGTGCAGATGCTTTAGAAATATTTAGTGACTTTAAAAAAATGATTTTAATTGCCATTTTCAACATAACAACTTACTCCCTTTAGCTCCCCCCACCCCCATAACTCTCTGTAGTGATTTCTAAGCAGTATCAGCAGTGGTACAAGTGGGCAAACTTGGATGGTACTGATAACAAGTTTTGGTTGCCTCTTTTGCTGAAGATGACTCTCCTCCTGTTTAGAATTACAACATTCAAAGGTGAGGACAGTCATTGCAGCTGTGCAAGAATCTAATCGATGAATTCTACCACGATGAAAGGTGAAATCACTGGCCCCCACTTTGCACACAGCCCCACTGCTACAGCCCTCTAATTGACACACAGCTGCCCCCCCACAACACCCACAACTTTTCCCCTTTAGCCCTAACACCATTATTTAACTCTACCCCAGTAACTCCTGCCTTGAAACCTAACCCCTCCCTCACACCTGTCCCTCCACAAATAGCTCACTTTCCCCCTAAAAGAAACCTCATACCTCTCTCACCTGCACACCACACACATCTCACTCCATGTTTCACTCCTCCCACCAATCAAATTGGCAGCACCAATTCTGAGCCAGGGTGATCTCCCTGGTGAACAGACATGCCAAGCACATCCTAGGCCGTACCCCCAAATAAATCATATTTGGTTTCTCTTTATGTCCTCTGAGCCAACTTAAACTATAAATAATAATTTGCAGTCTACCCAGCTCCTTTCTACCAGACCAACTTTTGTGGGAGGACCCATGAAAGGCCACTGCCAACCGCGGAGTGGCCACGGAGCTAGTCACAGAGGCAGGAACAGTCTTTGCAGTCCTTGTCAGAACTGGAAGACAGAAATAATGGAAATAATGGAGCCAGAGGATCTTCACTATGTGCCGAGCTCAACACTGAAGAAAACCCAGGAAGGTGAGGATGAGAAAAGACGTTTGCAGAGCTCGCAGGCTGTCCCTCAAAGAAGTGAGCCGCTCTCTGTCCGCTCACAAAACAGAGGCCGTTTGCAGTCAGCCCCAGAATCAGAGAATATATCCCAATAGAACGCCCGGCCCTCGAAAATGCCCTCACCAAGCCCAAGCCCAATTTCGTCAAAGGCTCCAAGTGAACATTTCAACAGCACATCTTGGAGGCTATGCGGTCGGCAACTGTGACTGTGGATATTAGAATCCCGGACCAACCCCTGGTCGCACCCTGCCCCCTCATTCCTGCTGAGTGCGTTACTCCTATGCCACCGTTCGGAGGTCAGGCGGGTAGGGGTCGCTCTCAGGAGGAGCCTGAAGGGGGGAGCAAACAGCCCAGATATGCACCAACACTTACCGTTGATATTGATATAGATACGGCAGGGACTGGCAAGTCCGGGAGAAAGCAGGATCCAACGTAGAGAAAGTGAAACCGAAAGCAAACAAAACCCATGTGACTACCGCTGTGCAGATACATGCAACTAGAGATGGTGCATCAAACCAATTCCACTCGGGCGAAGGGGGAGCGGTGCTGAGATACGAGGATGAGACTATTTCATTTGGTCGCGTGCCCGAAGAGCCCCCCCTTAACACTGAGCATAACTTATGTCACACCATCCGGCCTGAAAATGCGAATAAGGTGATGAAGGAGGGGGAAGAACAAGTTATGCCACAGATTCAAGAACAACAACAACAACAAAAAACAGGTCAAACTAAAAAGAATCATGACACAAACAATAAGGTGGGGGCCTATGGAAGAAAAAAAAAGCCACTGATATCCTAAAGAGACACCCAGGATTCAGCACCAACGTCAACTCCCATACCTGAAGAAAACAGTGGAAGACACCCGACGGGTGCAAAAAGCAAAAGAAGCCAGAGACCCACGTTGAAGAAACCCTTTTTAAAAACAGCATACTGCAATTCGCTGAAACATTTCTCAAAAGGCAAGGCAAATGGAAACACAACCTGCTAGAAGAATTATCAGATGGAGAAATACTGGAAGCAACTCAAGACCCCCCTCACCTTCCAGCAATCAAAATTCATAAAACAGGAGGCAATTTAGAGGCAATTTCTCCACAGAAACAACTCAGATTGGAGAACAGCACCCCAACCCCCACTCTAGAATGACAACTTCCCATGCCTCTGAATCGCACGGATGATGAGGAAAAAAAGAAGAGCCCAAACGCTGCTTCTCCTGCAAAAATGAAAGACCTTACTGCTGATGAGTCACCCTTGCTTTTAAGCGCAGAGATCTCTAGACCTTCTTCGGATCGCCCGAATTGCGACCCAGCGACCTCACACCCGGCACAGCTCCTCAAAAACATTGAAGTACACCTTGCCTCTTTTCCAACAAAGCCGAGTTCAAACAAAGTCACAACCCCCAGACTAGACTCCAGATTGGTGCAGCCAAATGGAGGAAGGCCCTTAGTAGCCGCCACCATGCCCACAGAGTCTGAGACGCCAACTAAATCTCCCCACGGGAGACGATTTAACAGAGGCCCATCTATACCTCTCTTGCCTCCACGATTCAAGACAGAAGATTCCATCTTAAATATGCCACAGAGGTCACGGAAATCAAGCAAAGATCGTCCTGCCACCCAAATTGAGACACCTTCTAAGAAACCTTATATGCTGACGATCATGTCAGCAGTCACCATTACGCTAGCACCATTCAGAAAAATATACGAAGCACTGAATGTTACCTTAAAGATCACTCAACCATATCCGCCATGATGCATACAAAACTGATCTATTTAGAAGGTTAGATCACTGCAATGGAAAAAAACCATCAGGTCCAAAAACAAAGTAATAGACCAGTTAGCTAGTAATACCACTATAGCAGACCAGATAAAGACCTTACTTCAATCCAACAGCAAAAACTTAACTTACAAAGTAGAGACACAAACCACAAGAAGGTTGCACACCAAGCGTTCTAAACTCTTTACCGGAAGGTTTCCTTTTTCAGAACAATAAACAATCGAAACCTCCCACTAAACGGGCTGATGTGTCAGTGGCCCACGCTCAAGCACAGACGTAAGATCTCTCATGCATAACAATAGGATCACCGCCCAAAGGAGGCAGGGCCGAAAACAACCTCCTTATGGATGTGGGTGCAAAACCAAAAACACAGGAAAACAAGAGAAAACAAGTGCTACTGAAACTTCAAGACCAGGTTAGCCTAAAAAAGGGCTCTCATTCAGCGACAAATAATCCAGCAATGCTGGAATACCCAAAGAAGTCGGAACATGGGAAAGCACCACAATTAACGACTGTGGCAATTGAGTCGCATGCCACTCAGAAGCAGTCATTGGAGATGCAATCGGGCTCCCCAATAACTGTGGAAGACTTTCTGGGTGACAAGAACTGCATAAACATCACACAGCACCTCCAGTCTGACACGGAGGAAAACAAAGAGGCTCACATTAACACAAAGCAACCCGACACAAAACAACGAAAAGTCCTCAGGGCGAAACCACGGAGACACAAAGGAGAGACGCCTTCATTGTGTCGTACTTCTCGCAGCCCGAGATAGCATCGTGGGAAGCAGAGTAGAAGACACCATTCCTCTCTGCCGTCCAGTTAACCAAGAGGAAGGGACGGCTCGGCGGAGCAAAACTTTCATCCCAAGCCTGAAAATCCAACCCGGAAATCAATAAAAAACCATTCCAGATCCATTTCTCCAAAAGTTCTAGTGGCTAGACGTAAGGCTAGAACAAGATTGCTCTCAGGAGGATTTGTTTTCACCCCGAGAGCGAATTACAGAAAGAGGAGAAATCCCACTCCAACGGCAATTTTTAAACTGGAACAAACTTCTCGAAATTGCGAAGACCTTATCCTAAATAGAGGGACGGTAATGAAAATATTCAGAAAAATGGTGTGTTCAAAACCCTGACACCGGACGATTTCATCTTGGTGGAACCATGCCACAAAGCCTCTAAAGCGAAGTCCTACTTACATATAAGATCATCGGCCCTAGGAGAACCACTCAAGTAAGAAGCTGAAGAATTGCTATGATGTGGGTACCATTTGACAGACCTGTCGACCCACAGGCGAGAAGACAAACAGCAGACTGGTTCAAAAACGCAACCACCTCTAAGGCAACATTATACATCCAAAACGGAGGACCTGTACAAAAGCAACAGGATGCCCCGAAACTTGCAAAGCAAAATAGTCAACAAACCGACCAGCAGAGGTCTAACAACCCAAGTAAGTTTCAAAGAAGCCAAAGAAGAAGGGAACCATACAAAAACAAGAGAAAACAAACCTAAGACTCCTCCAAACAACAACCAACAGCAGAACACTCCGGAACCCCCGCCTCAAACTAGCTATCAGATAGGGCCTGAACATAACCAGGCTCTTCCAAGCCAAAGCAATCACCCTGAGTCTCCACCAAAAAGGACTGTGTTGGCACCAAAGAAGCAATTCTTTGCATGGCTTGCGAATGTCTTATCGTCCAATACCAAGACATAGCAATTCATGGCCTAGATCAATGGGCCAACCCGAACAGACATGTTAACATCGAACCAAGTGCTCACAACTACTGTAAATATGGGATCCTTGGACACCCGATGATATCACCACCTCATGAAAACTGGGGGCATAGACCTAGGCAACTTCGACATACTCTCCTTGCAAGAGATGTGGCTGAGTGATAAACCACATGTAGACGGCTTTGACATAGTAATTTCTCCAGCATTGAAAAGCCGTCTAGGCCGACCTTCCTCCGGTCTTCTACTAGCTGTGCACTCAGGGAGCGGATTTAGCATTCAGAAAACGCTAGCATCTTCATTAAACCACCTGGTGGTACTGACAACTTGGGCTCATATCAACCCAAAAACAAGGAAAAATGTGAACACCCCAATAGCAATAATTACGGCACATTGGAATCCACAGTCAATCTCGGAGAAAAAGTTTCTGAGAGCCATTGAAAAAGAAATCGATGAGAATTATGCTGAACGGCCCATATCATCATTTATGATGACCTAAAAGCCAAATGCCCACAAGATCTCCCTCTAACTCAGAAGAAATATCTAAACACCCCGGTGGAAAAGAGGGGTAGGCTCTGGCAAGACCCGATGGACTCTGGAGGGTTTCACAACCTAAACCAGGTGTTCCACAATCTGGACTGTGTCCCAACATGGGAGAGAGACAAAGTCAAGCATTGATTACATCTTTGTCTCAGAAGACATGCTGAAGCTAATAACATCTTTCGAGTCATCCGAACAGCAGCAAGCAATCACAATCTTCTAAGAGCAGCCTTCAAACCAACAATGAGGCTAAACACTGAGTGCAACACTCAAGGTTCCCGGCTAAGGCTACAAGCTGAAAGAATTGAAGAACTAATGCTCAATTATCAAACACAGGGGTCCCTCAATAAAGGCGGATCCAACGAGGAAACAGACTGCAATCCCTGCTCAGCTCTTAAAAGATCAGCACTGGAAAAAATGTGTCAGCTCGGCAACCAAGAGCTCATCTATATGACAAGCAGCTGGTCGAAAAACGTGCGCTCATGAAACAACTGAAGAGGAAAGCAGCAAACTCTAATTCACACTTCCTAAAAATCAAACTCCTTGAAGAAACTAAGAAATACAAATCGTGGATAAAAAACCACCACGTAACCCTCTATCAAAGAGACTCAGAGGAGATGCTGAGGAAAGGTGCAGAAAAAAGCGCAAGAGAATTCTGGGCCCTAATAAAAACCTCAGGTGCCCAGAGGGAACCCTCGATGTCAAATAACGTCAGTGAAGAAAGATGGAAATACTACTTCGAAGACACTTTCCAAGCTCCCTCGCAAGACCTCCTGACCCAAGAGGGCGACCTGGAAATGACCTGGGAAGATCTCTCGAACAGTGAAGACATCGAAACAACTATATGCAAGCTAAAAGCCTCACGAGCACCTGGCCCAGACGGGGTCACTAACATCGACCTCAAGAATTTCCCATCAGAGTGCGCAGCTTTTATCAGCTTGGTCTTCGGCAAATGCTCTGAACTAAGATCAATTCCGAGCTCGTGGACCACGGTGGTGGTGGTTCCGATCTTCAAGAAAGGAGACTGGACCGACCCGCGAAACTACAGGCCAATCACACTCCATGACACCATCGGGAAAATATATGGGATGCTTCTGCTGCAGAGACTCCAAGCTTGGGCAAAAACAACAATCAGTGCTGACCCGTTCCAAGCGGGATTTAGAAAAAACTCAGGCACAACAGTGAACATCATGCTATTCAGCATCGCCAAGAGCAAAAGTTTTGAAAGCTCCACAAGAACTTATTTGGTGTTCCTAGACCTCACTCAACCTTTGACCAAGTGGACAGATCTATGCTGTGGTCATAACTGAGGGCCTGGAATTGCCCAAGCAAAATTCTGGCTCCAAAAAAAGCTCTGCACTTCCTCACAACAATGAGAGTCAAACTCAATAAAAAAGGTCTCCTTTCAGCAGAAATAGCTATGAGCAGAGTGGTAAAACAGGGCTGTCCCTTAACGCCGGCCCTGTTAATACCCTTTCTGGGAGACTACAAAGACTTGTGTCTGGCCATCAGATCTTTTCCACCATAAATCAGAGGCGTACCGGTACCTCGACTACTGTATACTGATGACATCACATTGCTGGACCAGACTCAGATTGGCCTACAACGGCAATTGGACAACCTGTCCGACTACATAGGCAGGAACAACCTTGAAATTAACAAGAAAAAAACAAAGATTCTGATCCTGGAAAGAAAGGCAAAAAGAGTAAAATCCTTCCATTGGAACCTTGATACGTCCAAATGGAAACAGTCACCGACTTCAAATATCTGGGAGTGATGGTCAACAGCTCTAAATCTGAACTAAGCATGCAAAGGTTCCTTTGGTAAAAACCTGCTAACTAACAACGCAAGCTTGCATGCTGGACAGGACATATTTACGCTTTTCTTTAATTCCAACAATCAAGTTCTACAAGGAAAAGGTTGTTCCCCCATTGGTCTATGGAGCAGAGGCAATGCACTCAATACCTGAGGAGATATGGCAAAAACTAGAGGGCTATTTCTGGAGATCTGTGATGATCCTACCAAAGTCAACTTCAATTTCAGCAATCAGGAGAGAGTTAGGTTTGACCTCGCTTAAAGCCACACTAAAATTCGGCAGCATGTCATTGATCAGAAAAATATTACTTCTTGACACCCCTCCTTTGTACAAACTGATCGACAGCGAAGCAAAAGGAGGAAACTGCAAAATGCTGACAACATGGGTAATCCAAAAAAGAAAACAGCTCGAGTCAATCGCCTGCACAGAGGACGACCTAATCTCAAACCCAACAAGAATTAAAAATAAATTATCAGAGGCAGACTGGATTGACACTATGGATAATGCAAGCAAGAACAAACTCCTTTCTCACCTACCGCTGCACACAATGAAGTTGAATGCAACAATGCAATTTCTTAAGAGATTCCCGAACAAACCATTAAGACATACCTTCTTCAGAGCACGTTTAAACTTATTGCCAACCAACAAAATTCTCTTTGTTCGCTGTCTCTCGAGCACCAAAACCGGCAGGCTTTGCAAAGACAAAGATCAGACCGAGTCGGTCCGACATCTGCTAATGTCATGCCCTTCCATCCAACAGCTCAGGCAAGCTTACCTCTCACCAGTGTTAACAACCTATTCTGTGCGAGATGAGGAATCCTGGTGGGGGCGTCTGATGAGCTGGGAAAAAACATCATGGACAATAGCTACTGCCAAAATCCTCCAAGCTGCACTGGCGGAGTGTAACAAGCTGAACACAACAAATAATCCATTGGGAGACTGTGCAGAACCCAACGAGGCAGAACAGTGATCGCTCGACTCCTTCTTGTGCCACTGAAGAACAGGATCAGATAGCAGCAAGATGAAGAGAAAGAAAGAAGTCAAAGAAAAACAAAAGAGAAAAAACAAAAGAAACAAGAGTGAGACATTTTTTTAAAAAAGATACAGCCACAGAATAGCTCTACTGATCACCCTTGTAAAATCAAGCAATCTTGGTATACACAAGTAAAAAAAAAAATAAATACAGCATATAATGAATACCACTGATCTACAGGGGTTCGATGAGATTACAGTGAAAACAGGAATTTTAAATGTGTGGGTGTTCCGTTTTCCCAAGCCTCCCATTTCCCTAGGTCCATAACCCCACCCGAACCCCAACCCCATCCGACCCGTTGTATTCCCTTACCCCAACCCCATATATATTGTAAATACAAAAATCGTAATTTTTCGTTATTTTAGGGTTGTTTAAAAAGTTGTTTGTTCTTCCAAATTCGCTATTATCACTGTATACCCTCTACAGTAACGTCATTGCAGCATGTTTGTTGATGGAGTACAATTTGGAAAATAATGTACCGGTGTCGATTGCTTGTTAGAATGCATCCTTTTTATTAGGGTTAGTAGCAGCAGAACATGACATGAGATGAGAGTACAAGTACATGCACAGGACTCTGTATTCAAACCACAGGGTACATTAACCAAAAAACCTATTCAATGTTCATGTCTGTTGCTCCACCATTTCACTCAAGCATGATGGGGAGGACCTCCTTGATGTCGTCTACATACCAACAAGTTCCAGGTGTCCGTACCTTGAACTGAAAGGTAATGATCCCATCAATCTGTTTTTCCTCACTGGTGGGCTTATGGACATGTTTTAGGTATCCCTTGCATTTGGCTCATACCATCATCATGGGGTTTAGGTCAGGAGATTTGGGCTGGGTTTTTACCCAGCTGAGTGCAGCCAATGAGGAGTTATGACTGTCATTATCCTGGTGGACCTGTAGTTTGCTGGTATCTTTGGGGTAATAGCATCATTGACTAGACATTCCAAAATGCACTGTGTCAATAGCAGAAATGGACAGGTTTTGGAATCTGAGATACTTATGGGATACCTCCATCCTATTAAAGGCCACTTACATAGACACATTCAAGAATGTAAACAACACTCATGTGTGCACTACATCACACTAAAATGTTCCTCTTGACAACCAGGAGAACCAGATGGGGTTGGCCATCCTAGTCCAAAAGACAAACCCTATAGTCACACATTATAAATCCATATGGTGTCTCCATTTCTAGGTGCAGCAGATTTCCTACCAGCGTTTCGACTTCCTAACCACAGAGTCCTCGAAGATTCTTCAACATCTTATGGGGGAATGGGTGTGCCTAGCATTTTCCTCATTCCTGCCGATGAGTCATACACTTGTCTAGATGGGTGGAGCCAGCACTGGTTTATGTGCCTTAATGTTACACAAATAGATGGGTACATACAGTTTCAATTCTGTCCCTCCAAACTCCAGACCTTCCAGAACTTCATGGATGGACAAGCTCCTCATTGCACTTCTCAAGCCAAAAGATTGCTTCTTAAGGCATTGCATAATGAATGGATGACGAGGTTTTGAATCCTACCTGTAGAGATGGAAAAGATACACATACTTTGGGCCTTGGCAGAAGTTTGGCAGTAACAGGGAAATGTGGTGGTAACCGAATTAGGGCCGCTTTTACTGCACTGCAAATACCAAATAATAGCAAATCTGCAGCAATTGCTCTGGTGCTAATTCTTTCAGAATTCAGTTCACAGCATGAAGAGCATATATTACTTGCAAAAGCACAGCGATTCAGAATTGAGTTTGGGAAATGTTGCAATTGGGAAAATGGGGTGATAATGGCCTGCAACACATTCAACATGGAGCAGGATTAGCAGTACTATTCAGACATTCCTCATTTTAAACCACTCCCAGCCCAAATGTCATGGAGTTAGGTACCTGACAAAAGAAACAGCAAAAGAGTGCACATTCATCGTCTTATGGGGAGATTTTGGTGCCTCCACCGGCACAGTGGGGCACTCATGTACAGACCTGAGGAAGTGGGGAAGATTGTAATGGACACCTCTGTCCCCAGAATCAATGATGGTAGAATGGCCATCCGTAATTTCATCTGGGCTTGCCATGTCGCGGCATAGGTGGTGGGAAGCTCAACAGTATCCATTGTGATCGCTGTACCATAATGCTGGGGATGGACTGCTCAATGGGAGTGGCAGAGATTGAGTGGCTGTGATCTCTTTGAGTGTAATAGCACTCATTTCTGTTTCGTTGTTGCCTGACATGGCCTCTGTCAGCTCTCTCACCCTCCGCCCATATAAGATGATGGTATCATTGCCATCTGCAGTTCTTATGTTCTGCCTCTCCATGGCACCCATCTTGATGCCCCCGCACAATATCCCTTATAGCCTGAGAACTGCCAATTTGTTCTTCAGCAAATCTTTCCATGTACTCCTGGCCCTGCTCAGTCATGCTCTCGCTCTCCCATATTGTGTTAAGTGTATGTTGGGGTACCGAGTATGGAAGGTTTCCATTCGGGTCCCTCCTGATGCATGTGCAGCATGCACTGCTGTGTCATCATCATCATCGTCAGCGGTGCAGTCGGATTCCTCATGATGTTGACAATGCAGTGCATGGCCAGAGTGGGAAGCGGAGAGATGTCTATTTGGTGAATGTCCATGACTGATGTGCATGGCATGGTCGTGGAAACAAATGCAGACTGAGCAGAACCTGAGGTTGCTGTGGGCACAGTGGTGGTCTGAGTAGCTATCACATGATAAGGTCCAGTGGTGTTATTTTTCTGCAGTGTTTTCTACAACAGTGCCCTTGATGCATGAGGTGTGGATGGTTCTGGTCGTCAGTGAGTCCAAGAATTTTGTAGGCAAAAATGTGATGGTGTGGGCAAAGGGATGGCAGTGACGGGATTGCATGAGGATTTCCTGCGGGTGGTAGATCCTCACGTGGCATGATGTTGCATAGGAATTTGGCCTTTAATGGCTAGGTAGGGTTTTGAACATTTTCACTGGTCATGCTCATTGTCTAAACAACACATGTGGTCACTCGGCAGGCCACATATCAGTTTTGCCAGTGTTGGGCCAGTGAGGTTTGATTTGTTGGTATTTGACATGTTGCGCACCCTTATTATTTAAGCAATAAGCCCTGAGCTGCGAGGGCATTACCGAGTCAGGTAATGCCCTGGGGCCCATACTTATAGGCCCAAGAGAAGTGAGGGCCTTAACGAAGGCCCTGGGACTTACCTGACTCGGTGATGCCCCTGAAGCGAGGGGCTTATTGCTATTAGTACCCGGGCACGCAAGACCGTGGTACTAATAGCATTTTTTCTGTTCCAAAATGCTGAAGAGTTTTGGAACAGAAAAAAAAAGAAAAGTAAAAAAAAAAGGCCCCTCGGAAAGGGAAAACAGAGTCCGTTTTCCCTTTCCATGACAGCTATCTGGAGCGGACGTGCTTGGGGAAGAAGTGTTCCCACCGCGTTTGTTCCGGTAATGGAGAAAAAAGAAGATAAGTGGGGTTGGCAAGGTGGGGAGGGGATAGTTTGCAGGGGAGGAGGGTGGAAGAAAGAAAATACGCACCTGAATCACCGGCGGGGGACGATGGCAGCCTCCAGCCGTGTGGAGGCTCGAAGCGGGGATTGCCCCGTTTCGAGCCTCCTCATTGGCTGAGGGGCTGCCCACCCACCGCCGGAAACAAAGGATAGGAATCCCGGCTAAGTGATTCCCCGTCGGGAAAAGCCCCAGTGAGGGCCAATCAGAATGTTTGTTACATTCTGATTGACCGTCGCCCGGTACTAATGTGCGTTACATCTTGCATTGCCCTTGTAGCAGCTGTATATTGGTACCATTATTCAGTATGTCTAACGGACATTTCTAACAGTCTAACAGACATGTGGCGGTTGTAGGGCGTGAGGTAAGTTGCTCAACATATGGCTGTCTGGCTGACATGTGCTAGTCAGCCAGACAGCCATATGTGGTGATGACCCTAGTGCTACTACCTTGTCCTGCACCTCATTCCAGGTAGGCCTTCATACATGCCAACCCTACAGATTTAGGCAGTATGCTACTGTTTTTTAAGCAGTCCTACTGCCTACAGATTTGGGTGACAGATCCTACTGCTTTTTACAGTGGCAGGTAATTTATGTGAATCCAAGACAGGCTGCAGGACAAAGCATACAACACATTAATTTGTACATTGGGCTGGTAGTTTATTACTTTGATTGGGCTCAGACCGATCCACTGACCTGACAGCTATGTGACTGTGTCCTGCACTCTTGCCGGTACAACCCTTCAAACTAAGGGGGGTGTCAGTCTCCATGTAATTCAGTGTTCAACTTGCACTGCGGGAATACATATGTATTGCCCAGGCTGCTACTACAGAACAGTGGCAAACTTTGCCTACCAGCTCTGTGTGATTACCTTCTGTGTAATTTAATTTGGTGTAAAGCTACCATTCAGAATTATACATTTTTAACATTTGAACATCTCTCCATGTTGTGCTGTTTGATGGGTTGTGTATTTTTTAATGCTTCAATGGTGCCAACAATGTATGTTTGGTATTTTCCTGTGATGTCATGGTTATGCAAATTATTATTTTTGAAACTTGAAGAATCCTACATCTTTTTGGTCACAGAATGTTGCCAAGTATCGGCCTTGCTGTCATGTGTGCTTTTCCTGCTCTCAGCGCCAAGGAGTTCTTCAGAAGGGACCACAACCTCCTCTGCCAATACAGTCAGCTCTGCCAACATATAATTTGGCTTCCGTTTACTCATTTCAAGCTCTTTACATTTCTCCTTTCCCCCAGACATGACTGCACCCTCATTTACGCTTGGATGGCAGCAGGAAATTGTTGATTTTCAATGAATTCTTCATTTAGAGATGACAGCCATTCAGCTTTACATTTTTGGTATGATGCTATTAATTTCTGGATAGTGGTAATTCCACCAATTTCTGTGCAGAATCAGTGTTCGGTAAATCCTCCAAACGTGGCTTGCGGTAGTGGTAATTCCTCCAGAAATGGGCAGAATTAGCACTCAGTAGGTGTTTTAGGGGTAATTCCTCCAAATGAGTTACGTTACAGCCAAGCCAATTGGTACCAGGCCATTGGCTTGTAATATGGCAGTAAGTCTGCCAAACATATTGGTGGAAAACGCAATTCTGTTTAGAATAATGACTGCCATAGTTACTACTAGAATTGTAATGAGCCCCTTTGTGTTTGTAAATGGCTGCAGAAAAACAACAGTTCCTTGAAGTCTGAACCAGGATAAATCATTAAATAGTTATAATATTTTCTATGGTCAAAGGTAGTGAAAAGCGGGAAAACCTAATTCCTAGTACATGCAGGAGCCTGAGGTTTTTCTTGTTTTGCTTTAAATCACAGCGGACATATGTTAGGATATCCTTTTCATATTCACTGAGGACAATGCTTGCCTTCAAAAGTCTGGTGATGGTATGTGCAAAAATCAGCATTTTCTGGGACACTTGAGGGGACCAGGTAACTGCCATCTTTGGACCAACCTGGTTGACATTGGACATTACAATAGGCTATTATTTTTGGTTATAAGTGGTTCTGCCATTTTCCCTTCCCTACGGAAATAAGCACCCATGGTGCCCAGTCAAAATGGAATGATATTGAAACCCCATTTCCACAAAGACTGACAAAGATTAGTCGCTACTTGGTTCAACCAACCTGTCAGGAAAATCTGAAGGTGAAAGCCATGCCAGACTAAGGCTCGGCTGATTGCTCCTTGTCCCATCTCCAGGCCCATTAGACCTATGGTGCGATGCCCCACAATCCGATACCATACTAAAGTCCGTGCTGGTGCGATGCCCCACAATCTGATACCATACTAAAACGTGTACAAGAAAGAGAAGGCATGTGTGATCTCGGAGAATGAGAAGAACTTCAAGGCTTTCGCCAGCCTGCGTATGGCTCGTGCTAACACCCGTCTCTTTGGAATCCGGGCAAAGAGAGCTAAGGATGCTGCAGACGCAGATGTGGAGAAAAATAAATAGAATTGTTCCAGCTAGAACTCTCAATAGGCTATCATGCTGCAGTGGAACTTCATAAGTGGACCAATGGCCCGGCAATCCACACTGGAAGTGGAGCTGGATGGAGGTCATCAGGCGAAGCCAGTGGACCAGGAAATAGATGGACACATGACTCTACATGAGTAGTGAAGATAGAATATGAAATAGGCATAGTTGTGAAATGACAAATTGTTCTAAACAGGCACCGGCGAGTGCAATGTGGCATGAGCATAGACTATTCCATTAAGGTGGAAAATATAAGAAGGCCATGACACCACACAGCCAAAAAGAATCCATGATTGTAGCAGTGCCATCGTATAGCGCTGGAATGAAGAATGATTGTATGCAGTTGTAGTTCGACCCCAATGGCATGTTTCCTTTGTCTCTGAAATAGAAGGAAGATCTCCTAAGTCACTCTGCCTTAACAGGTTGCTCATGATGTTGACAGTTTGTTAGTCCTTTAACATTGCAATTCCATATTCTTTTGCAGTTACTATTTGTAGCTTTTACTACATCTTCTGTAAAGCCCACCAGTTGAACACAGCTCACCCCTTTATCCATGTATTCCACCAGAAATGTGCTACTTATATGTGTTTCTGTGGTCTCACTGTGCACTTTATGTATTCTGGCACCTTCTTTTCTGGCCTCTTCTTCCATTGCTACCTTCAGTGTGCCCCTGAAACTGCCCTATCTTGTAAAGAACCAGGTGTGCCAAGCACTGTGCCGTTTGAGTGTGAAACCTCCTTGGGTAATACCAATTGTTTGGCACCAGCAACATGCGGTGGGAGGGCACAAATATAACATGAATCATTATACTGAGCCCTATCGATCTCCTTCATGCTGATGTAACAAACATTGTTAGCTTCTGAGTGATGCTCCTCTACAATGCCACTGAATATGCTTCCCTGAATGGTCACAAGGTCTCTATTAGCGGTTAATACATTTGTTGCATTAGTTTCATTTGTATGCACTTTTTCTACTGTTATGCTCATAAGTTTCTTCAAAGAGAAAGAGAGAGAGAGTTCGAGAGAGAGAGAGTTCGAGAGAGTTCGAGAGAGAGAGAGAGAGAGAGAAATAAACAACAGATCCCTAATAACGGATCTGATTTGCTGGTACTGCTAGCTGTGAAGACCCATTAATGCTCCTGCACCTGAAAGTTCACACTGATTTGGAAAGAGTTCCCATGACTTGGGTCGTACTCAGCTAATGGTCTGTGTTTTCCTCAGCATTCTCCTACTGCTGGTGGTTGGGGTTGTTACTGCAATCTCTTCTTACATCATTGAGGTGCACTCATGAGTGATGTCTGTACGTTGACAGTGGTGGGATTTCTGTACATCACTTTGCAGGGGCTTGAGAACTTGGGTTCACTCCACTTCTTATTGAATGTCCTTAAGAAATGTTCTCTACAAGATAGAGCAATTGCTTTGGTAGTGATTCAGGGTCACTTGAATTCGGTGAGGCATGTAGGTGCACTTGTACATGTCATTAAATCCCTCAGGTACCCCCAACTCCTCCGCCAACAATTCTGCACTCTTATGGATGTCTGTGATTGTTCGAGCAGGGACAACCTGTAACGCTCACCTGATTCCCGCAGAGGCACCGGTCTTGACTGGGCGAATACCGTATCTTCAAAGGTGATGTGTAACACACGGTTGGTTCTTTGGGCTGGACCTCTGTGCACTGTATGTCTGACTCGAAGAGTAAGATGTCTGCAGATAGAAAATATGGGATTAATGAACTGGGGTTATTGGGTGTCTTTCTCTTCTTCCCCTTCTCTTCTCCTGTAGAACCCCAAAGGTTAACGCTCTCACCTTAGTTAAGTGAACGCTGAGCTCTCCATCTGCCTCGGGGCAGGGTGCCGTAACCAGTTTCTTCACTGGATAAGGGTGCAGGC